>NC_071403.1:103347572-103655092 GCF_017976375.1 Cuculus canorus
AAGACAAGTACTCTTTCTACTAAAATGAATATTGTTAAGAGAATATTTGGTCACAAAAATGGGATTGCTTTAAGATTAATAAAATAGAAGAACAAAAATGTCAGCTGGAATGCTTCTAAAAAAACCCAAGAATCCCATTAGAAGAAGAGTTTTACATGAATTAATATTCCTCTGCAGGAGTAGTAAGGCAAGCTGTATTTCAAAAACAAAGACTGAATGAAGAATAAAATTAATTTAAAACAAAATTAAATTGACTGTTTTAAGATCATCCAAGACCACAGAACAACAACAAAAAAATGCAAATGGGATATGGTAGCTGAATTTAATTATGTTTACAATTTCATTATTATAAGAAATGTCAGGTAACAGTAAAGGTAAGAAAAATATTTTTGATATTAACTCAGCTGCATGTTTTTAATAGGTCTGCTTTTGCACAAAAGCCACTTGACCTTTAATGCCTAATGACAGAAATGCAATTTTAGGCTCCTTACTCACATGTGGAGGTCTAATACTAGATTGAACCTTAGAGTGATCTATCTCAATGTGAAAATATTGAAACTATGGAAATCTCTTTCCCTCATTTTCCTTTTCTGGCATATTAGTATACTAGTATGTCTATCTGTCAAGTGTTGCAAAGCACAATGCTAGTGAGAATTACAGATAAAAGAAAACTTTTAATAGCAACCTAATATACCGTCATCAACTTCATCTGATAAAGCAATAATAATTTTTCCAGTTACATGCCATGACTTCTATTGCTGTAGAATATCTGTCTGCACTAGCACTAATGATTTACAACGTGCCTACTTTTATATTATGTAGTTATGCTTTTGTATGTTCTTTAAAAAGACAATGGGAAACAGAGTTATCAAATTCAAACTGAGAGGAGTTGAGGGCACACTTAGAAGCTACTTACCATGAACAAAATGTTTGCAGATATCAGCAGTGTGGAATGAATAGTCTGTCTATTGAAAGAAACAAGTTTTTCTCATGTTCTAAAACCAATATTATTGCAGAAATATTTTATATGTCATGTATGACAGTTACTAGGTCTCAAAAGAGAAAAAAAATAATTTTCAGCTACTATTTGCAACCATTTACTTTTCCAAAGCTGTCTGTGAGATCATATTTGATTGTATAATACATACACACATTTAAAGTCCTTAATTAGTAGGTACAAAGAGAGAGCCTGAAATGAAGCATGGTAGGCTTGGCAGAAGCTTGGGGGGTGGATACAAAGGAAAATATGAAATGAAACCCACAAGAACTTTAGGAGACCCACCCAATGGTGCTGCCACTTCTAAATAGAAAAGATTCACTTTTGCTGATGCTGGAATCACACATTTCAGATAACTTTTACAAAACAAGACATATATCTTATACCGCATTGTGCAGTCTACGTTAAACACTGGATATTAAAAATTGACTGTGCATTTCCCTCTCTTTGTAGGAGTCTAAATCCATTCCCTTCAACAGTTGATGCAGCTGTCAAAAATTTACTGAATACAAGAAAAGGCCAACACATTAGGCACTTGAGTCACCTACCAACTTTAAATTAGGCTACTATGCTTAAGAGGAAGATTTCAGTTAAGACTGAGTAATAGCAAATTGAATATATTTGTTTTGACGTCCCCATGTATTTGCCATGTTGCAGTGGCAACATTTTCCGTTTCATTTTAGACCTGGAAAAGGGCTTTTATGTCCAAAAACTTGTCTGCCTTTTTGAACTAGAACAACATGTTTAAAAAAAGCTAGAATATTCTCAACAAAATTTGCCTCATTTATGTGTTCTATGCTATTTTGAATGATAGATATGGTATTTAAATTATCATTTTCCCTATATCTGTCTCAGTCTTAGGAAATGACTCTGAATGGTAGGATAAAAATATTTTAAGAGCTCTACCAAATGACAGCCTACATCAATGAAGTCATGACAGCTTGGACCAAATGCAAGTGGAGTTTGCCGTTATGGACATCTGTAGAGATCTGCATGTATTTTTGGTGCCTGGAGAATTGTCTCCACTACCAATCTTGCCGGTAACACCATAAACCACAAAAAAAGCATATTTCATTTTCAGAGCAGTTTAGCAGAGGAAAAATGACTTCTTATAAACATCAGTCTGGTTTTGGAAACTTACTGTAGTTTTAATTTCATATTACATTTTAGCTTTATTCTGTATTAAGATACCATGGTTTTCTGAAGTAGAAGTCTCTATGCACTACATCTTAGGTAGGCAAGAAAAAAATGTCTGTAGTGGGTACACTAGTTATCTACACTAGCAGCTTGAGGTTATTATTATCAGCTTGAGGTTATCTTGATATTTCAGGCTTATAAACTACATGACTGCAGGAGCTGCTTCAAGAGATATTGGTGTTTTTTATTTTCAGCAGGAACTCTTGCACCAAAAGAATGCGGTAAGCTGAAGTAGAGAGTAGAGAGAAGAAACCATGAGATACAATCCCTGGTAAACTACCTTTTCTCACCAGTCAACAACTGAGATTAACTAATCACAAAATTTGCTATCTATTTACACTCAGGAAGAATAAGCTTTACCAATGCCATTACCTATTCCTTTTCACAGCTAAAAATTAGCAATTAAGAAATGAGTGAAACTTTTTAATAAAAGAATGAATTTTGGTTCTTCTTGAAACTTTATTGGGATTTGCCTCTTAGAATGAACATGGTAGCCTGTTGTCAACTCATGTCCAGATTTTAAAAAGTTGTTTCTTCAGCAATGACCACACTAAATTTCAAGCACTCGGCTATAGAAGAACCATTTTCTGCCTTCCTGAAATCATCCTGTAAGTGCTACATTGCCAAAGTAGAAAAGGAGACAATAACAATGGGACGTCAACCAGATATAAAACCAAATAGGCTAACTTCTTTCCTGGATTCTTCCCTTCAGCTATTCAAAACTTTACAAAATTGTTCTTACAAAATGTTTAGCAACCTTTAGATGAAAATTTAGCTCATTATTTTAGACATACCTCAGCTGTTCAAGGCTCTTTTTAAAACTCTTTTGCCCATGTGTATTTTATTTTGAATGCAAAAAAAAAAAAACAAACCAGAAAAAATGTCTGTCAGTCTATCTTGAAGGACTGAATTGTAAAGGAAACACTAAATATTTGAAACACTAATCTTTGTACACTGTAAATAAAAGAAGAAAGATTCAGAATGCTATATACATCCTTTTTTAAACCAATTTTGCCAAACAAAAGTATGTGTACCTGCTTTCTGAATCAGTGTTAGCATATTCTAGAAAACTGAAGTTTCAATAAAGCTATAATTTGCATTTTTAAAAAAGCATTTTGAATAAAGGCATTAATCAAAATCAAAATGTATATTATGCTATACTTAAGTTAGTTTTACCAAAATCCTACTACTCACTATACCTAGGATAAGGTATAACAGTTAGCTTACGATTCAAATATATTTATGCTGACAATAATGAAAAATAGCATGCACATTACATTTTTAAGAACAAAATTATGCGACATATAAATACTATTTCCTTTTAGTATCCTATGAATAAAACATTCAGAAATGGATTTCTTCAGCGGAAAGAAAAATTTTAACTTGAACATTTTTAATATACCACAGAAAGTTCACTTGAGTTCACATGGTTTTTCTTCCCTTAAAAACTGTTATTTGCAACAAGAGAAATCCTGCCTCTATGAAAATACTGATAAATTAATCAAAATGGAAAAAGTTTTAAGTAGTAGCAGTCCTTGAGACCAAAATACATAAACAGCCCATCACATTTTTTGGATACCAAAATGCACCTATATCAAAATCTTTTGCAATGCTGCTGAAAACTGTTAAAAAGAAAGTAATTGATCATTTCCATCCTCAGTAATTTCATTTTGTAGGGAGAAGGAAAGAATGAGATGTTTTTATTAAGATTCTTTTGCCTGCCAAGACTGGTTGTTTCCAGTGGCAGTAGATATTCGCGTTGATTGTACGTGAGCTCTATATTAAACATGTATGTACTGACCTTACGCTGATGTTTAGCTGTTGTGCTCTTGTACTGGATTACATAAAGTACAACTTGGAAAAAATGGCTTAATGTCAAAGACAACAATAAGGGCTTCTCAAAGTACAGAGGTGACAAAAGGAAGGCCAGGGAAAACGTTTGCCCCTGCTGAACGAGGCAGGGGATTGTGTTACACAGGACAAGGAAAAGGCTGCAGTACTGAATGCCTTTTTGCCTCGACCTTTACAAGCAAGAGCAGAGATCAGGGAGAAACTCTGTATTAAAGAAGACATATCCTGCATGGAAGAGATGGTTGTTCACAATGGTTTCATAATTCATAATTACATTTCCCTGCAACTTTCATTAAAAAGGTAAAAGTTTAAACTCCTGTCCTAAAACAACACTTCTATTTCCTTAAAAAGGCTCTTTTCATCTACTAACTCAGTTTGATTTCTTTATTTAATCCAAGATGTTTAGATTTAAACATGACAATCTGAATGAGATCTTACCCATGACTTGTTAATTGGGCTAATAAGCAACAACTCTTCCATTAGATACTAAAATCATGACTTTGCTGTCAGTGTTATTTGATTTCATCTCATTTTGCCTACTGTAATCCACAAAATCATGTATTCCTTCTTGTAGAACGATATGTTTGGAGGTCTGTAGCACCAAAAAAAAAAAAAAAGCCCAACGAAGAAAAAACAACAGCAACAAAAAAACAGATCAACCCTCCCCACAGCTATATATTGCACTTTTTTGTGTTCATGAAGAACATTCATCTCCACTCTTCTGCCATACTGGCTAGTGGAACTTTTCATTTGAGTACTCCCTAACAGATTCCTGTCAAAATTTATTAATAAATAACATTATAAATAATAAATAATATTCATTAATAATAGCAAGTCTTTGATAATCTAGTAAAGCCAAATGTGTGAGTAGGACAGAAGTAGGCAATCTGGCAACTACAGTCAGAGACAGGAACTTCAATTGGAAGAGGAGATGCATGTATAAAAACCTCAAGGATCACTGGTGAGAAGGAGCCAACGCAAGTGGAACTGATTGGTAGAGGCATAAACACCAACTATATGTTTCTTTGTCATTCTTACAATAGAACTCAGGCTCAGAAAAGTCTTAGATCAATCTGTGGTTTTGTTTACATGATGTTTATATGAAGTTTACAGACAACTTTGAAAATTTGCGTTTTACTATGAATGCAGACTGTACTAATATATCAAACTATGCAGAGAAACAACATGTATACTGAACAGAAATACTGCTTTTATCACCAAAAATATAACTGAAAACAAACGATGAAAGCTAAGTCCTAGCTAGGTGTTTTTTCTTTCTGGTTATAAATTAATAAGACGTTATTATTGTGACCAAATATCTACTTCCGTGCTTCTAAGTTCCTAATTTTTGAGGCATTGTACATCCACTCCATGATGATGAATGAGTAAAACCTTTTATGTCTAACTACAGTGCTGCTCCCATAACCAACAAGGAACATAAACAGGAAAAAAAGATAAACATATTTATTAAAAATTAATTCTCCACGTTACAATTTCAGGCTAAACACCCCAGACACATATCACGTCACTGCCATGGGTAGTGGGATGTCTCTGCCTGTATATTTTGAGCTTAGATTCAAAAAGCTATGAGCACTCTAAAATTACTGGATAATGAATTGTGAGTCTCCCATACTCTGCAGGAGAAATTTCACCAATGATAGTATATTATTGAAATGATTAAGATATGTCTTTGAGGGCAAGTCCACTGCAGGGAATTAATTTTTCTGTCTTACGAAAGGGAGAATGATTAGGCAGAGACAGCTGAGACCTCATGATTGCCTCTAAGTTGACCAAAATATAGGTGCTATTTACATTATTTCCTGTCCTCAGAGGAAGCATCAGAAATAATCACATCAGGGTTTACAAATATAATTTTGAAACAGAAGTGTATATATTAACTCCAAATTTAATCCCTGAAAGCTCACCATAGTAAAATTGCATCAACTTTTTGATGAAGCTCCCACCTTAAACTGTCCCTAATGGCAGGAAGTGCCTTCTACCCTGAGGTTATGGGTTGGTGTAGTCTATCCCATTAACAGTTAGTCCTGCAGCTAAATCAGTAAACATCCACATTCAGCCAAATAATTTTATCTTGTTCTTACATGCAGCAACCATCTCCTGTGAAACAGAAGTCAGAGAGTAATTTGAAACTGCGATGTTGTAAAATAAAGCCTAGGTTTTTCAGCGTCTATTTGCTTATAGTAATTCCCAGAATGTTTGTCTTTCAGGAAACTGTCAGTGCATCTTTAACAATTTCCTGACCATTTCCCTTTTTGTCTTATCGGAGGATGACTATTTATAGAAATGTATGTTATCATTTGAATTCCATGAGCTTAAGAAAGATTATAGTGGTTACAGAACCACTTCCTATTAGATGGTTATCCAGAATAAGTGATTACATATATTTTTGAAACCCTTAACACTGATGATGAGAAGTAAAGGAATTTAAAAGCTAAATTCCTGGCCTGCAAATAAACATGAGCTGATGGGGTATTTTTGCCCAAGTACATTCATAGAAACCTGAGAGAAAGCTAATGTATGTATATATGCACACATGGATTAACATAGAGATGCAGTCTTTCTCCTGACGGTGAAAGAAAGAAAAAAAAATCTCTAAAATTAGAAGGTAACTTTTGTTATGTAACAAATTATTTTTTTTTATAAAACATATGTACAACAGCACAATAATATGCAACACATCACTTAAAATTTTTCTCTACAGAGTCTGCTCCTACTAATTTATTGTCACCTCTTGTTATTCTGACTATAGTCTGCACAGTGTATAGAAAGTGAAAAGGAAAACTGTAATTACTCTTGTGATGCCTGAGACATGTCTATTGTATTAAAATTGAGAATAAAAAATAGTCAAATTCTCAGTTTCATCAAAACTGATGACATTCTTGTCCCACTGATAGTAATGGCAAAACTGATTGTTCACAGAAGAAAGACTCCCCTCTTATCTCTATGACCCATCATATGACAGAGGTTTTCTGGTGCAAATTCAGTGGTCTCAGTAGCTGCTAAAGAACTTCACTTAAAAAAAATAAATCATGTAAAGCATTTCAGGGGAATTCCATATCATATTGGCACAATTACTAGTGTGAAAAGCTAGTTCTTTCAATTCCCTCTTAATCAAAATTTGTAACCAACTGAACTATATGATTAATATGCACCAAAGGATCAAACGATAATTTTTGCACCAGTAACCCCTGGAGCTCTATTTCTGCTTATGTCAAGACATAGAATTAAGAGTGGCTTTGCCCCTTGGAAATCTGTTGAAATAAGTGACTATCACTAGAAAAATAGCATAATTCTTCCTGAATGCCAAGTTTACTATGTTTACTTGATGGCTTTAAACTGCTTGTCTTCCTTAAGATCAAAATGGGACAATATATTATGGAAATTCCTAGTAATACAAGCTTATTTCAATATTAAATGTGCTGCAGTTAATTAAATAAACCTGCTGAAAAGCAAAAGGATGTCTGCCTGGAACTCTGAGTTTTTCTTCCAGCATTTCCTTATATAAAGATGTTTCAATGCTCCTGATAAAAAACTGAGACATTCTTATGTTTCCAAACACTGGCTGTTATTCAAACTGCTGTCACTGTCTCTGCACACGAGAAGATTAAAGGAAATTTCAGAAATATT
Source organism: Cuculus canorus (assembly GCF_017976375.1). Taxonomy (NCBI): domain Eukaryota; kingdom Metazoa; phylum Chordata; class Aves; order Cuculiformes; family Cuculidae; genus Cuculus; species Cuculus canorus. The sequence goes on from NC_071403.1 coordinate 103,355,266, forward strand.
TAGAATTATTTTTCCCCAGAGCTAAAGGTGGATGTAAATGGCATAAATAAAGATCAGTGACCAAAGTGATGAGGTATTGCAGAAGAAAGGATTCATAATTAAAAAAATACAATCAGCTTAGCACTCAGACTTTTCTCAGCATTCTCTGAGTGTTTTAGTCTGATTTATTTTGCTGAGAAAGTAGAGATAGCTTTGCAAAAATGTGTGCAGCTTATTCTTAGAGTTTACAACAAATATCGAACACACTATAAACTGAAAAGTTTGCCTATGCTTGCACAGAATTTTAAGTAGCCTACATAAACTAGATTTTCAACAAAGCTTCCCAAATAAATAAGCTATCAATAAAGAGATGTAATTTCAAGAACAAATGTGTTGCAACAGTTATGCTAACTGATAATGAAGACTCAAGACTTCCAAGGTCTTATATTGGTTTCTGCTTCTAATTCATCTTACTTTCACAAATCATTTTATCTGCCCCTCAATGTTAGAAAACCAAGATTTTGCACTTACGGATGGCCTTTGAACACGAAATCTCAAAGTGATCAAGAAAGATAAGCCGCTCTAATTTATTTTACAGTTGAGGAAACTGGTTCAGAGAGATGAGGTCACTTGTATAACTTCACAAACTTAGTAAATAATAAACATTTGAAATAGAAACCAGATGCTGTGCATCTCAGCCTGGGATCTTATTCAGTGCAATGTATTGCCTCCATAGCGCAATTGACAGCTGAATTGTTTTCAAAAGCAGTAGAAGCACACAAAGCAATAATAAACATGAAGGAAAAATATGACAAACAACAAAAATAACATTCCAAGCCAACTAACAACCTCAGTCAGATGATAGATTTTATCACAAGTATTCAGTGAAAAATCAGAAACATAAAAAGGCAAATGTTAACAGAAGCTCACATTATGTAGGATATATTCTTACTAAGTAGCTTCATTTATTTAGGAACAACACGTCTGGCACACGTAGTCAGTGGGCACAAGCAAAACAACTGTCTGAAGTTCCTCTGTGTAAGAAATGAAAAAGTGAACATTACAAAACCAAAAAATGGATGGTTAAGTGAAGAAAAAAATATCAAAAGAAGCATCAATGAGAATGAAGAGAGAGGCAAAGCTACCACCCCAAACAGCAGCTGTCATTTATGACTTATTAAGCACATCATTTGGGAGAGGTGTACAAAATGATTCCCTGTCTTTACCGTTGCTTTAATTGTTGCACCGAACAGCTTTCAAAGTATTTTTTCTTTTCTCTTAATCTATGAAAATAACTTTAATGACTTGAAAATAATCTACATAAATCAATAGTTATACTAAGTTGTTTCATATATAGTCTTTCCATTAGTAGCCAGATAAATTAATTATTAAAAGGTATATTCTAATTTCTCCATTACCTGTGAATTTTGTAGAATTTTTTCTGACACTGAGATTTATTCTGTGTTATAAGTAATTACTTTTCTCTCTGAAGTTTAGGATTTTGCAATATTATTTATAAGAAAATGGTAATTTTTTTCATGATTTCACCCGATTCATCACAGTAGATTTCATTGCAACTACATAGCTACTGCAAAATGTACTGATTGCCCTATTAGCAATTCTGAAACAGCCCTTCATTTTCAATAACGCTTTAAAAAAAATTTGAAACAAACCAGCTTTTGAACTGCTGCTTTTCAGGCATCTGAAAAAGATCTATGGTTTGATCCGAAGGTTAAGAGCATAGGAAGATGAAGGCTGTGCTTATATCATAGGCAGCTACCCACCAATGTAAAGGAAGGTAGCAGACACTGTTATTGAAATATTCAGGACAGTAACCCTAAGAGAGCAGATAAAAAAGAAGAGAAGGAAAAAAATACAGTGTGATTCAAAAGTAGCAATTTAGACTAGAAAAAGGTGAATTTGCAATAGCATAAAAATTAGCATCTAACCAGCTAGAATAAAATCTTCACATTTTTAGAAGACTATATTTAATGTTACATCAACTCATGTCTTCTTTTTGACTGAAAATGACAGCGGAAAACATCTATTCTCTTTAAATATTTATTTATTGATTTATTTGTTAATGGCAGCAAATATAAGCCTTACTAAAATTCAGGTTGCTAATAGGCCTCTATAACCTGTGTGATCATACAACACATTCTCTTGTATCTCAACTACTTTATGATAGCCTTGCCAATAAACACTAAAAGCTGTCTCCTTTTTTTTGAGGCATAAAATGGACTGTTGTGCAGTGGACTCTTGTAAAGATAATAGTTTCAGTAATTACGTAGAGTTATGCTCAACAGATTTTTAATATTATTTTTATTATTTAAAGAAACTACCAATTTAAAAAAAATAAATTATATGACACTGTTGTGACTACATCTAAAAAAAATGGAGTTTGATCATTCTGGCCAAGTTCTCAGAGGCTTTTACTTGTGATATTTCCTCTACCCCTTAAAATGCCTCTTTACACTTTCTTTCCTGAAGTCCACATCTTGCAAAAAAAGCAGATTCCAGGAAATGAAGTTACTGTTTCGATACAACTGCCAAAGCCACTTCCTGTATGCACTTGGCAGAAATGATTTGGTAAAAAAGTCTTATGACATTTTTCAATCCAACCAAGATGGGCATTCCATTCAGCCACACAAAAACTCAATTTAGCCCCCAAACTGTATGTCAGTGTTACATATTTGACTGCTCAAAGTATTATAGTCCAGTAATAATAAAAGATTCAATTTTACATTTTTCATGGAAAATAGCATGAAATGAGATCCAAACAACAAGCATACCGACTACTTCATCCACAACTTGATATTATTCCATTTTTGGTATTTTGCTGTTTATCCTCTCTCCTCTATGTACTGCGTAGCACATGAATGCACTGTAAAGAGTAACATGAAAAGTCTGCCAGGAGACCATTGATTGGAACATGGCACAACATAGTCATTGTTGTATTTAGCATTGACACAGTTTACCACTGATTCAGTAGCAGATAGAAAAGGAAAATCTTACGAGAAAAGATCTATAACAAACACCTGGGCTGCTGGAACAGAAAAGCATCAAATACATGATAGTCATCAGATGATCTGAACGGGCTGTCAGTGACTGAATTTTATTTTGTTGGACTATCTTAACAGGTGTTTCACACTGTTTCACCAGGTTTTGCCTGCACAATATCTATCATGACTACGTTAGTTCTTTGACTGCAACAACATAATTGTTCCAAACAAACTGATTAAAACTGGAAAGGGAAAAGTAATCTGCAATTAATCTGTGTGCTTTTTCTCCAGACCAACCTTTTTATCTTAAAGACAAAAAAAATTGCCTAGGGTAATTTGATATGTAGCAGTTTAAAATATTAAATCTTTCTACAGTCCCCTTAATTTAAGGAAGCTCCATTAAATCTAAAGCATGCCCCACCTCAGGTCCCTGTCTTTGAGCCTGCTGTTCTTTTGGGGGTTAGAACTAAATTAAGAGACACAAGCAGACACTTCCTGACTACTCTTTTTGTTTTATTCTACATAGAATTTCAAAACACACATTGCTGTCTTGTCTCTCTAACCATTTTCCATTAAATTATTCTCTTGGGTCCACATTTAATTCCCCAGTAACTCAGATGTTGCTACAGCACTTCAACCTGCAGTCTCTCTCATTCCTCATCTCATTCCCAGCTTCATCAAGAGTACATCCTAAACGACAAATCTTTTTGCCTTTCCCCCGCTATTTATCAAAAGTAACACCAATCCATACCTGCCCCTCCCTTTTTATCTGTTCCACATCAATTTTCTCCTCCTGCAGTTTAGATAGTAAAGTGTGAGGCATCGTAACTATTGTAATATCAACTGCTGTCATTGTTTATTCCTACTACAGCTTCCTAGCAGCAGCAGTATTTTCACATGAAGGACAAAAAATAGTATCCAGAAACACATTTCCTATTTGTAACCAGCACATGATTTCTTAATGCATTCCATGAAACAGATCAAACAGATTCCCGGCATTTGCATAAAATAAAGCCTAGAAACAGTCTTTTTCACTTTTTCCTTTTTTTGAGTCCTCCTCCACTGCTTTAGACATTATCACAGAAATTTAAAATCCAGCATTAATTTACTCAAAAGACCAAGGAAAGGCCCAATTTACTCAAGCATTTTTAACCTAAATATAAATTCAATGATTTAATATTAAAAACTACAGATAACAAGTTCACTCATAGGAATATAGAAAGAAATATCTCATCTTACAGCTGGCATCCCTCAGTCTATTTCTTCCTTCTAAAATCTAGAGAGAAACAGACTTGGAACAGTGTGGAAAGCTAGTACTAGAAATTTCTGGGGCACCTCATGAGGCAATCAAGAGAGAAGACACTTCTGAAACAATGGTCTGACCACAAATCTTCCCTTTTGTAATAGATGCAGCCTCCAGCAGTGTTTCTTAAGAAGGCAGGTCCCAAATGACTGACATGTCTAGACCAATGGCTTCATTTCAGAAATATGTACAAAGAAGGAATACTGTAGAACTGTACCACCCTGTATGCACAGACCACTTCTATTTATCAGACCGGGAGTGACTTTCTACAGCAGATTCAGTTTCTGAATCGTTTAAAGTTGTAGCTCTGTACAGAGTACATGGCAGGAATCAAACCTAAAGCGAAAAAATGGTGCAAGAGTGTACCAAAATATTTTATTTTAAAAAAGCCCTGTTTGTGCAGTGCTTCTCAGTCATAGATTAAACCATGCTTATTTATATTATGTCCTAAAATGAGCTTGGAGTTTAAAAATCTACAAAGTTGCATTACAAACTACAGTTGAACTTCAAGAGTGGTACTCTAAGCTCTGAGTAGCTCTTCCCATAATGCAACATAATAATTACCTGGATTGATGTGGGTATGCTAATTCTCATTGAAATCCCAGTCTCAAAGAAGCATATCTCAATATTTTTAATCAAAACCTAATAAGTCATATTCCAATATACAGTCCTAACTGAAATCCATTCAAGAACTATTCAGAAAGTTCAGAAACAGAAACCAGGGCTTTCTTACTCTGAAAAAGGTCTTAAGTTTTTACATAGAGCTTTATTTAACCTTAAATTTGCTTGAAGACGTACCTAAGAACAATATGAAAGCAACCTGCAATGATTCATGAGGGAAGTTACGCATGGGAAAGAGATCCTTTTGACTTGACCTTGCCTCTTAAAACACTAGGGATAAATCCATGAAAGTTCTAATTCACATAGTATCAAAACATTAAATGAACGTTCAATATGTGACTAGGTCCAATGATGTCATAGGGAAATGACAACATACTTATACACGCTTCATCAGAGACTAAACAAGCATTAGTGATTTACAGAGGCCTTGACAATCAATCCTGCTTCATTATGCAATGATAAAATAGATTTTGTGACTGCCTTGAACCTATTCACTTGCTAAGCATTTCTCTTTTATTCTGATTAACCTTCTTAGCTTTATAGACTATGTCCCTAAACTCTAACCCCATTCCAAGAGTGGGAGATACTAATATCTTGTGGTGTCTTCTTGAAGCCATATGGATATTTGGATCATCAGGCCTTGACAGGGTAGAAGTTACTGGGTCCAGAAAATGAGTATGTAAAAGATTTAGCTATAAACGTAAAAACACTTATCATTTTAAATACAGTATATTTGATCTTTTGCTTTAGCACTCCATCTAAATATTAAGTAATACTCAACAACAAAAAAAAACCCTGAACCACTTATCATAAACACTAGTTATCATAAACAACAGTCTATCAGTATATGTTGGGATTATATAGCTTCCTGTGAATTATCTGCCCATGGAAATAATGCAGGTAGTTCCAGTGCTTTATGCCCAGGAAGGGATGCTGTTGTTTGTTTTGGCAATGGTACAGGACTACATCCTTACAACATCCATGTCTAGGTACTATTTCGACGTACTGCTTGCTTGCTTGCTTGCTTTATTTATTTATTTATTTATGGGATACAAGCTTCACAGGAAAAATCAACAACTTCAGCATTTTAGCAGTCAGAAGTGACAAGGACTTTATATGTAAAAATAACCCAAACCAATTCTCTGGCATAGCATGGCTTGCTCTGTGCTGTGTCTAATACAAGAGAAAGTTTAGAAGTCCTGAAGAATAAGAGAAGGAAGTATAGAAAAAGCTACAGAAGCTGTAATGACAATTATTTCAATATAAGGAGCTCCAAAGAGATCTTCTGAAAAAAACTACAAATTTGCAGAATACATAAGAAAGCTCATCAATCAGTATTAATACAAAGCCACAACTTGTAGGCTATGTTCTCTCACTGCCTGTCCTCTGGAAGCAAATACAGTGTAAATGAAGACGGAAAAATACATTAACTTCTATTCTTGGGGAAAATAGATACACAGGCACTTCCAAAAAGAAAAGCTTCTTTTCAAGAAAAGAATTTTATCCCTTTGTCACATCCAGGATAATATCTTCTTCAGTATAAAATGTTAGCTGCACATTGTCTTCCTTGTTTTAAAGACAGTGATTTTGAGAGAGAAATAAAGTTACCACTTCTAATTTTATTTTTATATCAATTTCATTGACATTTTAGATGCATCTGGTTTCATGGGCCTTTCATACGATATAGCTTGCAAGTATTTTCTTTTTGAAATGACTGGATCCTCATAGATGTAAAAGAACAGAACAAGCCTGAAAATATGAGCTAAATATAATGTTATAAAGTATAAAACAATGCAAAGAGAAGATATCATTACAGCTGAACTGCTCCGGTTCTTCATTAAAAAATCCTGCATGATTCTGCCTTTACATTAAGGAGAGCATAAAACAGATATATACATACTCTAAAGGATGCTAAGGTAGTCTCACTTCCGCAGCAAAAAGTTTTAAAGCCAAAGATTTAATAAACTTGAACTACTGATGTGATAAAACAGACTCTCTGTCATTGTATTCTTTACATCAAAACATAAATATGGTGAAATTGTTTTGATTTCTGTTGAGGAATAAGCAAAAGAGACACAGTGTGTAAACATATATTGTATATATTAAAGAAGTTAATCTCTCCATTCAGTTTTTTAGGAAAGTTTATTGTGAGTTTCATTATGATAAACACATTCTTAAAGGCTTTTATCTCTAGGTAACAGAAAGCCTAAAATGGCAGCAGAAAGTATAGTTACATTGTAATAGGAGTAATAAAATAAATTGTAGAAGATATGAAAAATGTATTACCCACCAAATGAATCACTTACAGAAGTCATATGAGGAAAAAATGAAAACCAAGAACACAGAAAAATTACTAAGAGGGAGAAGATTAACCATAAGAACTGTAAAAGAGTAGACAGTTAAGAACTTTGTCATGACTATCTTCCACTATTCACAGTATTAGAGTTAGATTAGCAGTGGTTTGAAGAAGAACTGGAATTCTTGCTAAATGCTTACCAGTGTTAAATAATTTCTTCTAGCCACAGCACTTCTGCTTCAGGAAAGTGGCCATAATCACCTACATCTTAGGGATATTTGATTCGACACAGGTTTACAAAAACTCTTCAGTTATTTGTATAACTGTGTAATCAATACAACTTCCAATTTTGCCTTAAATTACACAAGTGTTAGACCATCTTCTACCTGCCTCTAGGAAAAAAATGATTAAAGATTATTTCCTGTGTAGCTTGGTTGATGGTTACAGCACTGCTTCTTGTCTTGGTTTTTAAGAAAGACCAGCTGTGCCTGACCTAGACTTAAAAGCTACCAAACATCCTGCATAACATCATGGAAAAGCAAACACCACCTCTGCTCTAATTATATAGCTTGTCTCCAATAATTTGTTTACTCTCTTCTTTCACACCAATGTCGATAATGCTCCATTTTTTTTCAAATTAACTGAAATACTACATAACTCTGACAATGTAACATTATTGGATTTTGTTTCCGAACTTACAACAGTGACTGAAAATTAGCAAGTCACTAAATAGATGATCCAGAGTTAAAACTGTAAGAGACAAAAGGACAATGCATAAGAGATAAGTGAACTGTACAATGTTTGATTTTTTCAGCAAAGGCATTCGAAATTTGATAACTTGTTTTCTCTCACTGAGGCAAAAAGTCATAACTCCACCAGCTTCAATGGAAAAATTGTACAATTACAGAAGTACGAAATTGGCCAGAAACATTTGGATGACATTTCTTTTGAATGTATTGCAAGTATCAGGAAAAAGTAGAAGTTTGTGTGATATTTCTAATAGTCCTAATTTGGTTTTGCATTGAAATATACCAAGACTCTCTCAAGAGTCTTGAATCTATTTCTGTTAGGAACAGGACACGAAAATACATTTTTTTTTAGATTAAATAGACCAAAGCACAACACAGCTCTTCAGACTATTTTGGTTTTTAGCAGAATTAGCAGCATATACCTAGAAATACCTAAAGACTAAGGTAACAGGAAAAGCTTCTAGTCTTTTGTATTACTCATATGTATATACTCATAATGTGCATGTAATGGCTCTATTAAAAGGCACTGTGGTCTCTTGGGACTGATGTTCATAACAACAGCAACATGGAAGAAATTTCACAGATGCATTTGCTAAACCTGACAGTCCATATATAGAAGAGTTCAATCACCCTTCAAGTATGCAGAATCTTTGAGAAGCATATTTTAACTCTAAAATACCAAGAGTTGAAGAGCTTCAGCCACAAAAAAACCAAAAAACACATTTAAGGCATTAGTCCAATAGCATTTTTAGACAGGCAAAACATGGCTAATGAATTAGGAAGCCAAAAAGACTTGAAATAGTAGACAACTTCCAGGGAACATTAGGTTACATTTCAACAGACTAATCTGGATAAGACAACAGTAAATTAGTGAAAATTATTGGAAAGTTTCCCCATCTAAACAGACTCAAGAGGAAGACAGAAAAACTGCCAAAAGTGTCTTTAACAAGCTTCCAAACACACATTCCACATCAGAAGAAATTTCCAGCTGAGAAGCAGAAAGGGAGAGATGATAGGCATTTTAGAAAAAACAGAAAGAAAAAGCTGTTGATGGCCATATAAGCAGCGAGTGGTTTTACATAACAGCATTTTCAATACATAACACAATTAAGTTACAATGTCTCTGAAAATTAATGAAAGTACTGTAATGATCCAATCCCCACTCTCATTAAATCCTTACAACTTACAAAATCTGCCTTTGATGTCGCAAATGGAGACCTACCTCGAAAAAGCAAAATCTGGGCTTCATCTCCTAAGAATAACCTAAGTTCATATTTATAAATGCTTAGTAAAGATGACAAAAATCCTAACACACAGGCCTTGCATGCAATACGAACTGCAAGACCTCACTTTAAATCTTACATGTGCTTGTATTTTTTCATAACAAAGAACAGTCATCTGTTGTTGCTTACATAGATGTTCCTACAGAGCCTCAAACTTCTTAATGCATTCATTTTTTACTGTTCACTAATCCCAGTGGGTTCAGTTCAAAGTCCATACTCAAGCAAAACTCACAGCAGACTCACCGTGAATTCTGACAATACAAAGTTCTTGGAAGCCATGCAGTTAGAATAATAGATTTTTTTAGAAAACGAACAAAAAACCCACCTCAAAAGTCAGTTGAGTCTCCTATAAATTCACAGAGTTAACCTGTTTGGTATTTATTGCAATCATTGTACATCTAAAGACAGTAATTTTGTTCTAAAAACTATTTTGAATTTTAATTTTTACTTTTTGTTCCTTTCACAAGAAAAAAAAGGGAAATAAAACCGTGATCTTTAAAACAGCCAAAGATACCAAAAAGTATAGAAGTATGTGACATATTAAAAAAATCCTATAATAACATGTTAGAAAATATGTGCCTGATGGTAGAGGTGCATTCACATTTATAACATAAATTGGAGTCTTGGCAATATCTGCTTTATCTGGTGAATTGGAGTAACAAAAAAAAAATTGTTAAAATCACCAGAAATAAAACTCTATAAAATTGTTCAAAAGCATATGCTGACAGTTAACATTTACTGAATTTATTTTGAAGGCTTTTAAAAACACCTAAACCTTAAGCACTGAAGTATGAAAGTCTGATACTTCCCGCTTGCTCCTTAAACTTGGCAATAATGAAAAAATTATCATAGTAAATAATCACTTTACATTATAGAAAACATTTGATGCTTAAGAAATTAGTAAACCAACACATTTTAAATATTACTTAACAAAGTTTAATGGTAGAATGAAATTTTCACTAAAGAGCTGGCAGAAGTTCAGATGGAGAGCAAATAGAAAGTATAATTTTTCTTGGGTGTGTTACAGAAATTGTAGAACATACTTTGTTTTCTGACCAATGAGAAAGATCAACAATGCCTGAAATGCATCAATGAGCTCTTTAGCTGACCAAAGAGCAATAAAATGGGTACATCTGTTTGTTCACAAAAGACCTGTCATGAGCATAGTGCCAAGAGTCTGCCTCCAGATATTACAAAGCACTACTGGATGCAGAAAAGACTCCTAGAAGCATATAGATGTGCTGAGCACTTAATGTTCCTGGAGGATTGAGACCTGCCTTTTTCTGAACTGAAGGCCATAGACAAGATTCTGATGGAAAACCTCAGTCAGTTCTTTCCATTAGTGAGCTTTCTCTGGGTTTGCCAACAACAGAAGCAAGCTTTCTATAAAATTATCACATAAATGTATAAAATAATCAAGAAAAATATTTTGATAAGTCTTAATACAAGATGGAAATATTTAGCTTTCAGAACTGAGCAGCTGGTGTGTTATCGTCACTACTTTCTCACTAATCATAATCACCATTTTTTTCTAGAAACCATATCTCAATTTTTTTTAAGTCAGCTTGTCAGCCCTTCAGTAGAAGTAATGCTTTTTGTACATGCTTGCAGAGTTCCTAGGAAAAAGTGATCTTAAATCAGCACACAGCAGGTAAGTTCTTCATTAAACTCTCAAAAAACCCTCACAACTTCTCAGGGAAAGATAAAGGAAACGGCTAAAAATGGTCAAATCATGATCTCCCTTTATGAAAGCAAAATAATTGCTCTTAAGTCCGTCGGCATACACAAGTATTTGAAGCTATTACTAAGGTTTATTGTATTCTTTGAATGCCACAATACTCACACTGTTTTCTGGTAACCAAACTATTTATATTTCAGGAGAAAAACAAATCCACAAGGAGGATTCACACTAAAAGAATTATGCTAGAAGCAAGCAGCAGGCCGACATGTATTTTAAAACAAGACTTGCCTGTACAGAAGAAGTGATATAATACGACAAAGTGAAATACAACAAAATGTTTATGGCTCCAGCGACATGTATGATTAAGTTTGATTTTTTTTAGTCATATTAATTCATACGTTGATTTATCCTGAAACTACTAATTGACACCAACTCCTGGGAAATATTATATGCATTTCTACATTAGAGTTCATGCCTCCCATACAATGTCTCTACCAGATATGAATTATGAATAAAACCAAAGCTGCAGTAGAGACTTTAAAATAAACTAAAGTATTCTATTAAAAATAAAATCACTGAAGCATTTGTAAAGCTCAGGTTATTATGCCAATAACTTATCTTCACATTTTCTGGAACGCTCATCTGAAACATAAATTAAATTCATAGCCAGAGAGTTATGTCTGTATCAGATTTATGAAAGATATTATGATGCAATATATAACAGCAGCTACTGAGTATGTTGAAGTGTTTTGCTCACTCTTACATAGTAAAGGATCTATAATTCAGAGTGTTCTGTGATTAAGATGGGTATTGAGAAGCAATTTCTTCCCTTTCATGATATACCATTTGGACTAAGATGAAAAGTTCTGGTCAGTTCACTCTAAGCTAATTATCTCATGCAATCTGTAAAAGCCCTTCAGTGATGGAAGCCGGCTTGCCAAAATGTCAGCAGCAGGCAGCCTTCCACTGCTTCCAGGCAGCTACCTGCCACTCCCTCCCAAGTGAGTCTCTTGGGATCCAAGAAAAACAAATTTGTCAGCATGTAAACTGGTATAATTTTTAGCCGAAGAATTCAATACTAAGTAACCTGATATCATTAGCAAAACCTAGGGCATTACTAGGATGCTATATTTGTGTATTCCTCTGCTCTTATCATCAACACCCTAATACAGGCTGTAATACACACTGAAAAAAACCCACAATATAAAACAGAACAACAATCCAATGTCCAATTTCAGTCATTCTTATTAGGTCTTACTCTGCTATCAACCCTCGTGGTTGATGATATTTTACTAATGACATTATTTTGAATATGAGCTTTGATATTTAAACAAGCAGTTAAAGGCATTCTTTATCACTTAACATTATATCACTTAACAAAATATCACTTAACATTATATCAGCCCTTTACAACTTACTATTAATTAGTAGTTGGAAAACATGATACATTCTGCCCGAAGACCTATTTGGAAATAAAATCTGGGATGTTAGGCTTTGTTTCTTTTTGTGTTTCTACAGTTATCATTATTAAAGGCTGCTTTTTAGAGTTTCAGGCATACAGGAGGTGGGGAAAAGATAGAATGTACAGGAAAGTAAATAGTAGAATACGTCAAGCCTTTGATGATGGACTATATCCATTTAGTTTCTTCTGAAATACCATACACATTCAGTGCAGGATGGACACAAAAATAATAATCACAGGCATGCCTAGAGAGATGTGTACAATTGTAGGAATCAGTCATTCAGTTTCCAAGTCAGCCTGCTGGGGGACAGATTTGGTCCAGGAGCAGCTTTACTGCTGTATTGAGCTCCACGTAAAGATTCTCCTTTTAATGCAGATTATTACCTCTAGCTCAGCAGTGAAACAGAACAGCTGCATTTCTCCTGTTTAAATCAATGTCTGGATAGGATAGACTAGAAACACGATCACCTGTATCTTTCAGTGCAGAAATGGCCCTAGATCTTAAGGGCAAAAAAGGTAAAAAGAAGTTTCACCACACAGAGATAGCATTTTTTTTGAGAATACATTTTTTACCATGCAGAGAATCAAACTTTGCCTATATATTCACAAAGCTGCCTGTATTCTTATCATTCATCTATTTCTCATAAATTTAGCGCATAAATTACTTTTCCGTATGGACGGGGTAACAGGTGAGTAAGTTGTAAGAGAGCCTAATTCTGCATTGGAAATGGTATGCTTTTAAACCTATTGTTTCCAGACATTAAACTGCAGGAAGAGGCAAGTCACGTGAAGATGAGGCTGCCCCTCTTTCTGTGCAAGATTGCAGGTAGCTCATACTGCTGTCCCATGGGTAAAGGGAGCAAGGAGACCACATAAGACCCTCTAAAACCCTACACTTATTTCCAGAACCTTCTGGAAGGGGTATGGAGCAAATGTACCAAAACATCCTCCCCTAAAGGACCCTTGTCTATAAATAAAACTCTGGAGATAGCGCATATGTTTACCTGCCATTCTTGGATCCTAGAAGACAACACCAGAACCTTGGGTGATAATAGTTTGCACTTTTCTTTCTCTTTCCTTTTTCCCCTCTACTTTCTTTCTTTTCCTTGCTAAGGATTTAACAAGCCAACTCACCTTATTCCTAAGAACTCTCCTGCATAAATAAATTTCCTGTAAATCAGTCATTTGGTGTCATTTCATCTTAATTTAGCCAGAAGGGAATCCACAAATTTTACAGGAGGTATCACCCCACGTCTTGCCAGTCCAGTTTGTGTTGCAACATAAGTCCGGAGATTTTACAATACAAAAGCCGCAGCAAACGTAGCATGAAAGTAGCAGAATGAAACTATTCTATTTTCTGTCACAGAATGGTAAAGATCTGTTTCTGGTCAAGCAAATATTAAAGCTACACAATATATCAACTGTAAAATAAAGGAAAGGTTCAAAGTCAAATAATTTGTCATTTAAGAAAATAACTATTAGCTAGACTTACTATAAATACTTCATTAAACTAAATAGTTTTTATTACTATACTTTCCACTGATTTCCTCGTTTAATTGTTTTCAGGATAAGGAAATGTGATAAGAAAATGGAAAACACATTGGAGATTATTAGAGAAATTACAGACGCTAGAAATATCATTTGATACCCCATTAAAACAAGCAGATTGTAGAGCTGAGAGAACAATTAAAAAAAGCAAGCTTGCAAAGTAATTAATCTGCCAAAATAGTTAACATATGATAGTCTACATGGTGTAAATTGAAATTTTCAGAAATGATGTAAGGTGTGATGTGCATTTAGGTGATGAAGAATAGCTTTAATATTACACTAAAGGTTCTGCTTGGGAGTTCTCAGGCCCAAGACCTTTCACACATCTTTAGCAAAGCCTTAATACCTGTAGACAAGAAGACATATGTACACAGTTCAGATGGATTTTGAAAAGAATGGATACTTCATAATCATGAATATTATTTGCACGTTTGCAATAAGTGAAAAATGAGGGTCTCTTCTTTCCCATTCTTTCCGAAGCCTCTCCAGTCCTTTGATAATTTCAACACAGCCATAGGTCTGTAGGTGTGAAACACTTAACAAGACGAGAAAGCTTTTCAAATAAATGCAGAAATTTGAAGATTAAAAAGGAAATCTTTAAGTCAGAATGTGTATCAAAGTACTAAAAATATATATTTGTAAATAACTTATTTTGCTATTTAAGTTCATCACTATGCTTTTCACCAGATGGTGTTCTTTCAAAACATTTTGCTTCATTCTTTGATAGATGAATTGCATTCTTAGACAGAAGAATTGGGATTAATCTACTTTTTGCATTTACCATTCTAAGTATTCTTTTAGGACAGTAACACAAGTATTTTAAGTATATACAGAATAGTATAAGTCCAGATGCTACCAACAGTACTGGACTAGACTTACAGTAGAATATCAGCCCACTCTAAGGAAATGCAGACATATATGGCCACCTAAACTAATCCAAAACCAACTTGTCATTTATCTGTAGTCCTCAAGTAATATTTCTGAAAAGTTTAAAAATAAATAATTATAAGTGAACATAAGGGAGGGCTTTCGTGTTTACACTCTGCATCTTGGTTATTGAGGACTTAATCATTTTCATGTCCCATGGAATGAACCAGAATATCAGAATCTGACACAAAACTGATTGAAAAGACAAATGGAAAGAAGGAAGTAGGTTTCCAGCTGCTTTCAGAATGAGAAAACCTTATAATGTGCAATCCAATCATATAAAAATGCCTTACCTCAAAACATACTACCTTCTCATTCCAGACAGATATCCATTTAAAAGTCATTATCTGAACAGGATGGGAATCAATTACATTTACTTTTATTTATTGATTAACTAAAGACAATACTTCATCATTGTGGCAGATTTCCTTTGCCAAATAATTATTGTTTCATGAAAAAGTATTTGATATGCTCACATATCAAATTTTACAAAATAGCTCAGATAAAGTTTGAATGCCAATAAACAGGCCTTACTATAAGAGATAAAAACCTTGTATCAGTTACCTACAGACAAACAGTACTCATCTGCTGATGAAGGCATGACACATGGCAGATGATGTAGAGTGTGTTAGCTATCCTAAATGAATGCATTATTTATGAATTCAGTTGCAACTTGTTTGCAAATTATTTCTTATTAAACTGATTGAGAAACAACTAGAATGCATATTTTTAGAATACATCAGGATAAGGGTTTTCAGTAAGTTCACACTTATTAAGGTCTTGCTCCAGAAAGGTACCATTTCACAAAAGCCACTCACATGAACAAAAATGGCACTCTATAATTTCTGAAACTAAGGTCTCAGTTCACTTAATTCCATTCATGTTTTTTTTTTTTAGCAATAGAAATAATCACCATAGCTTATTAAAAATGCTAAATAAAGCCCAGATAGCTAAAGTGTATCTGCATTTTCCATTTAGATTTCTTTTTTCCTGTCAAAAAATGCAGTATTTTCTAATCTTCTGGAAGCAAATATTATTTCCTAGTTTATTTTAATGATCGTCTTTTTCTGAAAATTTACTCAAAAATTCAATAGTCTACAATTAAATTTATACTCTGATTTCGGTGGAGTATTCAACAGACAGTTGAATACTCTGCAAGAGTTTGTAAAAGTCATCAGCACCGTTACAGGGCACTTTGGATACAGAATTAGCACAATATGGCTGATATTGAAAATAAAGCTTTACTGTTCTGGTACACGTTTGCCTGATTTGCTGTACACCACATTGTAATAATCCAGTAATTTCTCACTTAATTAATTATACTAACCTGGTTTTCTGCAAAGAAAGGATGATCTGTGAAATGAAGACCCAAAATCTTTTGCCTCTTTCAGACTAGAACAGCTAAATGGGCTCCGACTTTCATTCAAGTTTATAGAAAGAGACTGCTCCAAGACTGTAGAACCAGCAGAGGCAGTATTAAGCTGGAAAAGAGCATCTCGTGCTTTCTTTTTTTCTTTTTTTATCATATTTATGAGAATATCTGCCATATACGTTAAGGAAATCATCAAGGATCTCTATTTCCTAAAGCAACAATCATCTTTATTTGTCCCTAAATATTTTTTTTTTACAAAGTGGAACAATTCACATTTTGGAAGCCTGCATGTGAATGTGAATTGGGCATATGTATTCATCCACCTTAGTTTTCCCAACAGCAGATCACTTTTTCTAGACAGTAACCAAATAAACACAACGGTGAATTCCATTCCATTCAATCAACAGTTGATAAAAGCATTTACAGAGAAATAGGACTGAAAACTATCTAATTGCCATAGTGTGACCTTCCTTTTTATTTTTTAAATTCTCTAATAAATAACATTTCCAAATAAAAGAAAAAAAAAACCCCTTAACTTACGGGTAGCCTGTCAAGTGCATGACATCTATAAGTTTTTCACAATAAGGTTTACTAAAATGCAGGACAGGTCTTCAGCAAATTCTTCCAATAACACTATATATTTACTGGAACTATATTTGGTACAAATACATTTTGCCTACCAACTTATGAACAGCTTAAAATGAAAATCCCGTGTGCATTCAGCCAAAAACACAGGAATCCCTGTGATATGCTTTTTGATATGCTATTCATTTTAATCCTAATTAATCTTCTAAATGAACAAAGAAAATCTAAATAGTCTTTGGGGAATATTATTAACTGGACTAGGTAGTAATAATAAAACACTTTACAATTCAGTTGTTATGGTAGCTCCTAGCTACCATAGGATCTCAAAGCAAGAAGGATCATGTAGTTTATCAACTAAACCATTTCCATACGTCTCGCCACTTCATCACTTTAGTCGTGTTATTCAGTTTCTGGTAATGAAGTGCAGTCACTTAGTAGCAGCACACTGTAAATCAGTTTTGTGTTCAATATCTTCATTTTTATATTCTTCCCATATAATTCTAACATGAATTTACAGAGATTTCTTGTACTTCTGCTAACATAGCTGTATATGTATTTATAAAGCATACGTGCATTTGATAGATATGTTTTACTTGATTTCATTATCAATATCATACTAATGAAATAATTTATTTCAGGATGAAATATTTCTGTGATTTCCAGATCTTAAAATTGACATGAAAATTGAAAATTTTTTAAAAAGGAATGATAAGTCCGTGCAAGTGGAAAATTTATTTGAAAGTGCACCTTGGGAAATGAACATCTTATCTTTTGTGACAGAGCAGAAACAGAGAAGCTTTCCTGCTACTTTTATTCAGACTGGTAGAATGCTGCACTTCGACGTAAAATGCTATTCTCACTTGACTTACAAAATTTCCCTGGAATTGCTGAGCACAAAGAATGCAACTGAGGTTGCTTTTTACAATAACTGTGAATGAATCTGTGCTAACTATAAACTCAAAACTAAACAAAAACTTTTTATTTAGTTCTTTGCCATTTTACCCACTAAGAAGCCACAAAGTTAGGAACACAGTGACCCTGCAATCTGCCCCTAGCCCTGCCAATCTGCTAAAAATACCTGTCACCCACCGTGTAATGGTGCAGCTACTCATGTGTTGCCTGCAAGGCAATGGACAAAACACATGTGAGCTGTTTAATATTTTACTAAGCAAAATGCTTCAGCTTTAATTTACATTTTAAAGTTGCATGTAAGAAGTACAACTTCATATTTATTCTAATAGCAAGTAACCCAATATTCCCCAAAGTATCACTTCATTTGGATAAAAATAACTCTTACAGGAAATTCTATTCCTTGTAAGGTAATAAACTGATCTTTACATAGCATCAGAGTTTCCCATTATAAAAAAATGGTTTAATTTGCTTGAGGTGAGTGTTTTAGATGCGGCCTGATCCATGGCATTTGGATCTTGGCTGAACTTCTAAAGTGATGCAGGATTTTGCGTTGGGTCACAACTGAAATGGAAGCAGGTGCAAAGCAGGAGTCCTGCCACATAAAAACTGGGAACACAGTGGGTTCAGCAGAGTTGCTTTAACACAGTGTGATCAGTAGAGAGAATTTCCTCCCATACAACTAACGACTATCTCAAACACACAAAAACTGTTGTAGCCAGAAAGGCTCAAACCCAAATATTATTCTTTTCCTCACAAAGGATACTGATTTCATTGTTTCTTTGCTGCAGAAGTTCTTTCATTTTTTTCAGTTCTTCTTTCTCTGCTTCATTTGCGTCTTTTTCTTCAGAGATGTGTTGTAAGAGCTGTTTTTTATCAGAAGCCTTTGAATGATTCAGTAGTTGCTATTAGAAGAAATAAAAAAGTGCTCAACTTTACCTCAAACTATGTATTAATTCTACTTTCAGACTGTCTGTCTGTGCTAGAAAAAGTAAACCTTTATAGACTCTCAATAGAACAAAATCAGAGCTCCAGCTGACTGTCAAGTTGTGCTGTGTTAACATATGTGCTGTGTTAAGTATGAGAAGAATTGTATTTGTTGGTCTTCACTACTAAGTGTACAATTTACTTTACTCTTTCTACACGTAAAATCTAGTGTTCTTTAGCAGACAGCTTTCAATAGTAACAATACAACTAAAACCTAATTATTGAAAGACAATAAATTAAGATCCTTGCTGGGGTTTACAGAAAATTCTGCTGATTTTTTTCCCAACTAAACTTCAAATTTCCAACTAAATTTCAATTTTCTATCAGTCTTCTATGCGCTTCACAGTTCAATTGTTTTACCCTTTTCCAGTGCCTCCCAAGTGTATTGTTTTTCTTTTGACGATTTTTAACTGTGAATGTCTTCAACTATTTTCAGTGCCAGCTGCACTTCCATCTATGTTTAAAAGAAATACCTTCAAACGAATGAAGCAGTACTTGATCTTGCGCATGTCAGCACCAACATCCAGAGTGCTATCAGGATCATTGTCTTTGAGAAATAATTCAATTGATTCATCCAACCTGAAAATACATAATTTTTAGGGAAAAATAATCACAAACAAGCAGGCAACTCCGTAAATACAAGACGACATTTACCAAGCTGACTGTTATTAGCAAGCTATTTTCCTTCAAGGTCCATGCAACTGCAATGAACTTTTGTTCCTGATATTCAAACCTGGATTTGATACTGAAGATTCTACAGCTCCATGTCAGAACATACTTGCGCATACTAAGGAATAGCTCTAGAACTAGAAACATTTAAGAAGAACATTTAAGAAGCAATCTTTTCTTTTTCTGTTCTACCATCTCATAAATAAAAAGATCTAAAGCCTGTCCTCTCAGAAGACTAGAATTTTGGGCATGGGATTTTCTAATATATGATTATTTACGCAAAAGAAAAATCTACTTCCTTTTCTATTACAAGAGTCAGGAGGTCACATAGCTTTCATACATAACATTACCTGCTGCAATCACTAAGCAAAGCAACCTATCTTTTGACTCAGCTAGTTATAGATTTCTTGAAGACCTACTGCTCTTCTGATAAACGAAATGTAGCTAGTATTTTGATTCTCTTGCAATTTGTTCCTATTTAACAAATATGTGACAAAATCTTATTTTTGGTAATTTAGTCATCATAAGAAAACTGAAGAGGGACACAGAAGCATCCCCTTGCTTTTTCAAAACCAAATTAAAATATTCAGACTGGAAACCTACACAGGTATACTATACCATGCCTCTGGGCTGGATGTCACAGCTATATGGATAGAGTCAAGATTTACCGGATTTAGATTCTGGACTTTTGTGAGCCAAGTATCTCACATACCTGCACCAACTGCCCAATTGCCAGAGAACAGTAGGAATATAGAGCCATCTCTGTGCCTAATGTTTCTTCTGGACTAGTTTTGTTCAGTCTCTCACTGAAAGCACAAGCTTTGTGAATGTCACTTAATGCCTATTTATCTTCTTCAGTCACAGGACTGAAAATCTTGTTGCCATTTGATTAACTGAATGACTTTGTTGTAACCACATACCAAAATTTTAGGAATTATAATATGACGGTATCTAAAGTTGACCCTAAAGTATGCGGTTGAGATATTGACCTGCTTTTGAAGACTTATCTCACTGAGATTCCTGACATTTTTATACTATAATAACAATTCCCTCCTGGAGGGTCAAACAATGACATCCATAACAAACAGAAAAAAAAATTAATTCATTGCATTCAGGAGATAAACATCTGAAAACCAGGAGTTGTAAGACAGGAGTAAAAATTGGAAAGCATAACAGATGCTTTGGTTATTTATGTACTCCACAGCAAAGTGTAAATTCTCAAAGGAGGAGAAAACAAGACAAAAAAATCATAGAATAATAGAATCATAGAACAGTTTAGGTTGCAAAAGACCTTTAAGATCATCAAGTCCAACCGTAAAAGTAACGCTGCCAAGTTCACCACTAAACCATGTCCCTAGCACCACATCTACATGTCTTTTAAATACCTCTAGGGACGGTGACTCAATCACTTCCAGGGGGCAGCCTGTTCAAATGCTTGACAACCCTTTCAGTGAAGTAATATTTCCCAATACCTCGTCTAAACCTCCCCTGGCACAGCTTGAAGCCATTTCCTCTTATACTATCAGTTGTTACTTGGGGGGAAGAGACAGAGACATGCATTAGTGGCAGAGTAAAGGTAATGTGAAATCATGAGGTAAAATAACGTTCTTTTTCTTAAGGAATTTTTTTCGCCTTAGTCACA
Organism: Cuculus canorus; assembly: GCF_017976375.1. NCBI lineage: Eukaryota > Metazoa > Chordata > Aves > Cuculiformes > Cuculidae > Cuculus > Cuculus canorus. The sequence goes on from NC_071403.1 coordinate 103,376,281, forward strand.
GTAGAATAACTAGAAAAGCACAGGAAACAAAGTATTTCTGGTCAGTTCTTCTAGCTCAGCCCTGAAACCATACGCCTAGACCTCTCCTAGATTGTACATTGTATTTCCTGCAAAATTCGCTAATCACAGTTTCTTCTCAAAAAGACCTGTGCAGTTAATCCTTACATTTACTGATGACCAGCTTCTGCCACTACAACAAGGATAATGATTAATATTGGCATGCTCTCTTAGAAAAGAAATTAGGAAAGAAATCTGGCCAAAGAAGGGAGTTTTTAAAACGGACTTGCAAAAGGAATGAGCATGCTTGGCACAGCATACATAACATATTTGAAAAATTTCTAAGTTTGTGACTGTGCTTTTATTCTTCCAAAACATCCCAGGCTGAATGTTGATTTCCCCAGTACACCCATTGCAAACAATCAACTGGAAAATAATTTAGAAAAATCAAAGATATTCATGTATGCATGTTCTAGGACATAGATGTGGGTGCAAGCTAACTCATAAACCAGAGGCGGGGGAGATTGGAGGGAGGGCAGTGTGGGATGTGCTAAAATTATTATGTGCAGAAAAAAATATTAAACTAATAGATTTTATTTTTCATAGCTAATAACATCAGCAAGACAGCTGCAGCATTCTTCATTAGTTTTCTCCTACCAAGGTAATGTTTCCATATAGAATTTATGGTAATCAAATCTGGATTTGATTGGATAACCATTGCTAATTTCACATGACAGGAAAAAGTATTTAAAATCAGTGTCAGATGAAGATGTCTTCTAACTTCTGGACATCCAAAATGGTTCCCTTTTTATTTCTTTTTCCCTTGTATGTTGTTAGATAAAGGAAGTTATAAATCATAAAACATTTCTTATTTAATGTCATTACAGAGCCCGAAAAGGGGATTTTTCATACGTCTCTACTCTTCCTTTTAGAATTGTAAGATTCTGCCCTGAGAACAGCAGACCTAACTGACACTATTAGGAGCAAGGGTTTGCTGAAGCCTATTGCCAGAACCCTGCTGTATCAGAATTTCCCCAACAGAGATTCCCTGAAGGAGGAGTATGAAAGTATCATACTGAGTCTTATTTTCTGTGAAAACCAGCAGTAATAAAAGGATGGGCATTTCTTTCTCAGTGCTCATCAGGGGAAAAAAAAAACCAACAACAAACCAAAACAGAAAGGATGAGTAAAAAATTCCAGACACACACAAAAGTAATTTTCTAAGTCAATTCCAATGGAACAGTATCACATCGTTGATGAAGTTAATTTAAAGCTCATTTTGATAGTTGTCCTACACTTATTAACATAGTACAAAAAAAAAGTATTACAGTGCTGATTCAGGTGAGTTTGAATCATGATACCAGACCCTGAATGAAAACACAAGCACTGTCAAGCACAAGTCTGTTCTTATGTTGATGCTGGGAAGAAAACTCACAGAAAATCAGTCATAAACAGGTGGGATGGAAACACGCTAAACTAACAGTGCTCTCTGGTTACTAAGCGTGAAACAACCAGAAATTCTTGGTCTAGCATTCCCCTTTTATACTTTTTTTGCAAATAATGTAAACATATACTGTGCTGCAGCTCACAGACAGCTTTTACATTACGAATTTTATTTCTATTCTGCTGTTTTCTATACTTCAGGTATTCTTTTTTTCAATGAAGCTTGGTCACTATCTAGACCACACATAAATCACAAAAGCTTTCTATCTGCATTACTTTACATTCCATGCAATTTTTCTGATAGCCCAACTCCAGAATGATTAGATGAGTCCTGTGCTACTTCAATATTACCCATTCATTAAATAACAGACTTCCATCTTTAAAAAAATCCACTTCTGATTCATTCATATGTTTGCATGAACAAGGATGTAAATTATACAGCTGAACTGCATCAGAAAAACTTTTGTAGCCAACTAAGAGTATGTTTTTAAAGTTCAGAGCTCTCAATAGCATGCAGGATGCATGGTCTCAAAACACAGATTTGGAAGGACTCATTTTGACCTTGCTTTATGTGCCATGATTCATTTCTGGGAGAGCTTGCCTTTTAACCCCTGATCACTGACACTGTGTATTATATATCAAAATTAAGCTTGCTGAAAGAACAATTAATTTTATGTGTCAACTGTGAACCCTGTGACAAGCAAAATAGAAATCCAAGTTTATGAAAAACAGGCTGCAAACAAGCTACTGAACAGTCGTGGTAATCAGAGCAGTCACTTCAATTAAAGAAGTTTACTTATCTAGAATTTTGCAATTGCTTTCCTATTGGTAACATATTCCATACCAATATTATTCTTCATATATTAATTTTGAAAATTATCTTTACTTTTAATAATGATGTCTGTGTTAACAAAAACTAACTCCATGTCTCCACATGTTTTATGAATTTATCTAAAAAATGCATGATAATTGAAGCAGAATTGTCATTCTATTTATATAAGAAGAGCTAATCACATAAATTAGATTCAAGTGTCCATCAGTATGGGAAGATGATGGAGATTTTAAGTAGTAAATTTTATCAGTAACACTATGGAAGAGAGGAGAGAAAAGGGAAGGTATTTCCAGGCATTGCTGCTAAGGGAATAACACAGAAGACAAAGTATGCAGAATGTACCCAATCTTGGCCTGAGAAGAGCAAGTTACTGAGGAGTAGTGGACATGACAGCAATTACCTAACTCATAACCGAAGTGTATAGAGGATAACTGTATTCTGCATCCAAAAATAAATGCTTAACCCCTAATTTAATAAAAGTTAGTTAACTCCTGGATGACATAATATTAAGTTAACTAAATAGTGAAAATGGTTACCTAAGCCTTTGTGCAATTCCCTAGGTAGACCTTTTTAAGAATAGTTTTATTAATGTAGCCATGGAACAGGCTGCATTGATTTGGTGCAGTCTTAGAGAAGGGAAGTAAGAACAATAAATCCTTGATTGTCTTCTGTTTCTACAGTCTGGAAGATTTTTTACATTTTGTTTTCACTTCAAATAGCTGCAGAATGCTCTGACAATTGAAAAAAAACTATTACAGCACAATAAAACAAACTTAGAAAGAAAAAAAAAAAACCAAACAAAAAGCTCTTGATGAGGTAAAGTGAAATAGAAACAAGTCTGCATGAACTTTGATAAAAAATGCAAATCTCTATCTTATTGCAGCTCTCCTCCCTCAGATTATGTATTTAACAATAAAACCTTGCCAACTTTGCAGATGGATCCTAGTATTTTCAATTTCTTATTTTCATAGTAGATTATTCAAAGACAGGGAACAGTCCAGAAGTGATCAGACTGTTACATACAGTAAGGCATAGAAAATTAAATGAGAATAAAGAAATATGAACCCTAACACTTATTTTTTAAACTCACAGACATTTCACTTCCTTTGTTTGTATCTCATTTGTGCACCCATGAAACAGGTTATCTAAGAAACCCAGAGAACATTAGATTATGTGAACTATGCAGATAGTCTAGAAATAATGCACAAGTCCTCAATTATTAATCCAATGACATTATATATAGTGAGTCTGAGCCTGCAAGATGTTAACCTAAGCTCCTTAAAAGCCTCAGATAATGAGTTGGAAGGCCTCAGAAATACCATTGGAAGTCAGCAGAGAGCGAAGTACTTCAAACCTAAATTACTCTTGAAGACAAATGCTTCAGATTTTCAACATTTTACTGCTGCTGGAATTTTAAACTTGTAAAGATGGCTTTGGCACTTTCTGTTATATATTAAAGGTTGGAAAACTTCTGACCTTTGAGTCAGTATAATGAAGTGAATTGTATGATGCTTCCTCAAGCAAATATTATGACCTTTAAAGTAATAAGTTGCTCTTAAGCCTGCATAGATAGCAATTCTCTTAAACAGTGAAAATAAAGCTTGTAAGACTTTAATAATGTCATCAATGCAGTAATCTTCCTGAAGAGATCATATTATCTCACAAAACAAACCAAAAAACAACCAAAACACAAGGACCCCCAGATAAAGTAAAAATTTGAAGTTCTCATATTTAGAAATACAAAAAGAAGAGATGAAACTAGGGAACAGATGAAAAGAGAGAACACAGTAATGCGGCCAATGATTTACATGAATGGAGATAAACTGATTTTCATAAATATTGACTGTTGGCTAGTATTTATTGGTATAATGTGAACGTGTCTCTGAGACCAAATGCTAATTATCTAATTCCTAATTATCTAATATTTTAAGCAGAGGCCAAGTGCTTATAAAACAACTGATAATAAAGCTGAAGCACATTCTTCCCTACTGATATGAGTAGAAAGAAATAGATTTTCAAATGCCATGTACATTTTGTTAATACTGCAGATTACAATTAGGCTTTATGTGCTGCATCTTTACATAGCCAACAGGCTGGCATTCATAGAGATTACCTAAATTCAAGCTGTCATGGAACAGGTGGATCTTTTTCGGTTGTATCAGGTTCAGATATTTGAGGGTAAAAATTTTTATAAATAGAGCTTCTAATATTTTGAAACAATCAAACTGTATCATACACATGAAAGAATGATTAAACACTTGTACAGTACAGCAGAGAAACATACATCTCCTATTACAAGTATAATCTCCTTTTGGTTTTTGTAATTAAATATATGGGCAAAGCCATTTTTTGTATCTTGCTATGTAAGGAGATTCTTCTGAATCAGACAGGTAAAATGTGGCAAACGGATTTAGAGTTTCTACACAGTTGAATATCACTCATTAAAATTATGAAATGCACAGAGATCTAAATCTTATATCAGTAAGTCTAGAGGTGACTTGACATGGACTAAAACTAAGACTGGTTTTATACAGGGAAAAAAATGCTTACACCAATAAAAATACACACAAAGTGTTGCAGACAAGAAACATGTCAAATAGCCTGCAGAACAGATCATTTCACTCTTTAACAGCACTTTATAATACAAACCAAAAGCACATAAAGAAATGCTACCCACCGCCAGCTAATATTTGTGGCCATAACAGCAGTCATATTCTAATCACTAAAGTATATCTAAAAGTAGAAAGAGAAAACTAAGCTTCAGTTCATCAAAATTTGAAAAATATAAATATCTCTAAGGGAGAGGTAGCATAGGACAAGCATAAGAAAATGGAATTCAGAAGGACTCACACAGCTGAACATTGAGAAACTACTACAGTACAGAAGAAAGAGGTAGTTTTGAAAAAAAAAGTGTAAAATGTCACTTACAGGTTATAAACTGAATGTAAAAGTTCAGAAAAAAAAAAAGTTTTTGAAAACTATTTAAAGGGCCAAAAGATGCAAACAGCTATTTAGTGATACTTTCAGAAGCAACTCAGCTGATCAAGCATTCAATGAATTTCAGTAAGATTCAAAAAGCTGCTATGATCAGACACTTTGGAACATATATATTTGGAAACTGGTTCCAAGAGTTAAAACATCTATATAACCATATTCAGGTATGCTATCTTTTCTTCATATACTTCACTAATGTTATGCTATATTCCATTATCTTTCTTGAATCCATGTGACATTAGATTACTGGCGGCATAATTCGAACACTAGAAAACAGGACATAGTATGGAGTTTTCTATTTTTTTCCCCCATGGTAAAACAAAGCTGCTAATCTTTCAAAGAACTTCAAATTATATTTCAATCGCTTCAATGTAAAAGGTTATCAGTTCAAATAATACAAGAACTTTTTTCTACTTCATAGGCCCGTGACCTTAGAACAAAGTACCGTGATCAAAGAAAAGCATTTACACTTACTAAAAGCATCCACCTTCAGTGCCTACATTAAGAATCTGAACTTCCTGTGCTGTCACTATAGATTTTACAACATGCAAGAGAAAAATGCCCTCTAGAGAAATACATTGATTTAATGGCTTTGTAAATCAAGCATCTAAGCTAGAACATGTGAGACATGTTAAGACTACTTTATAGTTAAGGTAGTGTTGCTTCTCTTGACTACTGCCTACACAGCTTATGTCAGTCAGTCTGCTAATTTCTATACAAATCCACTGTCTGGAAAGCTGTGTTGCCATAAGGCAAAGTAATATGCTTCTCTTTCTTCCACTCTGCAACTGAAATTGAACACTGACGTCAGCAAATAAGAACATTTGCTCTACTTTGTAAATGGAACCATTTGTTCAACAGCTTAAGTATGAGTAACCATTAAGGTTCTATATTGTACAACAGTGCAATATTGTTAATTCCATGATAGCATACAGATGTCACAACGCTGCAACAGAAAAATGAAAGACAGAAAGAAGTAATGAGAAATCCAGGACTTGAATAAGATGAACAATATATGACTGTTGAAGTAAAAAATAGAAGTGTCTGTAGTAACATATGTATCTGAAAGAAATAAGGTAAAGTTATTAATAAATTAAAGTGCTAAGCCAGTACTTCCGGTCCTGTTCCTAGAGAATTCCAGCTGGCAAAGGCTCTGGATGTGTGGGTGCTCTGGAACACAGGACCTTGATTTGAAATCCTCACTTTCTGGGCACACATCGTAAATGTTAGTGAGCCAAATGATCCAAACAAAACGTACTCTCCATTTTACTTTTGGCATGCTTCTTGCAAGAAAAAAATAATCATTTGGAGACCTTTTAATTCTATTCTAAAGCATAATACAGTAGCCTGCAGGAGTACAATGTCCTTCTGTTTGGGATGCATGATGTTATTTTCTATGTTTTTTTAAAAGGAGTCCAAAGATTTCTTTTTTTTTTTTTTTTTTTTTTTTCCCTCTAAACAAGAAACTAATTCTCCAGCTCAAAAGAATTATTTAGAGATCAGCCCTTTACAGCTAAGGAAGTAGATGTTAAGATCCACACCAAGCAATTCGGATTTTGGAAGCATTTTATGAACTATGTTCTGAACCAGTTATATAGTCTAGCTGGATTTTTTATGCTTTTTTAAATAAACAAAATGAGGGAAGCAGAATTCATGTACTTTTAACGTATATGAGAATAAAGTAATAAAATCAATGCTTACCATTTGACACAGAACTCTGAAGTAATAATTCCTGACAGCTGTAGCTTTATTCACAAGACTCATAAATTGTGTTGCATTATATAATAATTTAGTATTCACAAGAAAAGTCAAAAGCATTTACTTTCTGTTTTGTTTTAAACCTAGTGAATGACAATGTGACATTGTGGTGGTTGTGAGGAAAGCCTGTTTGACAGATTTTTTTCCCCTTCGTTTAGATGAGTACTAATAAAAAAATAATCCCTCAAGACAGTTGATTTAAGTGAGAAAAAAGCCCAACGAAGAATGAACTAGAGCTTTTTCACATACTAACTTCAAACATCTAGCAATTTTAACTACATTGAGTAGCCCATTGATTTCATTTGAAATGCCCTGAAAGTAAACAAGTGGACTGAAGCTCACTATTGTAAGAAATGTTTGGCATTTCTTGACTTATACGGACAAGAAACCGCCAAAATACCATTTTAACATAATATAAATGCTTATTTCTTGATCAATCACTAATGCTTATTTCCTATAAAATATACAGAGAGCAAAAAATCTATGCACAACCATTACCATGTCATCAGGCTAAAAAAATATTATTTGATCTACACATGTACCACTGGATCCAGTTTTATTTTGGCATCCATCTTCTACTGAAAAGTGACTGAGATAAAGACTTTTGCAGAGACAACAAAATAAATATATGAGGTCTGACACAAAAAACCCCAAGACTAACCCTACAGCTCAGGAACCAAGAGTTGGAGAGGAGAGATGAAGAGAGAGTTATAGAACATGTTCTAAACTGTCACAGCAAGACAAGGCTCAGCTTGATCACTTCACTGAATATGAGGGAATGTGTGTTCAAATACAGATGTTTTCTTGCCGTTGGTCAGCAAATGTCGGTGTACAAGAGTGAACAATGCACTAACATTAAGTTTCTTGTGAAACTGAAGAAATCTGTTACGGAAACTCTTCAATTATTGACTGAGGCTTATGGTGAAGAGGGCATGTCTCATGCATGTGTTTTTGAGTGGCACAAATGATTTCAGAAGGCTGAGAAAGTGGGAAAGGTGATGATAACTCAGGCTGCCCACAGAGAGCAGTTAGCGAAAACAACATTGAAAAAGTGCGAGATGTGACTTGAAAAGCAGCTTTTAGCTAATAATAACATCACTGTGTTTGAGCACCTACCCTATTCACCAGACCTAGCTCTTTGAGATTTCTACCTCTTCCCAAAGATAAAGTCAATGCTCAAAGAAAACCATTTTTGTCAGCAGAAGATGTGAGAGCAAAACCAACAATCCTCAACAGCCTTTCAGAAAATGAGCCGCAGAATTGCTTTGAACGTTGGCAGCATCAAACGCAGCCCTGTGTGAACTCAGAAGGGAACTATTTTGAAGGTGATTATAGTTGATTTTCTTAATTTGTTAAATAAAATGAGTTATAGTCACATTCTCAGGGTTTTTTGTGTCAGACCTCATATACTTAGTGCATAGAGTTTTTCATTGACATGTTTAGTACTTTTGATCATTTGTGTTCAGAATCAAAGAATAAATTAAAAAATTGGCACAGTATGCTTTCAGTAGATTAATCTTGCTCTGACCTCCTTTGAAATATGTATGATGCATCAGAATAAGAATTAAAACACTTCCATTTTTTATGAGATTATATTTAGTAACGAGTGTCCTTAATAGTTAATAATCTTATTTGCAACAAACTAAATCACAGTAAGGCTTCTGTTAAAAATCTAAGAATTTTGAAGAGAACTATATAAACTTGGATTGTTTATATATATCTATCCACATACACAGACAGATATATACGTCGAGACACAGTTTATTTAAGTTTAAACAGAATCCTAACTAAGCAGAAATCACTAAATGCTATTGGAAATCCATAATGACCCTAATTATAATTTCCTCTCCAGTCATATTAAAAAAGTATCAATTAAAAAAATCATTCTATCTAGAATCCCCTATAGTAGCACTCGCCTAAGAACCATTCTTGACTGACGACTCCAAATAAAGTACAACACAATATGCTGCATTATCACTCACACCATGTTTCTTTTCCTCTTCTGAGTGTCATAACAATCTGCCTCCTGATAATTAATATTATTTCGGTTTTATTATAGATGCAAAACTAGATGCAAACCACAACATAAACATTTTCCAGTACTAGTAAATCATGATTTTCTCAGTCCTCATCCAGGTCAATACTTCTTTTTGGACTACTCACTTGTATATTTATTCTTTAATGTGAAAAAACTCTCCAGATAAGCAGTAACTCCAATCTCAAGAAACAGAATTGTCATAAAGACTTCCTGTGTTATACACTGATAGGATCTAACTGGAGACAGAATACTTAGATGCTATCTGTTGATTTTCATAAATTCTCAGGAAATTTTTGAACAGGAGGCTCAGACAGATGCAAACCAGCATGGTTACTAATGATATTGCCATACAAAGCAAGCTTAAAATGTATATGCGTTCAAGCCCACAGAAGGACATTTTCATTAAAGTCACGACTTTTTACAATTTCATTATACTTTCATTAGCAGGTTTAGCCCACATCAGTTGTTTACCTGTGATCACTCTGCTTGCAAGAGCAGATAAAAATGCAAAACTCACAAAACCTGGCATATTTTCTCCCACTTTAATCATTAAAATAAGACTGACTTATCTTTCAACATTTGATTCGACTACAATATACAGTCTGACTCGTGTATATGAGAGTTATTCTCAAGCTGTATCTTCTGCTCCCCACTTGAAACTATGCTGCCGATGGAAAACTCTGCATATCCAATTATCTTTTACATTTAAATCTATGTTAAAAATAGTGATCTTTGAACAAGGACATTATATGGTATTTATGACTGATGAGATTAATTCTTCTCATTCAATATTGATCCTCAGGAAATGTATTCTATCTCAGTCAGCAGTACTTAAGTTTTGTTCTGTATTTTAATTGCAGAACATTTGTTCCAAGAAAGAACTTATTTCTGAAACAATGAGCACGTGCTGCATGAGCCTTAAATAAATGTGAAAGCTAAAAAAAATTTAAATTTTGCGTTCTCCTAATATAAGTGAGGTCTTTGAAAGTTATTTCTCCTTCCGAATGATAAATAAATATTAACCCAGTAGGAACCAAGGGGACATTTAGAAAATTATTCTGGTAACTGCTCTTGTTAACAGATTAATGATGTAAAACAAATATATACATAATGCTATCCAGCTCTTCCTCCTTGATATGAATGTCATTTAGTTGTTGAATTAAAACAAAACAATCAAAACCCAGAATTAAATATATTCACAATCTACATGAGAAAGGTAGCAGCTTGTCCTCATGTCTCCAGAATCTCCTGGATGTCAGGGGAAATTGTTAGCTCTGGTAGCTTTCTTCTGGACTGGTTCCAACAGAAATTAAAATATGACTAAAATTTTTTACAGCTTCAACTTAGGTACCATTAATATGCTAACTAAACAAAATCTCTAGGCAGTCACTACTTTCTTTATACAGATGAGGCACAGACATTCCTACAGAATTAATTACTTTTTCAAAACTGGGAACTGAAAATTTAGTTTTTGTGAATATTTAGACCTAGTCAAATATTTCTACATTGTAGGTAGAAAGTACTTACATGTTGTTCTGATCTATTACAAAAAGCTGCAAGATGTTACAACACTTTTGTGAATTAATAATGCATTTTTGCTAGCATGCTCAGTATAAAAAAAATATAAAAATTTAGCTTTTAAGACATTGATTAATTGTGTACCAGTAATGCAAGATTTCTCTTGGCCTATGACAAACTAACACTGCAGCAGGATACTTCTCAGCACTAAGAACAGTTCTTGAATTCTACTCAGTTCATATATCCAGTTTTGAGAGAGACTGTTTTTTTATTCTACAGTATTATACAACATTTCTTTCTGCCTGGCATCTGACAGGCATTCCCATCCTTCGCATTTACTTTACTTCTCTTCCTCAAAGCTGAGGCTGCAAAACCGCAGCCAGCAGCCTCATATAGCTTTTCATGGAAAAATGCCATTCTAACCTGGCACCTAATTTCACTTTATTATTCATTCAAAGAATTATAAAGCTCTGAGATGAATTTCAATAGTTATGCCAACAAAGAAACTGATGAAAAACATCACCACAAAAGAAGAAAATGAAAACAATGTAAGTCATTACTGAAGTAGCTCTTCTTGTGAAAGCTCTGACGTTCTTTGCTTGCCAGTCACCAGAGCCAGCTCATCCTTCAGCTCCTGGATCTCCTTTTTCAGCTGGACAATCATCTACAAAAAGCAAGACATAAACCAAGCATCACCTACAAATTAATAGCTAGTTTATGATTTTTGCATTAGAAGGCTGAGTTTCGGGAAATACTACACTTTGGTTTTCTCTTTTTTTTTAAACAGCATCGCTGTTCTATAAACAGTCCAAATTCCTTAAATGCACAAAGCACTTTTTTTTCCTTTTCCATTTATAAAACCAAAAAAAAATTTTCCCGACTCAGTAAATTCTGAGTTAAAAGACATGTTTGCACAGAAAGTTCAATAGATTAGTTGCAAAACAGAAAGATAATTTATCATAGGAATAAAAAGCTTTGTGGCTCATTAGTTTTGCCTGTTAGCAATGAAAACACATCTAAAATAGAACTGATGCCTTTGTTAGAGAAAGAACAACTACACACCAAAAGTGGTTTGGTTTTTTTAACTTTTCCTTCAGAAACAGCAATTCCAGACCAGTATCTTAGTATTTTTTCCCATGTAACATTCCATTCTTATTAAAATTATAGCATACCATAATTGTGGGATGCATCAGTTGCTAATGACAAATGAGTAGTATAAATCAACATAATGAGTATTATGTTACATTAATGAATTGTAATGTTTGAGAAAGTGACTTGGAGAACTGTACAAGATTTTTAAAGTCCTGTAGCTTGTTTTTGGAGCCTGTGTATTTGAAGAAATGCCTGTATAAAACAATATTTTACAAATTATTGGCCTTCCAAGGCCTAATTCTACAAAGCAGGACAACATGCAAATCCCTAAATTACAACATGGATGAAGTTCTTGGTTACTTCTTGATTGCTCATTTTAATGATGTATCACCTTATAAGGGTTCAAATCTATCATGAGTCCAATGATATTTTTAGATGGATATGAGTACACCGATTCCCTGTGCAAAACAAGTTCCCAAGAGAAAAATGTTTTCATTCTTGATTGCATGCACTTTCTAGAAGTAAGATTTATATATATTTATATTTATTTTAATGTTTAAATTTAACTCTGATGTAAATTTTGAATGGATACTTTTACTTTAAAAATCAAAATACTCTCAGCATACATATCACTATTTCTTTTAATTCTAGGCTTATGGTTACACATTTGTAACCATAAAGTATGAAAACCTAACTTAGTAAAAATATTTTACTTAAGAATCTATTAAGATGGTGAATTGTTCATTACAGATGTTGTAAGAGTGTCTCAAGAATATTGCAGGCCAAACCTGATTTTAGGTTGCCTTACTCTGGTGCCACACACTGATGTAGTCAGTGCCAATTACTGAGTCAATAAAAAAAATTTGTATCCTGAAATGCATTCATAGTTGTTTCTTTATTATATCATATCCATATATGCAGTTTTGGCATAACCAGTGTAACTTCAGTCAAACATTTTGCATATCAGAAAATATCTTTGATACACAGCATGAAACTCAATTGATCCAGTAGCTGCCATTATCTGCAATACTTTATTGAATTAATCAGTCCTTAATAGGGACACTTAACATTTACAAAGGAACAAGATCTTCCAGGAAACGTGGAAAATTACATTAAATAAATTAACAATGGCCTCTTAATGTAGTAGAATTTAGGATTACAGAGCACATCTTTAAACAAATATGGTATGTAAAAAAGTAGAAGCACATAAAATCTTTCAAAGAACTTAAAAAAAAAAGACTAACCAAACACTAAATGGAAAAATAAAGTACATTTTTGTTATGCACATTAAGAGAAGGAACTTTTTTCTTCATGTGGAAATGTTTTGTGCTTTACTATTATGGCTTTTTACTTCTGTCCTTCTCTGCACATCCTAAATGACTAATCCATTCTGCAGAGCTGCTCTGCTGCTCTGGTGCAGCAGTGTGCCTTCATCAACTGACTAGTAGTTTTAGTTGATTCTTGAAGAGTTCTAGGAGCATCCAATTATCTGTGAGTATGATTTAGAAAGTAACACCCTAAAAGAAGCAATACAAAAACAACAATGCAAGTGATCATTGCTCCTCAGATGCCTTAAAACTGAAAAAGCCTCTAGAGGTTTCATAAAAATCCATTTCATTATAATTATGTCCAAACAAAAAAAAATAAAAATAGTAGTTATTTTATAGAAAATAATGGGAACTTGCATTTAAACACAATTTAATGGGATGATTCAGTATAAAATCTTCAACATTCTTTTGACTGTTATTGATTATCAAAGCTTAAAACTAGCAATTTCCTTCCCTCCTCCCCTAGACGACTCTCACCAATCTGGGGTCTATTTCTTCATTAAGAACTGCTTCATTCTTAATAAGAGCAACTCGCTGTGCAAATCTGCAGGTTGATATAGATTCCTGGAAGAAGGAAAAATAAGAAAGAGAGAAAAAAGTAAAAATTCAATTAGCTTTCCACCAAGTAAGTAAACAGACTGCTAACAAAGCCATTCAACTAATTTTCTGGGGGTTTGTGTATTTTACAGAACTAACCTATCATTTCATATTCCAAAACAGCAATATTCAAGGGAAATTAGGTTAGCATATCAATGACAGTGACATATAAAACTGTGGAATCATAGTACATATTTTATTAACCTAGCAAATCCCCTGATCAACTGTGTTTCAAATGAGTTCCCAGCTGGCACTAAAAGATAAGCAAGACATACTGTTCAGAAGGTAAAAACTTTTGAAAGATGATGAAAAGAGAAAATGAACTGAAACCAATGTTTTTTTTTTTTTTTTTTGTGAAAATGACACTAGAGAAGAACATGTAAAAGAAGCTGGGAAAATAGGGTGCAGGAGGACAGAAGGGTAGGGGAAAAAGGTAGATATAACACTCAGGTAGTGGAGGAAACTCTTTTACAACCAGTGTCTTCTCCCATGCAGGGCACAGAATGAAATCAAAGATCCCTTAGTACTGTTCCATGCTTTAAGATCAGCTGATACATACCAGACCCTGTTAGAGAACTTATCTACCAGCAAGAATAAAAATATATAAATAAAATAAAAATAATAAATAAAAAATAAATAACTTGCTGGAATAAAAAACCAGCAAGTGTTCTCAGTTAGCTCAAAGAATAAAACAACATGCAGTTGTCTTAGAAATTCCAAAGATTCTTGATAACCTGTGTGATAATTTTTTAAGATGTGCTAGTCTGCAGTTATAACGTAATTTGCACAGAACCACTATGTAAAAAGAAATTTACTACTGTCATAGACTCATATTTCAAAACCAAAGTAATTCTGTAGTTTTCAGTCCTCCAACATAATGAAATACCAATTTAAATACATGTTCACATACTCCTTTTTCCAAAGGACTTATGTCCCTTCCAGTGCTTGAAGCTGTGGTATCTGAGTTAGGGTTATGTGATGAAAGACACCAGTGTTTATTGCCAAAGACATCATATGTACACGCATAGAAGCACAAGGAGAGGAAAGTCTTACCATTAAAGAGCCACACATAGACTTAGATTGATTATATGTTGGCCTCTGCTATACAGTTCCTGTGCTATGATGATCAGCTAATGTGATTTTAAGTTCTATACATGTATTGAGTACAATTATATATACTGTACACATATATATATTTCCACCAGACCTCTTTACTCTGTCCATGTGAAGCATATCATAACAAATGATTAATCAGTTTAGCTTTCAATGTTCAATATGTAAGATTATGATCTATTTATTCTATGCCATCAAAACGATAATCAAAGCAGAGCTAATTTCCTAATGATCTTTTCTGCCATACTTATCACTATAGTTCCTGAGGGTTTCACAAAAATCAATCCATTAACCCTCTTTCAAGCAGATTAACATCTTTCAAGCACTCCACAAGACTAGCAGAAAAGATGTGATGTAGGTGATGTGAAACGTTGTACACAAAATCTTCAGTAGAAGTAGGAACATAATCTAGTTCTGTTGGATAACAGACTATTTGTCCTCTTCATGAGAGTGCCCTTTCTTACTTTGAATTCCCTGCTTTATTGCTTTCGTTTTGAGAGACAAAGCTAGTTCCTCAAGAAAGCTGCTTTTATTATACAATTTCAATTCATACTTGGGTGCATTTCTGTCTTGTGCTTCCTTTGTGAATGAAACGTATCGCCAGTGGGGGGAAAAAACAAACAAACAAACAACACAAATATAACTATACATAATATCTCACAGAATTCAAAATTAATATTTGCAGCTATCCTAATTCTGACTTTTTCTAATGTTCAGTAATTGACTTAACATCTGTTCTAATATGACTTGCACAAATCAGATTTTGGGGAGCATGGTAGGGACTTCTTTCTCTATTTTGAGAAGGACTAAATAAAGTCTGTTATGTAGATAGTATACATTAAGACAAGAAAACCATCATTAGCCCACTTTGGATAATTGCTTGGGCTAAATATTTCCAAACCAAAGCCCCAGATAGCAATGTGAGGTACATACACTTGATGAACTGATATACGAAAGATTGCCTATCCACCATACCTAAAAGAAAAGTCATTAACAAACTTATCCAGTTGCATTTGTAACCAGACCTCATGGTGCATAACTACATGTTTACAGGTCCAAACAATTTGTTTCCATTCAACCTCCAAGTCCATTTCTAAAGAAAAAGAAGTCTTCAACTAGACGAAGTACGGTTTTAGTATAATGTTTTCCACTGTATTTCAGAAAACAGTCTTAGGTTCAGTAGTTTTTTTCCTCGCATTAGAACACACACAGGAAATAAACAGATTATAAACGGCTTTGAGCAGGATTCTATGTATTCACGCTACAATATATTTTGGTAAACAAAGTGCAAGACATTGGTGAAAGGAGAGAGAAGTATTCAAAAAATGTCCAAAAAAATCCCAAATCATCCGTCCAATTCCCTCTCCCCCTCAATGAACTCTCCAGCTGTCTAGCATACTCAATGAAATCATGAAAACAAACGAATATATTTTTTGTAAGAAAAATATAAAAGAATACATACTTGAATTGTAAACTGTAACAAAAGTCAAAAGAGTAGGATCTTTAGAGAAGTGAAAACATTTTTTCTGAAAATAAGTAGATGGAAATAACATACATCTATATTTCTTTTGTCTATAGAGAGTGTTGCTATCATGGTAGTCATGCAGTTTCCTCCTAGGCTGTCTCTTAGCACTGAGGTCATCATAGAATTTCGGTAAGGAATGTGGGACCGGTTTTTCTCTGCAAGGGCAATTATTACCTGAAACAATAGTAAAAATGGAAAAAACTTAAATGTACGGGTCTATTAATGATTGACAGAAAGAGAACAAAAGCACTCTGCTCAGGAACCTAAATTTCTGACACAACAAAATTACATTCAGCCATCCAGTTAGCTTCATACCCACTGGCTTTATTGAAATAATTTCAACTTAAATTTCAGCATGCTTATATGTCTTTCTATGAGCTGTACCAGAAAGACCAAATAAATTGAATTTTATCATACCCTAGCATTACAGCCTCTCAGCAACATGGAAATGGAACATGACAAATTAAACCCCACAGACTTAAGACACTGGAACTTACTGAAAACCTTCCTTTGCCACACAGAGACTACAATGTGAACAGACAACATGGGGGAAAAAGCCAAAGGAAAGACGTTATTCCCATTAAAAACAGGAACCATGTTACAGAGAAGCTATTTTTTTCTGAAGTCAGGTTGGATGGGACTCTGAGCAACCAAGCTGAACATGTCCCTGCTCACTGATGGGGCGTTGGACCAGATGATCCTTAAAGGTCCCTTCCAACCCAAAACATTCTATGAATCTATGATTCTATAAAACGTGATAATCAGAAAATTCTTTTACGTGATCAAAAAGAACGCATTATCCTCTTGATAAAAAAAAAATGTTTGGGGTTTGTTTTTTAAATACTTGTAGGCCTAAGCTTAAAAGGCCTTAGTAATATTATTGAACCCAGGACTGTAATATGGTGATTTAAATCAATCTGAAGTAGAAAGTTTCATTCTGTCAAACAAACTGCTTTAAGAACTAATGAATTTTTCAAATGTGGAAGCTGTCAGAACTGTTACTTTTTGTAAATTTGCATCTTATATATAACAACAGAGCAGGTATAATCACTCACAAATTTCACTGAAACGTTTGGAAATATTAACTACAAAGGAAGGTCTGAGACACACAAGTGCTTATGATATGATCTGAAGTGTGCCTATGAGTCACTGTTCCTGTTCATATCCATTTTGCACCCAGTTACTTCATATAGGGAAGAAATTCTGCACCAGAACCTCATGCCAACAGGCAGTCAGGACATGTCCTCAGAGCATACTCAGGCGATGATGATTTGGGTGTGCATTACTTGCAGGTACAGGGTGATAAGCTACATCAATATCTTGCAGTTTGGCGTATGATATGCTCTGAAGTCATATGCCTGTTCTAGATGTCTCCATTTTTTTTTCTCCTGTCTGACAATAGTCACAAGACCTCTGACATCTCCTTTGATCCACATCCAGAATCCTTTCAGATTCCTGCCCACACTTATCTACTCTTCAGACTTCAGTCAATTAAGTCTCCTATCCCACCTCCCTTTCCTAGTAGAGTTTATCAGCTTAAGCTCTGCTCCTCACTGCAAAAATTCCAAACTACTGCTAGTGTCTTGTAGATAATGACAAACATTCTTACTTTTGGGACAACGTATGCTTATTTCAAGCACATACAACAGGTCTTGCTGGAAATAATTCACCCCAAAACCTATGATTTGACAAAATGCATGTATTTCACTTTAAGTTATTAAAAAGTTCCTGTTTTTTCATTACTTCAATGTCTATATATGTTAATCAGGAAACAACAAAGCCAGAAAATTACCTTTTCTATAGGATGTAAATAGCATGTGATGGCTGGTAATGATTTCAAATTTTATTAGTAAAAACTTCAGTAGGGATGGGTACCAATCTTTCACTAACCAATAAAATATTTCAGCATTGGCTAAATGGAGCACATTTTAAATGATAGTTAACAGGCATATTCATCAAAGTAGTGAGAAGACCATATTTTATTGTTTTGAGGGAATATATATAGTTCTAATTCCACTATAGTGTCAAATCCTGTGGCTGTATAGCTATTAATTTTTAACTCTAAATTTGGTCCAGTGTACTGTATTTTGTGTATCAGACAGGAATATCTACACACACACAAAAAGCTCTTTTAACTCCAGAATATACGACTACATCTTAAGGATGACAAAAGCTACCTGGATGTGGTAGTAGAGACTTTAAAGAGCACATATATATCAAATTGCTATGAACATTAAAACTGAATTGTCCCTACTGGCATCATAGATCAGCTACATGACACTATCTCACTGTCGTTTTGCTCTGGACAAATAGGCCACTTGGAGAAAAAGTATGATTCATTTATTTGAAGATTTCTTAAGATGTTGTGGGTATTTAATGAGTAGATCAAGTGTGATAAGAAACACAGAACTGTGTTCCCATTGTCATCTTGACACACGTAATACTAAATGACTTTTTTATACAATTATTATAAACAATTTATAAGTTGCTTAGAAACAGCCTAACCCAACAGTAACACACTAGCAGATAACTAGCTGAGAATGTAAATAAGCTGAGGAATCCTTGTACTTTAACATTAGCCACTGCAAGGTCAGGATTGAATGGCCCAATTCCCACTGAACAAAAAGACATTTTTTACTGTCTTCATTGTTCTTTGATCAGTATTCAAAATTTTTTATTAATGATATGCAACCACAGACAGAACCTAATGTGCTTATCTTCAATCATATTTATTCTAAAATAAGAGTTAAAAGTTGCATGACAAAGCATTAATATTTTAAGTTTCTACAGCACTTCTAACTTGAATATCCCAAAACACATCATACTAAATTCTGTATCACAGAGCTCATGCAATGTTGCATTATAAATATTTTAAAATCATACAGTAAATAAGAAGGATACTGATCACAGTTTGTATGATTCTGAAGAGGTCCATTTTAGAATCATTTACGCTTATCATTTCCCATGAGTGCAACATAAATACGGACATCTTGCTTCAAAATCATATTTAAACAAATGAGGGATATGAAAAATATTCAGTATAATCATAAATGCCTGCCACATGTTGTGCCTTAAGCTTCTTGTTTTCACAAATGAATATATCTGATTTCTCCCACTAAATGAAAGAGCTGCTGTTGTTGTATATAAACATTTCTAAAGAAGCTTTAGGAAAAATATACTGTCTTCTCCAGCAGAATTCAAAGAAATAACAAATTTCTGGCAACAGAAGCATTGTTTACTGTACTGTGAATATAAAATCATGTATTCAGTCTTAGAAAGAATTTCATTTCTCTTACAGGTGTGAGGTCTGAAATCCACATTTGAACATCTGCAATGATTTGCAACTTAATAGCACAACATCCACAAAATAGGTTTCATTGATTATCAGGTGTTTCATACCCTTGCTTGGTGTTTCACAGCATTAGAACACAAAACATCACAGTGGATCAGGAAGACATAAATATAATGCCCAGCATATTTTCATAAATAAGCATAAATATCCTTTAGCAATACCATAAATACTAAGCCAAAAAGAAACATCTGAAAGCAAAGAATGTTATGGATAGAGACAATGCCTATTATTCTGGTGGGAAGAAGACATGCTAGAAAAGAAGATATTAGTGAGTGTGAACAGTCTTCACCATCTCATTTATGACATTTGCAGAAATTGTGAGGATCCTAAGATGTACCATCTTATTTTTCTAGTCATGAAGCTGCATTATTACAGCAGATCAGTGAAGGAAAAATAATAAAAAACATAATAACAATCATCATCTGTTAATCAAACCTTTCTACTGGAATGATTAATTTTCAAAGTTTCCACTCTCTGCTGCTATCTTAATGCATTGTCTTTTCTTTTTTTTTAAAAAAAAAAAAAATCAGTAAGTTTACTCAGGATGAATGAATCTACTTTCTCAGTATCTGCATTTTACAAACAGGAAAACCAAAAACCACAGTGAAAGGAGGACAGGAATTTTAGTATATCTGAAATCAACAGGCTAAACCTTTTTCAGTAACAAAAGCTGAATGATAAAGATTCGTGGACATGACATTATTATTGCAGTTGCATCTATGAGTCCTATTGGTATAAATCAGTCATGGTAGTTACTCCATAAATACATTAACAAAGGTAACTCGAAGGATCAAAGATTCATTTTGGCAGAGGACTAAAAAAACACATGAGAAAAGAGTCTAAAGTTTTACCATATTACAACGCTTGAACCAGATAAAAACCAATCACTTTAGTTCAATGATTCCTGAGTGATACACCCTGATCCCAGCTGTGGAAGAGGGAGAAGATGACAAAGAAAATTTCTATCAGAAATACAGCTGCAATCCTGTAAATAATTTTCATATTCCAAGTAAAATAAGTATTTTTTAAATACTGCCCTATATAGCTACTATAACCTCACTGTTTAAAGATTTTCCCAAATTAAAATATTGTACTTCAAATTAAGAGCTATCAACTCAAACATTTCTAAAAGCCTCAACAAATATGCTAAGACTAACTGAATATTGGAATCAAGATTTCCAAAATATTGCACATTGCTAAACAGAAATGTAGTAAAGAGAAAAAATATTTCACTCTAATCCAATTTTACCTGTTCCAAATAGTGTAATGACAGGTTGATATATTTGGCTTCTGTTAATAAATGACCTCCGAGTCCAGTCTTTGCAATACGCTCTGATCCAGCAAGATCCACTAAATGTAACTTGGAGCGTCGGAGAGTTGCAGATCCAGGTTCTTTGCTGGAGATGTGAATAGTGAAAATGCAGTGAGATCGGGTTGAGGCTTGATTCATTGGTGTCTACAAGGAAAAGAAAGGAAGAGTCCTCAATGTCCACTTAATAAATAAATTTAGCTTTTTATAGTTCAATAATCTGGTGACTGGAATCACCTATCCTATTTTTTAGCTATTGCACCTGAAATAAATACGCAAGAACCCAAAAGGATTTACATGGCACTCACATTCTGACCAAATACTTGGATAAATTCGATTTGGAAAAATTGTACTGCAAGCAACCAAGCAACTATCCTTGTTCCAAAATAGTCTGACAGTGAGTATATCAGCAATCAGCTGGCCTTACTATGCTGAGGAACACTGAGAAACACCAGCAAATGGTACTTCGATTGGAGGGAAAGTTAATAATCCCTAATCTCCAAGAGGTTACCAATTTCCCCATTTTTTCTCTAACTAACACTAGAACTTCCTATAAAGCTTTAGACTTTCACGGTTTCATTAGGTTTATGAAAAAATTTAAGTTGGCAAAATCAGAATTTCATGTGGCATGACAGAATTTTCATAAAAGGTTTGTCTTTAGATATATTTATTTGTATTAGCTACTGTCACATTTCCTTAACTACACACATGGAAAGTCTTGGTCAGTTTTTAGGTATGCTCAATATATTTGAAATGCAGACCAGAAAATTTCACACAGTTATCCTATACTTTTAGATATCAATTTTAGATTTCATATGAAAGATGCCATCACATATGCACCTTCCTTTTCTTAAAGAACATATATAAAAAGAAAACCTTAAGCATCTAAGGCCTCTTATGTTCAGTTACATCAAGCGGTTGTAGATGAAGACTTATAAAATAGATAAGGGAGATTATAGGTTTAACACTCTCTAGGATATAGATATGGAGATTATAGGTTTAAGATACAAATAGGATTTTTATCTGCAAACTACAACAAGTATGACTACATTGTTAACAGGGCATAAATGCTTGACGTGCAGAAAATTGGGGTAGTGCAATAAGTTGATAAATAAAAACTATTGACTTAGAAAATAAATCTATATTACTTATATCTGTTAAAAAAGATTAAAAAATACTCATTAAAGTGCATACATTAATCTCATCTGTAGTTCAGTCCTCTGTTATTCTAGAGTAATTATTTATCTAGGCATACCCTGTGATTCAGAGTAGATATACCAACATTATAGACCATATATTCATAGAATGGTTTGAATTGGAAGGGACTGTAAAGATCATCTAATTCCAACCCTCCCCGAGATGGGTAGGGACACCTCCCACCAGACCAGGCTGCTCAAGGCCCCATCCAACCTGGCCTTGAACATTTCCAGGGATGGGACATCCACAGCTTCTCTGGGCAACCTGTGCCAGTGCCTCACCATGCTCATTGTGAAGAATTTCCTCCTTCTGTTTAGTTTAAATCTTCTCCTCTTCAATTTATAGCCATTCCCCCTAGTCCTATCACTACAAGCCATTGTAAAAGTCCCTCCCTAACTTTCTTGAAGCCCCTTCAGGTACTGGAAAGCTGCTGTATGGTCTCCCTGGAGTCTTCTTCTCTTCTCCAATCTGAATAACCCCAACTCTCTCAGCTTGTCCTCATAGCAGAGGTGCTCCAGCCCTCTGATCATCTTCATGGCCTTCCTCTGGACCTATTCCAACAGTTCCATATTCTTATGTTGAGGATTCCAGAACTGGACGCAACACTCCATGTGGGGTCTCATAAGAGCAGAGCAGAGGGAGAGAATAACCTCCCTTGCTCTGCTGGCCACACTTCTTTTGATTTAGCCCATGATACAGTTGGCCTTCTCGGCTATGAGTGCACACTGCTGATTTATGTCAAGCTTTTCATCAATAAGCACCCCAAGTCCCTCTCTGCAGAGCTGCTCTCAATCACATCATTCCCCACCCTCTACTGAAACCATGGACTGTCGCAGCCCAGGTGCAGGACCTTGCACTTGGCCTTGTTGAACCTCATGAGGTTCACACAGGCCCACTTCTCCAGCTTGTCCAAGCCCCAGTATATTTCTTCCCTTTACATAGTCTGCTTTAGTTGTTAAAATAGCAAGTCTTGAAGGTGCTTTCTGGTAAAACTAGAAAGGATAGCTCTTGACAGGACAACTACAAACTGAATATTCCTTTACCAGGAATAATATGAATAGCTATAGTTCTTGGTTGAATTGTTTCCCTTTCAAATTCCTACTATGTTTGGTTTTGGGTTTTTTATTTTTTTCCAGCCTGAATAGTGCCAGCAGAACTGAACTGGTTTTGGTAAGTGATCCAGCTTAAAGGAAAAAAAAAGTCTGCACACCATAGTTATTCAACCTGGATCAGTTACCCAATTCAGACACAGTGCAGCTATAGAAATCAGTTCTGCTAGAATAATTGAAAACGGCAGTGTACAGCATCTGAATAAGTAAGTGGTGCAGAAACAGCATACTTGTAGTTGTTGGTGAAAATTCTGTAGTGAAATTACAGCCTTAGCAGCATTTTATTTAGGGCTGCTCTACCTAGTAAAGGCAAGCTCAGAGGGCGAGGAAGAAGAGTTTTGGCCATTAGTTTATACAGATGAGAAGTTTTGGAATAATGTAGGCAAGTCATTGGCTCTGCTTCACTGCTTGGTTGTGAAGGATCATTTCACAATCCTGTGAAATGAGCATCGGAGCACCAGAGTGCAGTCACATGATATGCTGTCTTCAGAGGCAAAGCTGAACAAATGAAGGGAGACGAGTTGCAACAAGGGAATGAAAATAAATGTGCTCAGGGAAAGATATAGGTTTGTCAAGCTTTGAAAAGCAATAAAAGACTCCTAAATATATTTTAAATGCAGTTGCACTAAGAAAAAGTTACATGCTGTTAATGTGCATGTTATTCAGCAATTCAGATTCTATCAATACTCTGAGCCAGCTTCACTTATTTTAGGAGAGCTATGATTTCACTACTTGCAGCTCTGTGAAGCAGGTCTGGATATTTTATTTTTTCAGCTCAAAATCCATAACAGAATTAATATTTAGGGACATTCTCCTTAGCAGTATTGATATTTGAGGACATTTTGCACTCCAGTTCAGGCATTAGTCACACTATATGCAGACAATGCTAAGCCAGTTTGAATATAATACAGGTCTAGCCATGGAAACACAATGTAAAGTTTCCTAGGAGGGAAGGCGAAGAAATCAGCACAGAATAATGGAATGGTTTTTGAGTGGGAAGGGAACTTAAAGATCACCTATTTACAACCCACCTGCCATGGGCAGGGACACCTTCCACTGGATTGCTCAAAGCCTTATCCAACCTGGCCTTGAACCTCCCCAGGGGTGGGGCATCCACGACTTCACTAGGCAACTTGTGCCAGTGCTTCACCACCCTCACAGTACAAATTTTTTTCCTAATATCTAATCTAAATGTCCCATCTTTCAGCTTAAAACCATTACTCCCCATCTTTCCTGGAGGCCCTATTTAAATATGGGAAGGCTGCTAAGAAGTCTCCCCAGAGCCTTTTCATAAGCATCCTTAAGCAAACTTGTTTCGCTACGCAGCAAAACTTCATGTATTTAAAAATGTGCTTATAGTTACACGTTTAACCCAAACAGAGGGGAAAAAAAAATAATTAAAACTCAAAAGAAAATATTTTCAAGATTTTGAGTTCCAAAAGCTCAGGGCAGTATTTGGCCCATTAGGTCTTCATGGTCTGTAGCAATACACTAGCCACAATTTGTTTTTCCATGTTCCAAGCAGATTCTGCTGGACTGGTCATTAGATATTCCATTCCTTTTGTCTCCACGATTTCTTTTTTCATGTAAAATGAGCAAAGCTAATTTGGAAGTCATTGCCTAGAATCCTAAATGGCTACTTTTAAAAAGTCTTTCTTCAGGGTAAAAACACTCTTTAATGAATACACCAATACTCCTTTTCACAATATGATTCTATCTCCACATTGCAGTTCCCATATACTGAAAGCTGTATTAGAACTTCTGCAGGAAGCATAAAGCAATAAAAATATCAACTGTTAAATGGGATGTGATACTGAAATGTTAATTGCAGTCATAATCCTCCACACTTTGCTACTTTTGCCACACAAGTAGATACAAAGCACATAGCAACAGAAATGACAACTTGTCAGCATCTTCAGTCCAAAAATAAGATTTTTCTGTGAGGTATGGTTTCAGACTTTTTTCCCCTCTCTTACATATGCAACTTCTGATCATGACCATTCAGCTATTCAAAAAGTTTAAAAACTGAAAACTAAATTTTCTGGACAGTGTCTCAGAGCCTACTAAAATGTTCCTTTAGTGGCTTTCAGAGTTCATTTTGGCTTCGTTAGCAGTATTCAAACCATATGTATATGAAATCATCCTCATGCTAATTTGATGTGATGAAGGAAAAAAAAGAAAGAGGGGAATGGCCTGGCTCTGAGCAGATGGTTGCTATTGTGAAGGTTATAAATAGAACAACTGATGAGCTGCAGTTACTTACAAAGAAATATTTTCTTCCAGGAATTCTGTGACATCATAAACCACATAAGCAGACTTCAAATGCTTTGTGATATCACATGAACACTACAAAGGATTTAATGCCAAGTCATCCATTGCTGCCCATTTGTGGCATGGTAAAAGAGGAATTCATTAGCGTATCTTTCAAGATCATGCTTTGCTAAAGCATCAGTGTTTTGCTTGATGTTGGAAAATACATACAAGAGGTATTTCAAGACATACAATCCAGTCTCCTTTTTCACCAGCACTGGCATATACTTGTGTTTGCTGAAATTAAATAAACTGTATAGAAGCTTCATCACTTAAACTATTACATATATTCATACAGCAGTTGTAATAAGGTTTTTTTTACTTAAACGAGAACCTGCAGCACATCCACATTGCAGGAAGCATTCAATTCAGATGTTTCTGTCAAGGAATACAAGCTCATGAAAGATCCAAAAACTTGCTGAAGCCTAAGTTATCTAATTGTTATCCATTTTCAATCAACAAAACACTGCAGCAGTCTCCACGATACAAGAATTCATGCATATCTCAAATCCTTTCTTTGTTTCAGCTGCTATCTTAAATGCTATATCCACTAAGAATAATAGCCAGAAACAGGAGGCTACTGGTCTAAATACAATTCTAATAATCAAGGACCTAAGACAGAGAAAGTTTCTTAAAAATTAGAAAAATACATGAAAGGCTGTTTGGAAATTATCATTAGACCAACAGAAGCTGCTACTATCTGGAAGAATAATGTGTTGACTGTGGCTGCCAAATACACTCAGACAGAGAAAATACAAATAAGAGTTCAGAGCAGCTGGGAAAAAAAGATTTCACAGGTGATAAATGCAGTCATTGAACCTATTTTGCAAACCATCTCCACTTGGCAGTTTATACAATTCCAAAGTAATCTTTTCTTCTTTGAATCAAAATATTTAGACATCAGAAGAACATGATTTTCCTTTATGAGTGAATTAGTGACTTGCCAAGACATAAATGAAGAAAGGCTGGTCCTGAATGCTCCCTTTTTTTTGAGAGAGACTGCCTCAGTGAAAAGGGCCAAAATTTTGTTTTAAGCAGGGTTTATTTTTCCTCTTAGGATTTTTTCATCTTTGAACTTTTTGAAGAAGGGCAAGGGAAAAGAGAAAAGCATTCATAGCATCCAAGTCAGTTATCAGACTGAGTTTCTCCAATCTCAAGCCACAATCAGATGGATACTGTAGGAAGACGTTCTGACAGTTTTAGTCATTTCAGAGTTCACAGTGTACAAAAAGAATCAACGAGTCCTATAAGAATGATAACAAAGCTATTTAAAACCGTTTTTTTTCCTCTGGTTGAAATGAGCCCTTAGAATATCCTGATGTTTTTAAATTATTGGTTTATAGTATAGAACATCATAAATCTCTGCAAGGCTGAAGGAGCAGAGATTCTTTGCTGAAAAACAGTGGATATATTTGTTTAATTTATATAAACTACACCAATTCCAACACAACCATGCCATATGGGAGGGTATGTAAGCTGAAGAATAGGAGGTTCCTGTCTTTACATCTGGTACATGAGTGATACCTTAATATAACTTTCGTTCCCTTTCTGATTACTATGGTACAAGTGAAGGGGCTTTTCAGGTGTGCTTAGGTACATTCAACACAGTTGAAATTGCAGATTTATTGCTATGAAAATACAAGGATCAGAATAAGTGGAATCTGACACTTCCCTGATTTCTAAAAGAAATATTTAACCTTTCCATACTCAGTGCAAGTAGAGTTTCACAGTTAGATCATGGTAACAGAGGTAACTTCTAAAGTAATTAATATTTCCTGGGGAAAATATTATTAAGCTTTATGTTGTACAGTGTCTTTTACATGTAGGAATCCAAAATCACTTTAAGCACT
The DNA here is from genome assembly GCF_017976375.1 of Cuculus canorus. Lineage (NCBI taxonomy): Eukaryota > Metazoa > Chordata > Aves > Cuculiformes > Cuculidae > Cuculus > Cuculus canorus. The sequence goes on from NC_071403.1 coordinate 103,403,643, forward strand.
CTTCAAAGTAGTATGTATGACTAGTATTTGTTTTAACACACACAGAAGTGGAAGCACCTATGCAGAAATGATGATGCCATTTGGTACTAGTGTTAGTATAGAACAGGTTTGTCAGAATGAAAATAAATTAACAATTCACATCAATGAGGAACTTAGGAAAGCAGAAAGTTGTAATTCATTCTGGAAACCAGCCCTAACATGAATAACATGAGTTCTTGGCAAAAGCATAATTTAATGCTCATATGTTCACACATTCAAATCCTATTTTTCATATTTAATCCAAGAAAAAAATGGATTGAAACACTACCAGTGGCTTTCTAAACATATTCAAGAAAATAATAATGGACAATAAAAATAAATACAAAGGGAATGAGTCCAATTCAGAGGTTGTAAGTCAGTCTTCACAACTATATTTAAATGTTTAAATGTTTCATTCTTTCTTGAAATAAACATATTCAAACACTGCCAAAAGCTTACTGCTTGCCTCATGCGTACTTGAAACATTTTAAATAAAGGAACTAATACTATGTAGTACGCACTGTCTTCCAAATTTAAACAATGGAGTGTTATAGGTATAAAACCATGTGCTAAAACACATCCTTCCTCATTAAAAGGAAGCAATTTTTCTTTAGAGAAAAAACAAATGCTACATGTTATGCAACAGCAGTGTTCAGATATCTCAATCTCACATAAAGATTCTACAGTTTTTTAAATTGATGCATACCCTTGGGAGGGTACTGGGTGTTCCTCACTCTGCTATTTTAAGAGAACTACTGAAAATGTACTAAGAATTCTCTAAATCACTGAGGTTCAGGCATAGTATTTCAAAGGACAGCAATTACAAGAGATTCCCATTGTAAGAACTTAGAAAAGACTACTTCAGCTGAAGACATATTAATAGTACATCTACCTGTACATGAGCACTTTTAGATGTAGTTGCTACCACCTGTGCCATATGTGCAAATTAGATTTTGGAATCCTTTGTTTGCATGAACTTGAGATACCTAAATCACAAAGTTCACTTAAGAAGTCAAAATGTAAAAAATAAATTCTGATTTTTTTAATAACCTGTTGCTGAAATCCTTGTGCATTCAAACGTAACAAGAAACCCAAACAAAATAGCCCTTTGAATTTTAAGAACTGCCAACAAAAGAAGCAGTTTTTTTGCATTCGTTCTCTGCCCATTTCTCCCTGGCAAATTATAAGAGAAAAAAACCTTCATATCTGGATCTTTACAGCATGAAGTGTTTGTGCACAGATGCCTCTCATCTTATCACTTCCACAACTCATAGTACATGCCAAAACTAGAGCAAAGGATTGGTCCTATACTGACTGATAAACCAATCCTGCACAAATTAGATCAGCTTCGTCTTTTTTCCTTCTTATGAAATTCATAGTTTTGTGTGGGAAAGAAGTAATTGTTCCCTTAGATTTTGACATTTAATGAATGAATGAATGTAGGCTATAGAATGCTTTTAACATCATGATCACTTTCTTTTTGGCACAGTCATTGCTGAGACCAAAACATAGCCCTCAAACCACAAGTTAGACTCCACTAGCAGAGGCACTACAGAAATGATATTGTCATTCAATTTCAATTTGAAAATTGTCATTTTCAAAATGGTCCTGCAACTCTTCAAAGAAGGGATATCTCAGGAGTAAAGCATCAGATCACAACTTGAGAGGCTGCAGTTCTGCCACAGATTTCCTACGTCACCCATGACAGTTATCTTAGTTCTCCTAAACTCAAACTTCTCAACATTAAAAAAAGATCAGTCAATCACAGTTTTAGATTTACATTTTTTTTTCTATTTACGTTTATGCATCTTTTGTCTTTTAAAGTTTACTTAAATAGGGTCCTAATATTTTCTTGACGTCAGGAAGTGTTACCATAATTCAATCAAAGTTTAGAAATATGGATCTCTGGAGAAGTTATGTAGATATAATAACGCCTCTTTTCTAGATCTCAACATTAATCCCTCATTTCTGCAAACACTGTTTTTTCATTCTGTTAGGTCAAGATATAAAGTACCACAGTTACCAAAAGCCAAATATGCTCTATGATAATGGGTGATAACTTCTGTAACATCTAAAAGAAGACAGCACTCAGTAAGTTCACTAAACTATACTGCAACATAACTGTTGCAACTGCAAAGGAACAATGTACGAGATAACTATATAAATAAAAATTTTACAATTAATCTATCTCATTTGAAATTTTTGGAATCATATTAGCATTGAGACTGATCAAAATAAATATTGCTGCAATGAATAGTGTTTATTCCAAGCAAGTATTTTTTTTTCAAGTACTCTTCATTAAAGATCAATGAAACAATAACTTCATAGTATAGCTCTTATAAAAGAAGCAGAAGTGACAATGACAAAGCTTTTGATAACTTAAGCCACTCAAACTAGTGGATTTTCTACTTTTGGGGTCTCACACATTGTCAGATCAATTCTCAAGCTCCCTAGCAATTACTAGCATCCCCCAAATAAAACTACCAAGTTGTAGATTAAAAAATAAGCTAAACGGGACCTTTCTTCAGACAACAGAGTTAAGTCATGAGACTTTGTGTCACAACAGATTTCATGATAAAATTTACTGAGGTTAAAAAAAGTATCCGGTCAAATTTATGTAAAGAAAAAATACAACAAAAGTTATTAGCTGTAAATAGCCTGAAGCATGAATTGATGACAAGAGGGTTTTTTTTTAAAAAAAAAGTATAATTAATAAAGGTTTATCTTTTCTTTATATGATTGCTATTGGCCTGTGTTCAAAAAGGAATAGGAAACTGAAGCAGATGTATCTTTGGTCTGACCCATTAAAAATATTCTTTTTATTTTACAGAACATTACTTCATCTCAGCCTTTAATGACTTACCATCTTCATTAGTTTTGGTAGTTGTTCATGACTCTCAGTGTTTGTGGTATATTTTCTCTTAAGTCAACATTTCCAGACAGGTAACACAACTGCCCTTTACAATTGCTTATTTATGATCCTGTCAGCTACCAGCAGACCATTCTTTAAATTCTGTCTCATTTTCATACACAGCTCCTCTGTACTGATGAAAGATTTCCTGAAGATATTTCTCCACGCAACGAAGTACTTTTTTCTATTTTCATTACCAACTATCATGACAGTTTTTCAGGCTTCTGAACTCAATGTCATTTTTCTGTCTCCTCTATTACACTTTTTCAAGTTCCTCCTCTCTAAATTGTATCTATTTTTCACTTTAATCTCATCAAACAGTTCCTTGCCTCAATAATTATATTTACTAACAGCCGTTAAGTACAGCCTGATTATCTCTTGCCTTAATATCTTTCTGCCCCTCAAAATGTTATTGCCCAAATAGTTTCCCTTGAGAAAGAGAGAACAAATCAGTTTCTGGCCTATTTATGTTTTGTAATCAAATGTTTCTTCCCCTATGCCAGGCTGTATGTGGTCAACCCACAGAAACAGAGAGCTACTTGAATATTTTAAATACATTAAATGTCTTTTTCCTTATTGATTTATTATATATCTTTTTGGTCAGAGAGAGGAAGAAAACCCACAAATTTTTAAAATATAATTAGCTGTAAATAGACATTAACAGTGCTCATATTATACAGCATACTTTTATATTTCCATTAGCTTTCCAAGTACGATGGGGGGGGGGGAACCCTATATATTTTATTAACTGGATATGGAAAAAATTAATTTGATTTTTCTAGAATCAAGAAAAACATCCTGGTTTTTGTACATCGGCAAATATATATTTTGAATGTGCTTTGCACTACCATTGTTTTTTTAACACTTAACACCATGTGTTTATGCAACGAGAAGCAAAAAGAGGGGACTGCTTACTCCTACTGTAACTACTTCTAAGGCAATTTGGTACTTCAGTGAGAATGTTTGACAATGCTTTGTAAGGTCACATTTCCTAATTTTTTAGATGTGTATGTAGGTTGACACCTGCCACATTCAAAAGTCAGTCTACGTTTTAAGAGAAATTTTTTTTTCTTCCTTATTTAATTGCAGCAAGTTAGGGCATCAACACCCACCAATCAGATTCACTAAGGAAAATAGAAAGCCCTTTTCATATCGAAAGCCATAATCAGAGTAATGATCATTTAATTTCATTGTGGAAATACAGTCATAAAGAAGATATTTACTCATTTATCTCCAATGACTTCCAAAATATACATATTATATGGTGAAGTTTATGACCACTTTAGCTCTGATGATATTAAGTAAGATTTGTAGCAGCAATTCTCACCTCAGCAATCATTCTGTTGGTGTCTCCCAAAAAGAGTAGGTTTAAGGCTTCCTCCTCACTGGTTGCTTGATGAAGAGACAAGTTTTTCAGATGAATGTTCTGATCAGAGTCTTCTATTATTGTCACTTTTCTACATGGAAAAAAAAACACCAGTCAAAATGAAAACCTGTAGAGTTGTTGTAAAGTGATCTTTTTTATGTACTTCAAATGTACCTACAAAGGTGACATCTAAAACCCCAAACAAATCATAATAAAGGAATTAAAAACATGAAGAGCAAATGATGCACATTAAAGGATGCTTTCATTTTTTTTTCTACTCTGTCACCTCTTTTGTATTCCTTTACTGCAAACCTCTAGAAAAGGAATATTTAAAAACTATAACTATTAAAGAAAACTTTGGAAGTTGTGGGATTTTTATGAGATATAGTAAAATCTCAGGAGCAAGAGGTTAGATGAATCAGCCCAAACAAAATTAAGCAATCACCATTACCACAGATACTTAAGCACAAAATATACATAAAGCATAGTGTAGATATACAGAAAGATACACAAAGCATACCATAATCTTGATAAGCAAACAGACACGGAATATTTCAGAATCAACACATCTGTAGCCAACACATTTCTAGTAACTTTGCATTTGTTAAGTTTATTCCTTTTTTCATTCTTCCCATACAAATGTAAATGACCCCTTTCTTTAATGAAAAGCTGGCAAACAGAACAATTTTACTTATTTCCATTGAGGTTAGAAATGCTCTTCGTTGTATTTCATTAAGCATTAAAGTTCAGAAACAGCAAGTTAGATGGAAGTAGGAAGGATATGGTAAAAACTCCAGGAGAACTACTAAATATTACTGAACCTCCTTTTCACTTCTCCAGATAGCCCTTTTACATAAGAGTTTTTTTCTTTTGATCATGTTACTGAGGGTTAAACTTTATTGGCTTTACTGAGTAGCCATTAGGGTCTCCTCAGTTAGGACATTCTATAGTATTCAACATGGAAGAAAAGTAGATGTATCAGTATATTTGGAAAACTTCCAGAGTGAAGACTGTTAAAATCAAAGTACACTAATTCTGAGGATGAATGACATATCCTTCAGGGTGAATTACATGTTCTGAGAAAACTTAAAACAAGCAAATTATAATGTTTTTAAAGTAGAAGATTTTTTCATAAAAACAAGGTGGGATTTTTCTCCTGTAAGTACAGATAATACTTCACATATATACATATACACATATATGTGTACGTATAGACAAACTGGGTTTTTTTTCCTATCTCTTCGAGGTTAACCACAAGAGGGAGTATGGGGCTTGAGTTTTTACCTCTAGCTAGTTCTTGCACGTTAATTACTCCAAACTGCTTCAAAACGACATAGGTTGGGTTTTGTTCCGCTTTGCTTGTCTTTTTTCCCCAAAACTAACAATCAAATCGAACAGCTAAGAAGTATTCCATGGTATTACTCTGAAGTATTAGCAAAGTAGTTCACCTCCTGATGGTCAAAACATTAGAATGGGTATACAGAAATAATTCGAAAACATTGCAATAGACTATTTTCAAGGAAAAAATATTCATGTAAAAGTCCACACAATGCTTTTTTAGTAGTCATAACAATTATTTTTTCCAGGTATGATTGCCTCCCACTTACAGCCTCATTTTTGTGGTAGGATAGGCCAGCACTAGTACAATAAATAAACTCTAATAAAGAAACTCTGCTTTCCCCATTCAGAGCATAAACCCAAAAGCATAATTCTGCTTTTTCATAACAGTGTTTCGATAACATCAATTTGTGTTCTGTCTCCAATTCCATCTGTGCGTGCATCCCACACTAAAGTCTAGAGTGGTTCTGATTACAGTATGATGTTTTGACTAATTTTAATATTTTGAAATTGCACACTAAACATCGTCTACCTCTTTTTATAGTTTATGAAAACAATGTTGGTTTACTATGTGCACTTGGCAAAGTGTTTAAACGTTTAAGGATTTTTTCAGACTACATTTTGACCAATGGTTATAAATAAATTCAAGACAATGAAGATACTAGTTTGGATGAAAATCTTGGGAAGATTATTATATTGGAAAGGAGACATTAGGACACCACAAACCAGTGACAGCCTCCTATACAGTGGCCCTGCAGCTGTGTGGAAGATTTCCAGATGGAAGTCTAAATTTGCATATTTTGAGAGGCATTTGTCAAAACTTCCCAAGAAAGACATGTTCCAAAATGACAACATAATTATTTATTTTATATTGCTATAAAGTTTCTGTGTAATACAATAAGAGATTTCTATAAATCATTCTCTATATTAGTGAAATCTTTAAATTTCACAGCCATAACTTGGATTTTGGAGTAGAAAATCTCTGTTAAGTTATCCACAATGACTGAAAGAAGGCAGAAACAAGGTTTTGTTTTCTTTATAAACAAAGAATCTTTTCCATTTAGCATAATGAATGGAATTTGTAGCTGACTCGGATACCTATAGGATGGGATCAGGTTTTTTCATACTGTTATTAACTCAGACACTTTTCTGCATCAACTGGGCTGCTATTAATGCAAAAGTCTTACACATTGAATGCTTTCGTTTATGAAATTCTTGTTACTGCCTTGTTATATTGAAGCTAAAGCTTCCTTCAATTAGTTGAGTCTCATTAATTTGTGTAATATGAAATAAAGTATGCTTAAAAAATTAGAAAACAAATGAAAATTTTTAAAATTGAATTTCCTGTAATTATATCTGTCTCTAGGACTTAGAATTGAAGAAATCTAAAACAATACCAAAAACTTTCTGAAAATTTAAAACTTAATCATAACGATGTAAGTGAATCATATACGAGGATACATATCTTCTATGATGATACATTGGCAGAATATAGTGATACTTCACCATGAGGAGGACACTCTAAGGCCAATAATAAATTTAGGAAAAGGATAAAAGAGAAAAGCAGCAAGCATGCATCTAGGAGTCTGTCTAGAACAGAATAAATTAATGGATAATTACACCTAATCTTTCATAAAGTTGCAATGATCTTTATGTTTTAAGAATGGACAAGATCAAAATTTTATATATCATCCCCCCAAAATGATCTTTCAGAGGCATAGTTTCTTGTGCACCACACCAGAGGACAAAGCCAACACTTATTCAAGAGGCAAGATTACAAAAGTCATTCAGCAGCCAGCACAGCTCTTTTTAGCAGGGACATAGGATTTTCCATAGAAGTATACACCTATAGCGTAATCTCCCTAGCTTGTAAGACATCACAGAACAATGAGATGAGCAAATACTGGTGCAGACTGTTCTCCTGATACATCACATTGTGATAGGAAATCCTTCCCACTGTCTCCAATGAATTCTACATGTAGGACAATAAAAACAGTTTGCTTGTTCTATACTTTACGGACCCAGGAGTGTATTGATACTGACTGAGAGACTATTGTGTATTTAGGAGTTAGAGATCCTGCGTGGACTTTATAAAAAAACGCTGCAAGAAGTTCTCATGAAATACCTTTTAGAAATGAATTGTTTTCCTGTACAGAAATGATATAATAGCTTGAATGACCAAAAGACGTTGGCTGTGCTGCTCTGCGCAGTGCACCATGGGGAAATCCATTCAGAATCCACCCAATGCTCCAGGAACGTAGGGTGCTCAGCATCTGATCGGATGCAAGACTTAACTGCCACCTATACTCCTCTTGTTATTCTGTCTTATTAAAGCAATTACCTTACTAAGCCATTTGCTGTTGAGCCTTTCTTACTGAGATCCAGAAAGGGCCCTGCACCAACACTCTTCCCCCTGCCCCACCAAGGAGTTAGAACAGAAACAATGAGATCGGTGATTCACATCTGAACAAAATATATAAGACCTGTTAGAATTTACAGGCAATTGCAATAATCTCACTTACATAAAAACATTTGTTAAATAATACTTTGATATTCGAAGGTAAAGTTGTCTTGAAGAGCACAGCAATAATATGAGCTGAATTAATTTACTCATAAAGGCTTTTAGAAAAGTTTCTTTAGAAAAGTTTCACTGACTTCTTGCTGCTGTTCAGGAAAGAAAATCAGCATAAAATCTAGATGGAAATAAATAATATATAATGTATGCTGAAGTTATTTTACAGCATTAAAGTGTAGTGTATTTGAACTGTAATGGGCAAAATACAATCTTAGAAGAAATTATTCAAAACAGTTGTCAGCTGTCTTCCCATTAACAAACAGAAAAGCTTAAGGCTTTACAAATCTTGAGATTTTCCTAATCTTTCAAGTTCAGTAGTAATACTAACACTGATCACTCTTCATTTTGAAAGGATTTATTCCATATGAAAAGAGAGATCTATTATTATCATTAGTCTTAGAAATTTAAAACACTGGTAATTCCCAGAACACTGAAAATGTAGCTCTTTAATATTTATAGATGGTGGCTAGTTTCTAGATTACATAGATGGTACAGCCATGGAAAAGAGGAAGGGCTGACATTAAGACTATTGAACCTGGAGAGAGGGAACAGTTCTATTTGTTTAAAAAAATTAGAATGGATAAAATATAATTCCTAAATGTTGCAAAATGTTCCTTTAGTCTTCTGGTTTTTAATTATTCTTTGTTAAGCAGCACAGGAATCATTATACTAGTCAGTTTACAGCAAAAATTCATGTAAGATAGGTAACCAATATTCAGTTACAGATTTTTTGAAAATAGTTTACACTGAGCTCATGAAACATAGCAGTTCTGCATGTTACTAATGTATACTGACACAGGTATCACTGTTGAAGTTTGCAGGTAGTTGGCTCTTAGCTTAAAGTGTCTTCCTTTCTATGGACATTTTAAGGTAAAATAGCATTAATTTTAGTTTGCCTTCACATGCAAAACTGTCATCTGCCATAGTCTGGACAAGTAAAGCAGCAACTTACTGCTTGCCCTGACTTAATCTATGACTAATTGGTCTATAACCTCAGGGGTTTTTTTGTGTTACTGTTTGGTGCCAAGAAAATTTTTAAATTCTTACTAAATAATAAAAAATACTTAGGAGTCTATATAAGTAGGTTATAACTAAGTGAAATTGGTTTCACTCAGTATCATGGAGTTATATAAAGTACAAATACACTGTACAACAGAGAATCTGTTGGAGGAGAAATCTTATTGTACAACTTCAGAGCAAATGAAGAGCTTCAGAAAAATTTTCCTAGTCTGAACAGCCTTGCAAATCTTTTATGAAAACAAGAGATGGCAGTAAGAATTCAAATAGTCTTCTTCCAGGTAGTATTTTATAGCAATAGTTGTATAATTTTTACATGTTTGAAAACAAGCATCATTTCCTTGTATAAACATGGAACATTCTACAGCTACAAATAGAATAAGATTGTCAGTATTAAATTATATTTTTGCACTCTAATAAATAAGATTCATCTAATGCATTTGCAGCTGCATAGGCTATGTTTCAGCTACAGTGTCACAAAATTAAAACAGCTTTGCAGAAGCAAAGTTACAATGGTAAAGTCAGGATATTGTATATGAAGCATTAAGGTACATCAAATGATATCTTCTATTGTCTACATGTAATATTACAACTAAACATTATGAAAATTGGGAGGTTTTATGAAAATAAATATTCAATGGTATCTCAAACCCAAATTTAGTTAATTTAGTATAAATATCCACACCAATTAGAATGATACATATTTATGTACACATATATAAATATATATATGTATGCAGATCTTTGTATAGGCATACATAAATATTTGTGTAAGTCTCTATATGGATCTAAATGCATATAAATACAGACAGACATACAGATATATGAACAACAGTCACACATTTGTGAGGAATTTATTTCCAGAAAAGACGCGATATTTTTGTTAAAGCCTCTTCCCTTCTCATCTGGCAGACTCTGATGACATGATTAAGCAGTATTAAAATGAAATTTAATAGTCTACAGATTATACAAAGCATGGCTACACACAGAATACAGACTTCAGGAGCTGGGAATCCAAATCTAATCATGAAATAGTTAGATGCAATTAAAATTTTTAAAATTTGTATTATTCACTTTGCCTTAAATATCAAATTGTCTCAAAAGAGACAATTTTAATGTCTCTTTTTTTCAAGTACTATCAACAAGGCTGATATGTGCATTATGCAAGTTCTGTTACCTAAATGACATCACTCTGTGCTTATTCCTTTCATTGAACCAATAATGTGAAGTCGTTAACATAGAGTTTGCTAGGCAGAAGAACATATCTTTTACTCAAATTGTATCCCCTTCTTTTGCAGGAATATGGATAGTAATACTGTTCCAAAACAAGCTGCATACTTTACAAGGCTAATCTTTTGTTAACTTTTCTAAAATGACACATTTTTTTCAGTATGTTTCTTGTCCATTGTATGTACTTGAGAAAATATCAGCACAGACTACTAACATCTACTCAAGCACAGAAAGACTGCATTTGGCTCTGTATGGTGCTTCAAACCTTGATGATACACTGCAGAGCTCAACAGGAAATTACGCATAATATGACCCTTTTAAAGTACAAAACCTGTAAGTTCTTTTTAATATCCTCATTAAATACATTCTTTCAATGAGACTAGAGGAAGTTAGATTACTCTGTACTTAGCCTACTTCAGTTATAATCTTAAAAGGTTTTAAGCATATAAAATTCTCAAGAAAATGAAAAACATTAAGTTATATATTTATATATAATATTAATACATATATATTACCTAGAATATTTCAAAATGTGACTATCTACTTTTGTCTAACTTCTTACTTTGTCATTTTCAAAGACTAAACAACGAACTAGCATATAGCTAGCCACGCAACTACGTTTTCCTGAAATTTGTGCTCCTTTTTTAGCTCAGAATGTCATTATATACCTTAAAATTTTGAACCCCTAAATTAATCTTAAAAAATAAACAAAAATATTTTATTAACTAAATATTTTCATACAGTGCTAAATAGGAGTGATGAAGGTTTAGTTTTACTATACAGAACATATTCTTTTACTGGAAATGAGGTACTGGAAACAATAATGACCATGCACAGTAAAATCATGAAGCACTTACTAAGATTCGTTATGTGCAATGAATAATTTATTATCTCACGGAAACTACATAAGTTTATAGGCAATTATGATTATCCAGTGTCCTTTATCTCTAATTTACAACCAAATTTAACTTTTTAAAAATAGACTAATACAAACCAAGGACTTATTCTTTAGTTTAATTGAATCACCATACATAAACCAATTTTGAGATTCTAAAATTAACGATTGTTAGTAAACATTCAGAACCAAGTCTTAAACAGCGACGTATTTTCCAGGGCCTGTGACCCTCAAGTAACTGTTTCAAATAAAGCTGCAATTAAATTAATTAAATCCAATTTAGCTCAATTGAATAAATATAATTTAATAAAATGAATAAATGGAATTAGTTCAAATAAAATATTGCAAATAACTTGATAAAGGAAACTAATAATTGAAGAAACTTGAATAAGAATAGAATTAACTAATAATTGAATAAAAGAGAAGTAGCAGACTACTTTTTACTCACAACTGTGAAAAACACTGCACCTATAAAAATTATCACAATAATTAAATTACTATGCAAATTAGTCTCAGATTTAATTTTTTTCTCTGCATAGCACAGGAAAGAAATAATAAATCAAAATGAAACCCCTAAATTTTACCATGAAAGACATCAGTAACTAGATACAGCTCTTATAGCATCAACATGTCAAAAAGTGATAAAATTAGTTCCATTTTGCAGATGAAGAAAGTGAAGCACTGAGATCAACTTACAGCCCAGTCTAATACTTCAGGTTTGTCTGCTGCCTTCCTTATCTCTAGACTAGCTTGTTTTATAAAGATCAATCTTGAACTTTTTTGTAGATGTATGTCTGAGATACCACATATTGTGTGGAAAACTAAATCTAGATTGTAACACAACTTTAAATACATATATATTTAAAATAAATATAATAGATCTAATATGTTAGTAACGTAATTAGCTATTTTGATATACAATGCTATTGAATTTTTGTTATTGCTTCCTTGGCAGTTTTCAGTACATTTCCTGTTCTTGTATCAGCAGTGATTATGATATTTATATATTTCAGATTATGTTATTTACATGTCACAGAGTACTATTTACACGATTCAGTCATTATCATGTTGTGTGGGAAAGATTATGGTTCCCAGAATTATTTCAAGGCAATTGCAAATCCAAGCAGAGGACAATTCATTTATTTATACCATTTACTGTTTGCTGAGTTATTTTAAGAATAACATAGACTACAAACTATTTTTTTCAGAAGAAACTTAGAAAACAGGGTTTGATTTTCCTATAAATGATAAGATCTTACCTTCATCAGGAATATGTGTTCATGACCTATATACCTTTATTTAGAACCTTTCTTCATGTATTCTTCATGCTAGCATCTTATCAATGAAAAGTATTAGAACAATCACCTATTCTGAAATAAGTATATTGCCCTTTGGAGTTCCTTGTGGCCTTTTCTACCTGTACTGACCTTATTTCAAAATTGCTAATTTTAGAAAAATAGTTATCCATGAAGGAAAAAAACTCAGGTAGAAGTGGGAACTTTTTCTCTACTGTTGCAAGGAAATACTGCCTGTTACCTATGTCTCTGCCACAAACAGGATGTACCTACCACACAAAGAGACAGGCTGTCATGAAAAAACAAGTATACCTTCTCTTTTGTTTTCAGTGGCTGCAATATATTTCTTATGCATGGTTTCAATATTCATTTTTAATACTTGCACCTTCGGTTACTCTCCCCTCTACTTTCCTGAGACTCTATACATACAAGAGAAAATTTAGACAATATTGATAAAATGGAGAAAGCAGTGTTTTGATTTAATTAACACTGAGGTCAGTAGCACAGTTGCAAAAAAAAAAATAAATAAAAAATTCCCAAACAATGCAATAGGGCATCTGAAAATTATATCTGTTGGTTTTAATGATTCTCTGTAGTTTTGCTACTTACGGCAAATCTTCCAGTCTGGAGGCGTCATGTCTTGGATCCAGCAGATCATAACCACATTCATTGTAAATTTCTAAGTAGGAAACATGAGTTGTATACACTTTACTGCTATCCTGGATAAGAGAAGAAATAAAAGTAGAGAAAAGGAAGAGCTATGAAGAGATGGCAGAGCTAGACCAGAGGAAAACTTTATCAATACAGATTTTATGTTGCTTCCTAAATCTGGCTCTTTTTCTTTTCTTGGGTATGGTTTACATTTTCAGTTTTTGATACTTTTACGTTTTCTGTTACTATATGCATAAAGGCTCAAGAAGAAAAAGTAAAAGAACAAACAAAACCAACCAAACATCACACAAACACAAAATAGCCCAGAACCAAAAAACCTCCCCGAATTCTACCATTCTCATAACTTTAGTCTGGATTTTTTTCATTAGTTCCTTATATCTACAAAAGTCTATATACACTTAGAACATGTCAGCGTGCTTACAGAACAACACAACATGCCATTTTTCACTTCTATGACAAAAAAAAGAATGCGATTATAAAGAGGTAAACCCTTATATTATGGATCGAAAGACTATGCTTAAAAAAAACCAAAAAACAAGAAACAATACCAACAACAGAAAGAATCTAAGATTTACTTAATTTAGAAACATCAGTGACATACTGCTTTCCACTGCCTTTATCATAACACTTAAGCACTGTATATGATGTCTGCTACTCTCTGTAATCCACATTTTTTCTCTATAATACATTGCCAAAACGCAACTTAACACAACTGTTTTTTGCAGACAGAATTTCCTCCTACCCTAAAGCCAAATCCAAACAACACAAACCTCAAAATAATGGGCTATGATTTACAAAATAAAAGAAAATTAGTCAGTTCTTTCCAGCAGACGAAGCCACTGTTAAAGCACTCATATTCACACTCACAGTAGCAGTTTAATAACCAAATCCACTACAGTTGTTTCGCAGAATACAGAGATATAACCCTTTCATTTTCATTGAAGAGTTATTTTCCCTTTTTTTAATTGATAATGATAGTTCATTGTTCCAAGGGACACCGTTTTAAAAAATATTCTACAGATGGATGGAAAAAATGTAGTAAGGAACTGTTCAAACAGGAAGCTGTGGAACTAGGAGAATTTCTGAACAATAAATTAAAAGGAGATGCTATTAAAAACAAAGAGCTTGATTTGGTTCTTATTTTTGGTAAAAAGTTTTGTTTCCTTTGCTTCAAATTGCACTGCCACAGTGCAAGTAAGAGCTTCAAAATTCTTCTATTTTGTGTCCCTAAGTCAATTTTTCCTGTTCCATCCTACTTAGGGTTAAGAGGCAGATGGCTTCTGCACTATGTCAGTACTTTCCAAAGTAAAGATGTAGATAAAAAGAAATGAAATAAGGGAAAGGAATGAAAATAAAGGGAGGTGGAGAGATAAAACATCAAGAAAAGATGCTTTAAAATGCATCAAGAAAGAAAATGTATGAAACAAATACAAAGATTTGGAGACAGGTAGACAGAAATAAGAATAACTAAGTAGAGCTTTTTATCCAAAACCCAGTCTAAAAATTGAAATACGCACATTTTTATTTTTGTAGAAAGTATATGCTGAGAAGGCCGCAAATTAAACCAGTTATTTTTTATCCGATTTTGGTTTTATTACATACTTAGGACTAGAAAAGAACGTTGGTGTGTTGACATTGTATCTTTACAATTGCAAGATCAACCCGTTCACTACCCACGACAAAAGTCCTCCATGGAGTCGTGCGAGTACAGCAAAAAGTCTAAGGCAACATGATTACACAAATTTTTATTTTTGGAATTTCCATTCCCACAAGAGCAAGGTTTTGTGCACCTGCAATATGCTGTGTACCTGTTAAAGCCACACTTTGAAAGACCAAAGATAATTAACTACCTAATATTGTTAATACTTAGACAGGACATGTTTATATGACTGATGCATATACCCAAGTGAGTGTGAACTCATATCCTGTATTAGATAATTATTAGAGTATAAAAGTAAAATATTAACATCAAATAATATCTAAATTTGTTTAATCAAAAAGCTTTGTTAAAATGTGAAGATTAATCTTAATTGAGTGGTAGGCCTGGTGCAGTAAATGAAGACATAAAACACATATTACACGAAACACCTCTTTTAACTGTCTTCACTTTTGACTCATAGTTATGACTCATAACACCAGAATCCTTGACTGTGTTCTCTAATGTTAGTATTACAGATGCTGAAAAAAAACGAAATTTCTTGCAGACATAATGAACAATCATCAGTGTGCTTGACATGGATCTGTTCGAGCGAGTCCAGGGGAGGGCCATGAAGATGATCAGAGGGTTGAAGCACCTCCCTTGTGAGGACAGGCTGAGAGATGTGAGGCTGCTTAACCTATAGAAGAGAAAGCTCCGGAAAGAGCTTATTGCAGCCTTCCAGTACTTAAAGAGGGTCTACAGGAGAGACGGGGAGTGTCTCTTTATCAGGGAGTGCAAGGACAGGATGAGGGGTAATGGTTTTAAACTGAAAGAGAGGAGATTAAGATTAGATACTAGGAAGAAATTTTCTGCTACGAGGGTGGTGAGGCACTGGCATAGGCTGCTGGAGAAGTCATAGATGCTCCATCCCTGGAGGTGTTCAAGGCTGAGCTGGATGAGGCCTTGAGCAACCTGATCCAGTGGAAGGTGTCCCTGCCCACGGCAGAAGGGTTGTAACTAGATGGTCTTTAAGGTCTTTCCAACACAAACCATTCTATGATTTTAAGATTCTATGATTCTAAGATCCTTTCACTTATCCACGTGCAACAATTATACAATTTCTGCAAGGTATTTTTCCTTTTGTGATCACAAACCTATTTTGAGCACTGATATTGTTTTCCTCCCTACTTCTGCAGGGCAGAGCTAGAGTTATTGAAATATATTATTCCCTGGATTCACCTGAAAAGTAATTTTATAGCTTCTGGTTTAAGCCAGTCACCACATTGGAGTGATGTATTTTGCCCTATAAGCTATGTCAAACTCAGTATTCAAGCAGCAATTGCATTCAGCTGTCAGTGGCAGGAAAATCTTATGTGCAGTATTTAAAAAAAAAAAAAAGAACAGAAAAGCATTAAGAAATTGAGTCAGAACCGTGAGAGTCAGAAATACTGTAAAATGAGGAAAAAAGGGAAGAGACAGAGAAATCATATAACTATTTCAAGCATTTACTACTGTCCAAATTTTTTGTGAAGCCAAATCAATATTTGCATGGGTGTGGCGACTATTTCTCCAATAGAAGTTTCAGATATAAAGCACATACAAAACTGGTGTTCACAAAACAGTGTTCTCCTTTGAAAGTCTTTTTCTAGTCACTGTTAACTGGTGTTTAGGTACCAATGCTGCTTTAAAAGCATCCCAAAGGACTTTTTTCTTTCTTTTATCTTCATTTTGGAAATAATGCATTAAGAGGAATAACAGCAATAATAATCATAAACTTTTGTGATATTTTACTATTTACTTTACCTGCACATAAGTTATATACATCTAATTAAGTCAAGAAATGTGCCTAACGTTTCTATCCAAGTACATTTAGTGAATCAGACTTTTATTACTATATCATATACACATAAAAACATTCCATAAAATGGAACACCTAATTGGAGTTTAAAAGAAAACAGTAGAGAAGGAAAATATGTACAGATATCTATTTTCTTCCAAATATTTAAAGGATTTGCATTACTGACTTTAAAAATTGCTTTTCATCACAGTCAGATGTATTTAGCATTATCATTCTATAATATATTCCAGCTAATAAGTAACATTAGATAAAATAAAGGCATTAATTAAATAGCTGAATATTTTTAAAATGCTTAGTATTAATTTTACTATTTTATGGGTTGGTTTTTTGGGTTTTGAGCATCAGTCAAGCACAAAGAAAGAGTGGTAAATTCTGAAGAGTGAAAGTAATAGTTCGCCTTTTATACAAGATGCTTGTCTTACATAGGAATCAGAGCTATTTTTGTATGAGATACGTGTGATGCAATGCAAAAAATACAAAATGAGAGTGGATCTAATGTAAGTGTAAGGCCAAGGAGAGCCAGTTATGTGATCTGAATATATGTTGCACAAACTAAAAATAGCATCATTTTTAAAACTGCTCAGATGTCTATTACTTTCAGTCTACTGCAAGAAACTAAACCTATTAGCAATGTATTCTTGCATAATGTATCACATCAAGCTAGACATTTTCTTCAGCATTTCTTCAGCATTAATTTTAGAGCTTCTCTAACACTATTATAAAACCAGCCTTTTGCAACATAGTTAAGTGTTTGCAAAGAAGACATTAAGAGTGAACAGAAAACAATGTCCCATACCTTCTGCAACTGATCAAAAATAAAAGAGAGAGTCCTGGGAATGATTCCTCGATCATTGTAATGTTCTGCCCCTCCTGTGATGGTGAAAGTTTTTCCACTGCCTGTCTGGCCATAAGCAAAGATAGTACCATTATATCCTGCCAAAACACTAAAGAAAACAAAAGTGGGGGAGATAATTAATATATAATGCATAACATATTTCCCATGATCAACTTTACATAGAACCAAAATATAATTAGCAGTAATTCTTAATTACATAGATCACAATTCAAGACATGTATTCTAGATTCAATGGAATTTAATCTATCTAGAGCTGAAGGACTTCATGCCTTGTCTTACCACATTATTCAATAACATCATTAGTTGACCATATTTATTACTATTTACATTACCTTTGCATACTTTTTTGCAAGGATGATATTTAGTCTCTTAAAAGTCTGTGGATGTCAGAAATTGTGACCATTAATATGTTACAGCTACAGAATCTATAGATATTTCACATATGGCTTCCTTAATTGCAACCAGAAAAGACTATATCATGGTTAGAAAATCATGTAAGGATACATGATATACAGTTATACCAGGGAACTGTTTTTATTCTGAGAATACCACTTTACTAAATTATCAAACTACTCCTAGCTTGGATAACTATATGCAGGAGAACCTTATATTAACGTAGTAAAATCTTCATTAACTATGAAAACACACAAACACCACATTGGTAAAAGCAATATTTCTATTAGAACTGCCCGTACAAGAAGCCTCTGTGGAACAGCAATAGTGGCTATGCAATGGCATAGCTTGAAACGACATTCAGTCTCAACCATCTGTTTTCACACCTCTCACTTGTACTTGCAGAACTGCCTAACAAAAGTCTAGTTCAAACATCTTTCTCTAAATCACCACACACTTATTGTTAACTTTCACCTGATTTCCACCAAACAATAGGTAATGGCCATGGTACAGCTGCACCTCGTGGAGGAAATGCAGCACTCTGTTGCAGCTGACAACAATCATTGCTAACTAAATGGAATTTTCAAGTGGTGACTCAATATATTTCAAGATTTTTGGTTCTGATTTTGTTCTAAAGGAGAGGGCTTTTAGTAGAACGAACAAAAAGCAGTACCCTAAATCATGGTGATCTATATTCCACTACTGATAAGTCAGTACTATTTGCAAATAGTAGGAATTTTTACATGCAAATATAGGAATTTTTTTTCCTTATTAATACATCACAAAACTTCTTGCACTCTTTATGAAGGCAGAGTCATATTTTTCTCAAGTGAGATCCTTTTGATGGTCTGATGGCTTTAACATAAATACAACATTTCATTTTTGTTTGATATTAAAAGTAAAATTGTAGGTATCTAATGTTTAAATTTTCTATCAATACTCACAGCTGACTACCAACAATTTCTTTTGTATAGCTCTGTCTCAAAAGACTAAAACACCAAAAATCAATTTCTAAATTCTCAATTCAGTTTCTTGTTAATTATTGTGAACTGCCCTGAACTTGAAAAGATTTTACATTTCACATTAACTGTCTATAAACAATGAGGTAAAAGTTACGGAGGACAGTTTGGGTTGAAAGGGACCATAAGATCATCCAGTTCCAACCCCCCTGCCATGGGCAGGGACATCTCCCACTAGACCAGGCTGCCCAAGGCCCCATCCAACCTGGCCTTGAACACCTCCAGGGATGGGGCATCCACAGCTTCCACGGGCAACCTGTTTCAGACATAGTTATCTTGAATTTTCACTTATCTGTACAAGCCAACAAAAACTGAATAAAATTATCAAAACCTACTAGAATCATAAATTAAATAATGACAAAATCAGTTACTGACTCTAATATTCAGATAGTTAATCAAACCAGAAGTTATGGTAGACTACAATTCAAGGATATATGATACAGAGATCAGATTAGATTGTCAAGCTTTTTTCTTTCTTTTCAGCAGCTATCAGTTATCATATGGATTCAGCTATCAGATGGATTCTTCCATCTCAAAATTGTTCTACCACAATTCCAGCATCTCATGACAAAATATATGAAGGGAGTACTTGAAAATATTTAAATATATGTAATATATATATAAATACATGTAATAGATCCAAAAAGTAATCAATAAAGGATTATTTTTCCTGATACAACCTATCAGAAGGAAAATCTACTTTGGATTTTATTTATTATGCTTAAGGACCTTATAATTTTGCTACCAAAAAAAAAAAAAAGAAAAGATAAAATTATTCTTGTGCATTTTTTCTATTGAAAAAGTGATAAATAAGTTTAAAAAAAGGGAACAAACAACCCTTATGTAAGAGGAAAAGAACCGTGTAAAGATAGCTGCTGGTCTGGCGCCACAAGAGATGCAATGGTTTTCCAACTTATTAAAGTTTATTTAAAGGCCTGAGTAGTTGCCAAATCGCCTATTTTAATCCTTTACAGTAGGATGTTAGAGACAGAAATGGAGACATGTTGAAAGGAACTACAGCGAACATCTGCTCCCAAAGACAGAATATATATATGTATGTATATATATGTATGTATATATATATAAGATTCCAGATGTTAAAAATCAAAACAATTATTATTATAAACCATCTCCTTCATCTGTCTTAGGAATTTCTAGTGCCCACTGTCACCATGTCTGAATGCTGAAGACAATAATGAGTTGTCAGAAAGTAGAGCGTATCACAAGAA
Organism: Cuculus canorus; assembly: GCF_017976375.1. Lineage (NCBI taxonomy): Eukaryota > Metazoa > Chordata > Aves > Cuculiformes > Cuculidae > Cuculus > Cuculus canorus. The sequence continues at coordinate 103,423,954 of NC_071403.1, forward strand.
GCTCAGAGATGGAAGGTTCAAAACAAGCATGGGGAAATAATTCTTCATGTAAAATGTAGTTAAGCTGTGAAACTCCTTGCAATGGCATGTTTTGGATGATGGAAGTTCACATAGGCTTCAGGAGGGACTGGACTAATTCATGAATAGAATAAGAAAATTCTGTCAGGGCTACTAAACACAGATAAATCTGGAAGTTGCTAAACTACAAATGCCTAGCAGCTAATGAATACTTGGGGGAAGTAGCTCTGCACGCTTACACTGTTTGTTGCTCTTTTTTTTCTGAGCACTGACTCTGTGAGAGATATCATATTGGACTAGATGGAACTTTGGTCTGACACAATACAGTTGCTCTTCTGTTTTTACATCTCTGCTTTATGGCGTTTCTAGATCTAGAACTTTGAGTTGGCCTCCTTATTTTCTTTAAAGTTTTTCATGGTATATATTTTCAATTAGTGCAACATGGCTTCTGTAGAATGGTGTGTTTTGCAATGCGTCTAAAAAAGTGGTAAAGGTGTGGCTGCAAAGTATTAACTTGAGATCCCTGTAGTTCACAAAAAGCTGTTGATTGGCATCACCATACATGTAAACACAGGAAAAAATGTCATATGCTATACACTATCAAAACAACTACAAGTCAGTGAGTTTTCTTTGAGTTATTTGATTCATAGATTTATTGCATTTTTTTTAATGCATTAGCACAGCTCTGAACAGTTTTCCAGAAAACAATGAAAGTTCAGAAAATGTGAACTTATGAATGTCAATGATGTATTCTCACTGCCCAACGTAATTATAGGTAATCACAGAATCACAGAATCTTAGAATCATAGAACGGTTTGGGTTGGAAGGACCTTAAAGATCATCTAGCTTCAACTCCCCTGCCATGGGCAGGGACACCTCCCACTACACCAGGCTGCTCAAGACCCCATCCGACCTAGCCTTGAACACTTCCAGGCATGAGGCATCCATAACTTCACTGGGCAACCTGTTCCAGTACCTCACCACGCTCATTGTGAAGAACGTCCTCCTTCTGTTTAGTCTAAATCTTCCCCTCTCCAATTTATAGCATTCCTCCTAGTCCTATCACTACAAGCCTTTGTTAAAAGTTCCTCCCCAGCTTTCTTGTAGCCCCTTCAAGTACTGGACCGTCTCTATATGGTCTCCCCAGAGCCTTGTCTTCTCCAGTCTGAATAACGCAAACTCTCTTAGCCTGTCCTCTTAACAGAGGTGCTCCAGCCTTCTGATCATCTTTGTGGCCCTCCTCTGGATTCATTCCAACAGTTCCATGTTCTTCTTATGTTGGAGATTCCAGAACTGGACACAATGTTCCAGATGGGGTCTTACAAGATCGGAGTAGATGGTGAGAATCACATTCCTTGCCCTGTTGGACATGCTTCTTTTGATGCAGCCCAGGATACAGTTGGCGCACATTGCTGACTTATGTCAAGCTTCTCATCGATGAGCATCCCCAAGTCTTCCTCCACAGGGCTACTCTCAATCACATCATTTCCCATCCTATATTTTGAAACCATGGATTGTACCAGCCCAGCTGCAGGACCTTGCACTTGGCCTTGCTGAAGCTCATGAGGTTCACACAGGCCCACTTCTCCAGCTTGTCCAGGTCCCTCTGGATGACACCCTGCCCTTATGGCGCGACAAATGCATCACTCAGCTTGGTGTCATCTGAAAACTTGCTGAGGGTACACTCAGCCTCATCATCTATATCACCAATGAAGATATTAAACAGCACTGTTCCCAGTATGGACCCCTGAGGGACACCATTTGTCATGGATCTCCATCTAGACATTGAGCTGTTGACCACTACTTTCTGAATGTGACCATCCGGCCAATTCCTTATCCACTGAACAATCCACCCATGAAATCCATATCTCTCCAATTTTGAGAGAACGATGTTGTGAGGAACCATGTCAAAGGCTTTACAGGAGTCCAGATAGATTACATCCATTGCTGTTCTTGTGTCCACTGATGTGGTCACCCCACCATTGAACCAAATGTTTCTTTTCCATAAGCACTGAAAAACTATTGCCGGGTTTTTTTTTTTTAAACAAAACAGCTTGTGCTTGACCTTACAAAGATAATCAGCAACATATTTTAAACACAAGGAAAGTATTGAATATGTCCTCTATAATGCATACAACTGAAAATACTTTTCCAAACAAGAGATACTTTGTGCGCACAGCTGACTCAGGATTACTTTGATCACACTGCTATTGTAAACCTAACCACGTATTTTGACAGCAAAATAATTTAGCATCATGTGATGGGACAAAACAAAAATTTTTAAGTTTTACCTCCAAGCTATGGCACAGACTAACAAGAAATATCCTACAATGACAGTATTTGAGACAGAAATAACAATATTTTCAGTATTTTTTCTAACCAGAATACTGAAATAATCAGCAGAGGTTTAGAAAACACACTGAGAAAAAGCCCTCTACCTGCAAAGTGTCATTAAATAAGAACATAGTTCAAAGGTTATTTAGGTCAATGACCAACTTTCCAATAATATCAGTCAGTTTTAGATGAGATCCAAAGTCTGGGACAATTTGATGCCAATCTTTTAGTGGTGTAAATGCTTAAAACCGTACAGCATTTAAATATATCTGCATGTATCAAAAGTACTTCTAAGACTTTAACAGCTCCCCAAATACGTTACACAAATAAAGTTTACCAATTAGCTTGGAATACTTTTAATTTTAATAATTAAAATTATTTAATAGAATAGAGAAGAGACATAATTTATAAAAAGCAGCAAGCCAAAGTAAATATTCCTTGATTAGCCCACTGTCAGCACAACCTTAGAACTGCCTCAAAACACAACTAATGTTACACAAAAGCTAACATAATCATACTTGCTCAAGAAAATAAGTTTTGTCTTTATGAAAAATGAATTATAACATGCTTTCTCTAGAAGTATAAGAAAAAATAGGTGTTTAGAGAGAGGCAGTGACTTTTACTAGAATCACTAATATAATAGGAGGAAACAAAACTAGGCTCAGGGCTTTAGTAGATTGTTGGTTTTTTGGTTGTGTTAGAAAGACCTTGCTTCTTCCCTTACAATCTCGCTAAGCAAAAGCTGTCAGTAAACTTTCTATCAATTATCAGGCATAGGACAGTTCTTTCTAGTATGGATTCATACAAATGTACTTAAAGGAGAGCAAGGATACATGCTTTTTTCCACTCAATTTTTCTCTCAGTTATCTGTTAACTGGCACTTTCTAACTTATTCATAATTTGTGACTATTTAAAAACATGCACAGTGAGAAATCAACTTTTCATTTAAAAAATCATTTTAGATCCCTATTTAAATAGTACACAGAGTTGTGTACTAGCATTTTCAGTCACACAACTGACTTGCTTCATGCCTGAAAGATGTTCAATTCCTAAATAAAGGGTATGGTACAAAAGTCTAACTCATGCAAGCAGTTCCACTTAAATTTATAGATATGTTATGTTTACAAGTGCTTAACATTCCTCAAGTGAGAAAATCCTCAAGTGAGACCCAGACAATTTATAGGTAGCTACTACAGTTTAAAAGATCATTCAGTACTTTGTCCTTGAATGTCGAGACAATACAAATACTGGTATAAAGCCCAGTGAGTGTAGACAGAGGTTGAAAGCAGACTGAGGTTGTTTTATTGTGGTTGGGTTTTCTGACTATATTTTGTTTTAATTTCGAGCAAAGATCATTTGTTCTATTTAAAGTTTATGGACACAGAAGTTTTTATTTGTTTCTGTGCTCATAGCTAATGAAACTGCAGGCAGGCTTAGGATAAAGTATAACAGAGAACTATACTTCCTCTGCTGTTACACCACTTTTGCTAAATCAAACACAACAGTTACCACCCAAATTTGCAAAAAATTAAAACAAACTCTCCCCCCTGAGTTCTGTGTCCAGTTTTGGAATCCCCAGGAGAAGCAGAATGCTATAAAGAAACTAGAGTGAGTCTTGACAGAACAAGCTCGTTCAGCCTGGCGTACATTACACATAAGGCAAAGTCAACGGAGGTGTTTTTTATCAAGCCAGAGAAGAGGAAGCTATACACGTACCTAATTACCACCTTCTATTATGCAATGAATTGTTACAGAGACAGACTCAGACTCTTCTCAGGGGCTTACAGTGACAGGCCAAGAGGCAGTGGTCACAAACTGGAAAAGGGAAGATTTCAAGTGGGTATAAGGAAAACGTTCTTCACAATGGGAATAGTTAAGCCCTGGAAGAGATGCCTAGATGGTGCCTAGATGGGTTGTGGGATTGTGATGGGTTGTGTCCCCATCTTTGGACATTTTCAAAGCTCTATTAGACAAGGATCTGAGCAACCTGATCTAATCTTCAAGCTAGAACTGCTTTGTTTGGGATATTGGACCAATGAGCTACACAGATCCCTTCTGACCTAATTATTCTAATTTGTTAGTAGCAGGGATAATTCAAATAGAATCAGCAGAAGGAAGAAGTAAACAGTCCTTATCAGTCCCTGAAAATGTGCTACAAACTGCTACCAACTCTGCTCTACTTCATGCTAGAATCATAGAATCAGTTTTACAACCATCAATATGACAGTCTTCTTCAGGGAAGTCAGAGTGCTCGGATTCCTTTTATGTCACTCCAAACCTCATTATAAAAAAGACAAAGAAATTGTAACTACCTGGTTCTAAAGTTTTTGACATTGGCAGGTATTACAGAAAAATGTGGAAATCTTGTCTCAGCAACTGGTAAATGCAACTTCTGCAGAATACCAAAAGTCATCACAGCAAGGATGAATATTTGTGTGCTCTGACACTTAATTCCTATTGCAAGACAGACTTCTCATTCAGACTTCACAGGCCTGATGACTGCACCTTAATAAAATTACAGAAAAACAACCCCTCTACTACTAAAGCATAGTTGTTCTATTGGGCATTCTTCATTTTACTCTTATTAACATGAAGATTTAACAAGCATTTTTAGAAAGGCCAGCTTTGACCTTTTTAGCAAGTATTGTGTAATGCTGATGAAAATAAGAGGTTTTAACTTGGTTGAGGAGTCACTGCGCAAGTCATGGACTTGTATCACAAGGGTCTTAGACCATTTTTGTCATTCAATCTTTTTATATTACAACTTAAGTGAGCTGACAAGTATATTGACATCACTGTATAAAAGCTGTACAAGTCTTCATTGAGCTCACTGAGTTGGAAACAGTCTTTCCTATTAGGGCACACAGCAACCTGCTGTACCAGCCCACAGTATGTACAAATACAGAGGCAACATGCTGCAGCATCAGTAAACAAGCCTAAAAAGAAAGGAGGGATAGGGGGAAGGGAATGTGGATAAAAGAGTGGAGAAATAGCTTCTTATACATGACATACGCATAGGCAGATACATAGTTGTAAGCAAGGTTTTTGGAATGCCCAAGAAAGAAAAGTCCAAAACAGAATGAAAGGTTAGTGTATTTTCTAAGGAAATCGGTTCAGATTATTTCATCATGGAACCAGAGAGAGAGAGGAGAGAGAGGTAAGTACCTGTTTCAAGCCTCCTCATTAAAAAGGTGCTTTATTTGACCCCTCAAAAGGATTAGTTCTATGCAATTCCTTTAAGGTGTTATTTCTTTAGAATGGAAAATAGTTCTTCGTAGGTTTTTTTTTTGAGAGCAAACCAACAAATGACTGATTTAATAGTAGGTTCTGGCTATTATATAACGAATAAATAATTATGACTCACTTTTACTTTTCTGTTCTCCTGACAGATATATTTCCTTCTGTAATAGTTTAAAATCTTCCTGAAGACAGTTTGCACTTTTACAAACCTTGTTAAACTATTTTAAACATCTTACACGTCGCGTGTGTGTAATTATACTGTTAAATACTCAAAAAAGCTCTTGTATTCCAAATTATACAAAAGTAAAAATAAAGTAAAAAAAATAATCTGGAATTCCAATTGCACAATAATGATCTTTTCCCCAACAGCCAAACATCCGCATGAAGCCAAAGTTTGCGTAATAACTTTATACAATAATAGAAATTACAGAGGCTATGAAAGACCTATGACAAAGTTAAAGGAGCTATGTGTTTCTCTACGTAAAATCAAATTATTGTAAGATTTCAATATGTGGACTTCATTTTTTTTTTCCATAATTTAAGGTCTACATCACAAGGAAAATACAAATTGCATCACATTTCAAAGCATGACAAAGTCTCTAAATTAAGTACTATCAAAAGAATAGCCCTGCTAATTCCACATTCCTCTTGCTAGAAGAAATGTGTACTAAGGTATTGTATATGATAAGGGCTTCCAACAAAATTAAAAAGATGTTCATTTTGCTGTAAATAGATGACTTCTATCTGTGCCTACTAATTAGCTTTGAAAATAATGAAGAAAGATTAAAAAAAACAGAATTAAGAATCTAAAGTTTTTAAGAATCTCTATGATGTTCAAAGGCGGATGTCAGTTTATTTGGAATCTTTTATTTGTAAGAAATAAAATAATTTATTTATTACAAAACCTTGTATACTAAGTCAGATTTCATGTTTCAAGCAATTTCTTATCTGTTGGTTCAAAATTCCGAGCAACTATTAAATCACAATTCTATCGAAGAATAGTCAGCATTACTCTAGTTTAGACAGCCAAATGGAGAGCAAAATTTGAGAGAAAACTGGAATCCTTATACAAACTACTGAAATTTCCTTAGTTTGAAGAAATGTGTATATATTTATTTGATTTGAATACATAGTAAAACACAAATCCTTGAGCTGTTAATGAGAGAGAGAAAAAAAACACCACCACAAAATTAAAGAAAAGCCCAAAAGCCCCAAACAAGCTAAAAACAACAGGTCCAAATACTTTTTTTGTATCATTTTATTCACAAAATTAAGTAGGAAGACAAAAAAAAAACCCAAAACACACAAACCAAAATCAGAAAAGCAAACGATGGTCACTGTATTTTTATGTGCATATTCAGTAAAGCTAGAAATATCCTATTAGGATGTTTAGTCTACATCCTGTGGCTTTGTCATCTAATGATGTAAATATGTTTTCCAAATATTTTCAATTACTCGTAAAATATTTTCTAAAACTGGAAAGAGGGACATTGCAAAATATAATCAAGATTATAATGATGCTGTTCTGCAAAATATTTTGACTACATTTTCTGTAAGAATAAGCATAAGAAGAAAACAGAAAAGAGTAAAGGGAAGTAGTTTGTATATTAAGGATGCTAATTCTTAGGATAAACACATCACATGAGAAAAAACTAAAATCTGCAGCAATGGGAGTATTGTCCCAGAGGCTATCATATCTTTCAAAAAAAAACATAGGTAATTGCCATTAGATTTATGAACAGCTGAGCTGATTCTTATTTTCATGATATATCAGACGAGAAAACATTTTCAAAGTCATTTTCAATAAATCAAGACAAAACATTGGCCATATTATAACTGAAAGCTAAACTAATTCCAAAGCACCGAGAATTTTGACTTAATTTCTAGGTGCATTCATTATCATAACACTGATAAGCATTGTAAGAGTAAACTTGTTCAGCTGTTAAAGCAATACTCAATTGATACCAAAATGTAAAAAAAGGATATTAGCAATTTTGTCTAGTTTTTGATAAAGTAATAGAATTAGTGTTGCTGTTTCTTAAAGATCAAGTTGGCTCTGCACAAAAAAAAAATGAAGAATATAAGATATATTTAAAATTAAAAGAATAAAGTATATAAAGAAGCTAAGTAAGAGATGACTCAAACATTAACAAAATAACATTTTAAAAAAATCAAGCAAGTCACATGCTTGTAATGGGTTGCAGAGGCTGCCACTTTTGACTGAAGAAGCAAATTAAATGAACTCATGTCTGGTGCCTCTGAAACCACAGGCAAGATGACAATATAACTGGACTTAAAGAGAGAAAAGTAGTGGCCCAACATCAAAGAAAGCTTACTTGAAAAGGGGGGGGGGGGGGGGGGGGAAGTTGCATTCAATTTCCATCCATCCACGAACAAACAAGAAAGATTTTAGAATCCTGAACACTGCATTGCTGGTTTTAGTTTAAACAATGCCCAGGATTTTTTTTCATGAGCATTTGAGTCTAACTGAATTTTCTCATGTCTCTAAGTATGCATGGCAAAAAGCCTCAAAATGTCACTCAACTATTTCATTGATACTTTTCTGCTACTTTCTTTTCCCTGGCAATGCACAGGCAAAAACTGCTCTCTTACTAAAGTGACTCCAACAATAGAAATGAGTGCATTTTCAACAGTTTTTCCCTGCAAGAGAACGTTGACATTTTGAAATCCAAATTTTTTTGTAAAAATGGAGGAAGAGGAGAGAAACAAGAACATACTCCAGGGACAGCCTACTCTGCTATAAGAACAAAAGCTATTTTATCCTTCAGTATTATCAATAAAAATAAAAACCTCAGTTGGAATACAAGCTTTAATACTTGGTTCAGTTAGGAATGATTTTATAAATCAATTTTAGCATTAAAGACTCAGTTGTTTGGAGATAATTGTATGCCTAAACACCACTGATTTTAATAGATTTAAGTATTTAAAAATCTCTAAAAATTAAAACTAAACTCTATATAATGGAGCAAAATGATGTATCAAAATCTTGCATCGGCCAACACTGAAACAAAGGAAAACAATACCACTTCCTGTTTATTAGAACACTGTATAGGTGAAATATTCAACTGGAAAACCTTTCCATTTTCTAGCCAAAGATTCCAAAGGAAAAAAAAAATAGTCAGTCAGTCTGTTGCTCGTTAGCTTTGATACTCTGAGGTTTTGTTGGGTATAATTCAATCCATAGCATGTAGCAACGAGAGTTTTAACCCTTCTCTTTTCAAACACAGCCAAATAAGATACAGAAGTCTTTGTCTGCAGTCACCATTAAATTCAGAAATATTCAAGTAAATGAGTTAACCAGAAACTATATGTTATAAAGTCAGACAAGCAAAGAAATCCCTTTTGGGTGAAAGGAGTGCACACAATTTTTTTTAAAGCATATTTAAATTATTCTAGTGAAATTTTGAATTCACTGGTTCTTCATTTTCACTGTCAATTACCCTTCTTCTTTATGGTGGATGTTAAAGAAGATAATCTCTTTTAAAGATAATATATTTTAAAGAAAATAATCCCTTGTTGAACCTCATAAGGTTCAACCTCATAAGATTCAACAAGGCCAAGTGCTAGGTCCTACACCCGGGTTGGAGCAATCCGTGGTTTCAAAATACAGGATGGGGAATGACATGATTGAGAGTAGTCCCGCAGAGAAGGACTTGGGGGTGCTCATTGATGAGAAGCTTGACATAAGCTGGCAATGTGCGCCTATAGCCCAGAAGGCCAACTGTATCCTGGGTTGCATCAAAAGAAGCGTGGCCAGCAGGGTGAGGGAGGTAATTCTCTCCCTCTACTCTGCTCTTATGAGATCCCATCTGGAGTATTGTGTTCAGTTCTGGAATCTTCAACATAAGAAGGATATGGAACTGTTGGAATGGGTCTAGAGGAGGGCCAAGAAGATGATTAGAGGACTGGAGCATCTCTGCTATGAGGACAGGCTAAGACAGTTCAGGTTATTCAGACTGGAGAAGAGAAGGCTCTGAGGAGACCTTATAACAGCCTTCCAGTACCTGAAGGGGGCATACAAAAAGCTGGAGAGGGAGTTTTTACAAAGGCATGTAGTGATAGGATGAGGGTAAATGGCTTTAAGTTGGAAAGAGGAAGATTTAGATTAGAGATTAGGAAGAAATTCTTCACAATGAGGGTGGTGAGGCACTGGAACAGGCTGCCAAGGGAAACTGTGGATGCCCCATCCCTGGAGGTGTTCAAGGACAGGTTGGATGGGGCCTTGAGCAGCCTGGTCTGGTGGGAAGTGTCCCTGCCTATGGCATGGGCGTTGGAAGTAGATGATCTTTAAGGTCCCTTCCAACCCAAACCATTCTACAATTGCATGATTCATTCTATGATTCTATAATAGAGGGGGAAATCAAGAAAATAAAATTGTAAAGAGCTTGATATAATTTTATAACAGATTGAAGTAACAATTTGAGAGAGACTGAGTGTCCAACTGAGGATGTCTGTTTTCCTACAGTGCAGAACACGAGATAGTGCAATAGGCTGAAGAATAACTTGCAGATCATAGCTTAAACCAATGAATGGGTCAGATAACAAATGAGCAATGTTGGTACCTAAATTAATGTGCCCCAATTCATTACAGGTTTGCATTCTGAGCAGTAAGTTGGATGGACAAACAAATATCATGCAGAAATTCTGCTTGAGTCTTAAATGTTTGCCTTTGCAAACTCTAAAATATGAGCATTGTTTGGTTATTACATGAAGGAGAAAAACAAAACCAGTGCCAAGATCACTGTTCTATACATTAAGACAAAAATTATGAGGGCAAAATTTGAGACTATCATCTCCACACATATTAATTCATGAGTGTCCCTAACTTACTGAAAACTAAACAGGGAGATTAAGATATCCATTAGATTTACCTCTTCATGGAACCATATAGGGAATACTTTTCTAAGTGAAGTGAGCTTATATTATAGACAAAAAACCTAATTAGGCATGAGTTTCTATGCCAATGCAACAAAAAACAGTAGCAGTGCTGTTTTAGGAGTTAATGATGGAATCTTACCATACACAAAATTCTCAGGGGACTGTTACATATCTCCTAGGTTCAGACATGTCAGTATTTAGGAAATTAAAACATCAATCCACTTTTGCTACAGTAAGACAAACACTTACTACATCTCCTCCAAATAATACAATGAAAGCTACTTTTGACTCTGTATTACCCTGATTACTCGCAAGATCAACAACGTACCATTCTGCTACTGGTTTGGCAATGTTGTCAAAAACCACATCTTGTTTGGCCTCTTGATCAAAAATTTTATGAAATCTGAAAATATAAAGCAAAGAATAATTGCTCAGAATCTTAAAACACTACTTGATTCATACATTTTTGTTTGTGTTTTTAATAGTCAATGTTTACATCATTAGGCTTACATAACATAGTACAATGTTTTCCCTGTAGTCTTAACCACAGCATGCTGTTGTGCTATCGTACATAAATAGGCTTTACACAGTGCTGCTTTGACAAGATCTGTACAATAAAATCCTCTGATAAAATGATGTGGCTTAGAAAAAAATAAATCGTATTTTAAATTTATCAAGAGAATCAGTGTTTGTAACTGGCACCACATTGAAACCTAGATAAATAGATTACACTATAACCAAATACAGCATCCCACCAGTATAGCCAGGCTCCCACTTTTTCCTAACTGCTGCCTTCATTCTGCTGCACAGTGACTGTAAGTCACAAGGAGATATTTAATTCAATCTAGGTTTTGCTGCTTCCTATATAAAGTAACTGCATTTGTCCTACAGAATCAAAGAATACTTCAGGGTTGAAGAACCATGTGCTTCAACCCCCTTACTCAAAAGAAAGCTAGAGCAGGGGTCTGTACAGTCATGTTTTAAGTGTATCCATACATGGAGGCTCCACAACCTCTCTGGGCAACCTCTTCCAGCATTTGATCCCCCACCCCTCCACCCTGCCCCAGTAAAGAGGTTTTCTTTTCTATTTACTATATTTCAATTTCTGGCCATTAACTCTCATCCTGTCACTGGGCACCACTGAGAAGCATTTGGTTCCATCTTCTTTATTCCCTGCTTCCCTTCCAGGTGTTATGCACATTGGTAAGATCCCTTTGGGCCTTCTCTTTTCCAGGATAAACAGTCCCAGGTTGCTCAGCCTCTCCTCCCACGTCAGATACTCCAGTTCTTTAATCATCTTTGCATCCGTTTGCTAGAGCCCAGAACTGGATGCAGAACTCCAGATGTGATTTCACTGGTCGTGACTAGAAGGGAAGAATCAACTTCTTTGACCTGCTGGTGACATTCTGCCTAATGCAGCCCAGAGGCTATTGGCCGCCTTTGCTGCAAATGCTGTATCGCTGACTCACGTTCACCATTTTGTCTACCAGGACTCCAGGTTCTTTTTGCTAATCTGTTTTCAGTCAACCCTAAGCTTGTCTTGGTTATTCCTCACTAGGAGCAGGACTTGGCATTTTATTTTGTTGAACTTCATGAATTTCCTATTGGCTGATTTCTCCAGCCTCTTCAGGTCCCTCTAAGTGGCAGCACAACTATCTGGTGTGCCAACAACTCCTCACAGTTTCATATTTTCTGTGAACTTGGAAGCTTCACCCAGTCTCATCACGCAAGTCATTAATGCTAAACAGTACTGAATCACAGTATTGATTACACCACTAGTGACTGGCAACTGACAATGCTCTGAGCCCAGCTCATTTCCAGCACCCCTCACTGTGCACTTACGTAGGCATTCCCAATTTCATTTATCAGACAGCACTCCAAGTTCACGTGACCCTGCTCTTACCTCTTGTACACTTACTTCATTTTTACATTTGCCTTTAGTCAGGAGCTACTTGCTCATCCACACAGGCCTCCTGCTGCTTTTTCATCATTTCCTGCTCATCAGGATGGGTTGTTCTTGAGCTTGGAGCAAGTAATTCTTGAAAATCAGCCGGCTCTCATGGACTTCTCTTCAGGCCTGCGCCTCAAAGATTCTTCAAGGAGATCCCTGAAGAGTCCAAAGTCTGCTGTCGTAAGTCCAGGGTTGCGATACTGCTTTTTCCATTTATCTCTTCTCTTAGGATCCTCAATTTGACTATCTCATGGCCACTGCAACCAAGACTCCCCCGGGTTTCACATCCCTAATCAGTTCTTCCATGGTTGCAAAGAAGGAGTGCAGCAGAGATTTTCCTCTAACTGGCTCTTTAGCCATACATTAGGAATTTGTCGTTACTACAATCCAGAGTCCCCCTGGACTGCTTGTGCCCTGCTGAATTGTCCCTCCTATCTAGAACTGTATACTCACACGGGACTTCGCAGGTTATATAGAAGGGGGCTATGGACATCAGATACACAGAAAGGCACCACGGACCACAAGGGATTACGCAGTGAAATCCCAGAAAAAATCACAGAAAATCACAGAAAAATGTGGTACACAAAGTATAGAGGAATATAAGAGGTCCAAAACAAAATAAAAAATGAGAACAACCCCATACGAGAACAACCCCATACCTCAGGAACCAAGAGTGGGAGAGGAAAGACAAAGAAATGGTTATAGAACATGTTCTAACTGGTCACAATGAGACAAGGCTCCACTTGGTTGCTTCACTAAGTATGAATGAATGTGTGTTCAAATATAGATGTTTTCTTACCATTGTTTAGAAAATGTTGGTGTGCAAGAGTGCTCACTGTATTAACATCAAGTTTCTCGTGAAACTGAAGAAATCTGTGATAGACACTTTTCAGTTATTGACTGAATCTTACAGTGAACAGTGCCTGTCTCATGCATGCATTTTTGAATGGGACAAATGGTTTTCGGAAGGCAGAGAAAGCATGAAAGATCATGATCCTTAAGGCTGCCCACACACAGCAGTTACCAATGACATCATTGAAAAAGTGTGAGATGTGATTTGAAAAGACAGAAGGTTCAGAGCCCAAACAGTAGCTGAGAAAGTTCATTTGGACATGCAAATGTTCAACACATTCTAATGGAAGAACTGAACATGAAAAAGGCTTGTGCAGAAATGGTTCCAAAAATGCTGACAGACGAATAAAAAGAATATGGCAAGGACTTGTGTTTGAACATTTTGCAACACATGGAAGATGAACCAGATATGTTGAATTCAGTAATTACTTCTGATGAAACTTGGATATTTACATATGATCTGGAAAACAAGTCAGTGCAGTGGAAGTCAACAACATCTCCGAGATCAAAAAATGCACACGAGTCATTTGAAGTTCACAGCCATGTTGATTGTTTTCTCTGATATCCAGTGTATTGTGATGGGGGAATAGGTTCCCAGTGGCCAGAAAACAAATCAATTGTATTAAATTGAAGTCTTGATGAAATTGCATGAACATGTAAAAAGGATACGTCCAGAAAGGTGGAGAAATTGGTGGATTTTGGGCCAAGACAACGCACCAGCCCACAATGCATTGTCTGTGAAGCAGTTTTTAGCTAATAACAACATCACTGTGCTTAAGCACCTGCCCTGTCTCCCTGAGACTTTTACCTCTCCTAAAGATCAAGTCGGTGCTCAAAAGAACCCATTCTTTGTCAGTAGAAGAACGTAAAAATGACGGAGATCCTCAACAGCCTTTCAGGAAATGATCTGCAGAATTGCTTTCAATGTTGGCAGCACTGTATGCAGCTGAGTGTCAACTCAGAAGGGAACTATTTCGAAGGTGACAGTAGTCAATTTTCTTAATTTGTTAAAAAAAATGGTTATAGACACATTCTAAGGGGTTTTTATTTTGTCCGACCTTATATTCTATCCTGCTAACCCTTAATCAGTCAAGTCATTCAAATAATTGTGTTTGATTCTCATATAAGAAATTAAGAACAAGGGAGAATAACATTTGAGTTGACCAGGATAGACAAACTGCAGAAAAGTATGAGTTTTATGAAGGAAAAAGAAGTGCTTGCGCCATAGCATTATTTTTGCATTGTCTTAAGAATAATAAGGCATAATGTTTCTCAAAATCCATCTCTACAGACTTTTTAATAAATTATAAGATCAGAAAAAAATATCAGCATTCATTACAGCTGGCTTGAGCACCTGGGACCTAAGCTAGTTTTGAATATTAATCTAGTTGGAGAGGGCAGCTCCTCTCTTCCCAAGCGAACAGATTTCCTTAACCGACGTAAAATGACATCAGCCTGAGCCGCAAATGTTTCTCTGGGTCTCTTTTTGTTTAACAGCATAGAGCAACCACTTTACTTGACTTGGTATTATAAACAAATAATGATTATTCAACTTGGAAAATGACAACCTCAAACTAGTAATTATAGATGTTTATACATCTGGCTTTCTTCATAATCAAAATTTTAAAATGTTGCCTCCAAGTTTTCTGTTGAAAAGATAAAACTATTTGATTGATATTGCTGGCACTTGTTTTTAGTTTCTAAAAACTATTTACATTCTACAATCATGGTTTTGTTTCTTTCAACTGCATCTTTTTTTTTTTTTTCTTTACTGTGTTTTGGCTATATTTGAAACACAGTTTCTAAACAGAGGTTGTTACATCAAGACATCTTTAGGCAGCTTATGCCAAGTCATTAGATCACAAGAGAACACACAGTCCTGCATTCAGTTTTCATATGCAAATTAAAAAAAACCTGTAAAAAAGCTGATAAATGAGATGAGTATTTATCATCTAGATAAATACTAGATAAATACCCTAGAGATCTATGAGTTGCAATGGATAGGAACACCTCCTCCCACCCCCCAGCTTTATTAAATGTCGTTCAAATGCAGATCTGGAGCATTCCTTTTGTCAATGGAGTTGCATTAAAAAAAACTATGTATACCAAACCTTGATTTTAAGAATAGGCTTTAAGAATAGGCTTTTCCAGGTTCTTTAGACCTATATCACTACACAGTGATATCCATCAGTAAAGGCAGAAGTTACAAAGATAAGGCTTTTACTTACTTGAATTTGTAGCTCTCTCGTTTATTATTGATGAACCCATCTGCTAAATCATGTGGTACGATAATCTCCAGACTGGGCAGAGATTTCTCATCATCAACTGAATAAATCTAATAAAGATGGATATGAATTAAGAAAATAACGTTACTAAGAGGAGAGCATAGCCCTTAGGTCTAACATGTACATAAGTTTCGCACCTGTAACTGCCTGAAGAAAACCTTCCCATGTATTTGTTGTGTACCATGGGTAATCAGAATGTCAAAACAACATAGCAAACCAGAATAGTTCTGCCTACTTCAAAAGGCTTTAATACATGAGCAGATCCTCCTTCAGCTCTTATACAACAAAGCAAGCACAAACACTATTCTGTTTGTTACCATGTAAACACTACCATAAGATTTGAAACAGAAACGGCCTTTTTGATATAATTTGCTTACTAAACCACTTTAATACCTAAGCTATTACTAAACAACGCATGACTTCTATTTGCCTCCAAAAAACCTGGAAGAATGTATTAGGAAAGACTATGACAGAATGAGTAGGAGCTGTTTTACAACAAGACAACAGTGAAGAGATCTAAATGCACGATTTCTGAGTAACACTTTCATTATCTTTATTATCCCTTGCAAGCACAGCTAAATACTGGGAGTTACGCGTTCCCCTCCCATGTCCAGAACAGCGCTGAACTGCACAAACCCAGGGACCAGCATCAAATGTTTTTTTTCCCGTGGAGCCTTTCCCTTGACAACAAGGCAGGAAAGAAGTTCTTCGTTCCCTCCCCCAGTAACTGCAAGTCTAAGCTCCCGTGCTTCGTGGGTTCATTAACTTCCTAAGGCTTCGGAGAACAGCACCCGATCACGTATGAACCCTTCTGCTCTCAGAAGGGTCTCTTTGCAGGGGAGGTCACGGTCAAAGTCACGGGCATTGCCACTACCCGGCCCGAGCCCCCGCATCTCGCAAGCCCACGGGACGCCCTTCGCCTCGCCCCGCTCCCCGCCCGGCAGCTGGCCCCCCGTCCTACCCCCGCCTGCTGCCGCCTGCCCAGCGGCTTCAGCCGCGCGTACACCCGGATGGTTTCCTGCACCATCGCTGCCGCCGAGCCCCGGGGCAGCCGGCGGCACCGCCCGCTTAGCAACAGCCGGCGCGGCACCCAGCGCTACCCGGCGTGCGGAGAGGCGGCCGCCCCCCCTCTCGGGGACCCAGGTTCGGTTCCCGCTCCGCCAGGTGGCCTGTCCGGTCCCTGGAGGGGGAGGGAGGGGTGGCTGCCCAGCCTTGCTGCAGGTGGGTGGCTGCCAGTGTGGCCATTAATGGTATTTCCTCATATAAATGACCAAAATAATACCTGCAGGTATGTATTGGAGAGATATTGATGGGTGGGCTGGTCAGTGGGTAAGAAACTGACTGGATGGTCAGATTGAGAGAGTAGTGGTCAATGGCTCAATGCCCAGATAGAGAACTGTGACAAGCGGTGTCCCTCAGAGGCCCATACTGGGACCAGTGCTGTTTAATATCTTCATCAATGATATTGACATGGAGTTCGAGTACACCCTCAGCAAAGCTGCAGATGGAACCAAGCTGAGTGGTGCAGTTGCCACAGTGGAAGGACGGGATGTCCTCCAGAGATACCTGGACGGGCTGGAGAAGTGGGGCTCTGAGAACCTCATGAAGCTCAACAAGGCCGAGTGCAAGGTCCTACACCTTGGTCGGGGCAACCACGTTTTAATACAGAATGGGGAATGATATGATTGAGAGCAGCCCTGCAGCGAAGCACTTGTGGGTGCTGGTCAATGAGAAGCTCAACATGAGCCAACAATGTGCACTCGCAGCCCAGAAGGGCAACTGTATCCAGAGCTGCATCAAAAGAAGCGTGGCCAGCAGGTCGAGGGAGGTGATTCTGCCCCTCTGTTCCTCTCTTGTTAGATCCCACTTGCTGTATTGTGTCCAGTTCTGGAACACTCAACACAAGAAGGTTATGAAGCTGTTGGAACAGGTCCAGAGGAGGGCTACAAAGATGATTGGAGGGCTGGAGCACCTCTGCTACGAGGACAGGCTGAGAGAGTTGGGTCTGTTCAGCCCGGAGAAGGCTCTGAGGAGACCTTATAGTGGCCTTCCACTACCTGAAAGGGGCTGACAAGAAAGCTGGGGAAGGACTGCACACAAAGGCTTGTAGTGGTAGGATGATGGGTAATGGGTATAAACTGGAGAGAGGCAGATTTAGGCTAGACATAAAGAAGAACTTCTTCGCCATGACAGTGGCGAGACACTGGAACAGGTTGCCCATGGAAGTTGTGGATGCCCCATCCCTGGAGGAGTTCAAGGCCAGGTTGGATGGGGCCTTGGGCAGCCTGATCTAGTGGGAGGTGTCCTGGCCCATAGCAGCAGGATTGGAACTAGATGATATTTAAGGTCCCTTCCAACCCAAACTATTCTATGATTCTATGATATAAGGACAGAAACTATTCTGTACATTCAAAGCCTAATAAAAGTATTAATTAAACTAATGTTTGATTTTTTTTACTGTTAGAGATAATTAGAGTATCGTGTTCAGAGTACAACCAGATGTGGTGTTGAGAAAGTAATCTTTATGGCAATTATAAGAATACCATTCAATTATGCATAGCCTTTTCTATGGTTGTTTTAAAGCTGAGTCCAGCTGAATCAACAGGTTGTTCAAGAAATGTCAAACCTAGAATAGGCACTAGATTTAATGATAACTAATGATTAAAAGGTTAAACTACTTTGAGTATGGGCATAGATTGAATATAAATATGTCAGTGGAATTGCTTGAGACTTTCTTTAAATTTTTAAAGAATAAATAGAAATGTCTCAAGAAAGAAGAGAAGCCATTTTTATGACTGGTGGAGAAACAAGAAGCATCACTTTTGAGGGAGAGCCAAAACAAGACGGCAGAGATGAATTATCAAGGTGGAACAGAGAGCGACTTCAAAGAAGAACAACAAGCAATGGAGAACTGAGAGCTCATGGAAAAACACCATGGAAAAGCACCAAGAACTTTTCAAAGAAGAAAAATAATATATATACCTATTGTATAATGTATATAAATATCTGATGATACTTTGCTACTCACTGAGGTGATGGCTCTACTCTGAGTTGTTAATAAAGCAAGACTAGAGTTACTCACAGCCTGGTGAAAAATCCTTTAACATTACAGCCTTTGTTTGAAGCTGTATAAATAATAAAAGTAACAAAATAACAACACCACCCCCAATAACAGAAAACTTTCATTAGCTAAATAGGATTAAGACACATACATAAATTTCGTTACTACTCCACAATGAAACTCAATTTTCATATTAACAGAGACTTGACTAGAATCCTCACTTTGATGAGTCTATACACCATGAGCAGTGCTTCCTAGAAGCAAGAATAGTAGTTCATGCTTAAAAAAAAAAGAAAAAAAAAAACCCAAAACAAAACCAGCAAATTCCAGCCTTTAAGAGGAAATAAGGTAGAATGATACAAAAGGAATATGATGGACCAAAGCTTTTTGGTTTTTTAATCCACGGCATAGTTGATTAACAGATATCTTCTCTTGAAGGATAGCTAAAGAACTAATTTACCCTTTAAAATTTTACTGAGATCTATAAGAGGGGCCTATTATTAGGGGTAAAGAGCTGATTAAAAAGATGCGGGAATTGTAGGACATCTTTCTTTTATTACCAAACAAAAAAAAACTACTTTCAGCTTTTGTATTTTCTACAGCTTTGAAGAAAGTCCTGGAAAATGAAGCCTGAGAGTGATAGCTAACCATTCCAGATAATGTACTTACCTAAAGATTGCATCTTATGGTGGCCTGAAAAGTTTTGGTTTACATTAAATGTACTGTGTTTAAGATCATCTTTTTGTCTTCTCTGGGAAATCGCATAGTACTGGAAGAATTTTCAGCATTTATATTTATGCTGAACCACAGAGATGAAGGTGTTACACTTTCTTCAGCCCCAGTATCTGAGAAAATGAGCCACAGAACACAAGCAACCTATGGGCTTGAAACAGTTATGTGACTACATGAATTAAAGGATCCAGCAATTACATGTATTTAAAATGTCAGCCATTGCATTCTGAATTAATAGTTACAACATCATAACTAATCGTCGGCCTTTACCATTGTAGTTTTCTTCTGATTAAAAAAAATTTGCAGGTTGTATTATATACTGAAGCTGATACTTCAAGGACTTGTGCTCCATTATGTCACCTAGCGACTCAATATGCTTCCATATAAACAGCCTTGTAAGTTTTATAATAGATCAAACTTTCAAGTTTTTTCTTTTTTTTCCTCAAAGTTCTACTTTTCATACACTTTATTTATTCTTGGCAATGATCATGCCATTTGGCTGAGATAATGATTAGAAGTTAGAACATTAAAATCTTTCCATAGATCAGCTGAACAGGATGAAGGTCCAAAACTCCTGCCGAAGTCTGAGTTTGTCTAATCATCCAACTCCTGGAAACGTTAGTGCCAAATGTGTATGTTCTACATGACCAGAAACCCTTCTTAAATGACCATAAATTAACATCTGAAACTTGGCCTAAATTTATGTATCTTTTGTTTATGTTCTATGAATTCCACCAGAAGGAGAGCAACATTTATTTTTAAAAGGTGTGTTAATATAGAAACTTATGTTTCTATATTTGAATGGAATCTGAAAAAGGTGTGGCAAATTTTTTTAATATTATTTTAATATTTTTTAAGGTAAAATCCCAAACCCTATAACCTTTTGGGTTTTTTTTTCCTGCTTATTTGTTCAGTATTAAAATGTAAAGTCATGTAAACTGCCTTGTTCGGCTTTTAACAGTCCAGTCCTGTGAGAAGAGAAGGAGTAATCATTAAGTAAAATTGGAGGGAATGATGGAGGCAGGTATACTGAAGGAAGCTCTAGAATATAAGTATGAAGGAGAACTTATTTTTACTCAGCCTGTAAAAATAAGCTGCATGTTCTAGGTAATGTGAAAAAGAAAAAGAGAGAAGAAAACAGAATACTACTTTTGAGGAAAGAGAAACAAAGGCAGTAGACCACTTGAGAGGGTTTTATCCTGCCTGTTTATTTGGATGGAAAAGACTGAAGTATGATGTTAGTGTGAGGAGAGTGAAGAGATGCAGGAGAGTGAGTAATTAAGAAAAATACAAAAGGGTAATTGTTGATCTCATCAGAAGGTGGATTAGGATGGGGTGAATAGTACTTGAGTAGATGAGAATTTTTTGTCTATGGTGAAATGAAAAGAGTTGTACAAGAAGAGGAGGTCATCCATAAGGAAGAAAAAAATTGCATCTTAATCTAAATAGTATAGCACAGCTAAAACTAAGGGAAATTATACTTCATGGGTACACTTATCGCAAGAAGCTGCTGTAATGAGAGTACATAAGTGCTTACATAGGCCTGTGGGTGCTTCAACGTGGATGTACTAACACACTCCAGCCAGGCACGCCAGACGTTAGCACGTTTAGCTGCAGAGTTGGTACATGCCTTTATTCTTAGAGAAAGAAATTAAGACATGGAGAGATCGACCAGTGAGTCCAATAGTGTAAGCACAACCTACAGTGAAGCTAGTGAAAATGGTGTCTTCACTACCAAGACACTAAATGCCTTAAAAGACCAAGACCAGCCTTCCCACTAATCTTTCCATGTATTAGCATACTTTTGAAACAAGGGACAAACAGGAAAACACACAAATCGCTACAGCTCTGTTCATGTTCTATCATTTGCAAAGTACCTAGTCTTCTCAGAGTTTGGTTTTGAATGCCAAGTCTATGAATAGATGGGATGTATGAATGTTGTTATTGAGGCATACAGCATCCAAATAGCTACTGAAGGTAGTATTTCCAAACTAATTAAAAAAAAAAGTAGAAGAATTTGTAGAAGACCAAAATCTAAGCAATATAAAATTAAGAGGTGCTATTGAACTGTTTGAAACCAAATATAATAGCCTTTATTTGAGAACATTGCAATAGTATTTAGTCTTTTTTTTCTTTTTACAAGACTCCTTATTTTTAAGTAATGAGGGAAAAAAAAGTTTTACTTTGGTTTAATTTTTTTTTTCAACATCCAGGTTTAAAATAAGCCAACTACTACTGCTCATTTGAGTCTCAAACACAAGATGCGTTTAAGGCTGTGTGATTTTGTCACATGCTCATGTTGTGCATCTACAGTTGAGAAATCTTATAAATGGGTAAGGGTTGGTATCCAGGGATTGCAAACATCAGTTATTTGCCAATGTGAAGAGGCAGACTTCCTGTCTGAGTCACTATATTAAAATACAAAATGTTCATTTACTCAGTATTGACGTTCTAACCCTGTCTTGGCATGAATTATGTATTTAGTCATTCTTTAGACTTTCCTAACGTCCTTCATTTAAGAATCCCCAAGCATGTAACAAATTAGCGAATTTCAGTTCTATTGCATTTGGAATAAAATAATCTTTAAATTAAGAATGAATCTAGGACTCGAAGTTAACAAGAACAAGCAACAATACGTGTTTTACTTGTTTTTCATATATGACTGAAGAATACAGAGGTAAAGTTAATTGGCTAACATTGAAGATAGAATAAACATTCTTTTTCTAAGTTAATAACTGTACTGCACTGCATTTTTTCTCATAGAATCTTAGAAAGTGAACAGAAAAATACAAGGATTAAGGTGAAATTGCAGTGTGCCTTCTCCAAAAAGGTCCAAACCAACATCTTACAGCTTGTTCTCATTGAATCATATAATTGTAGAACGGTTTGGGTTGGAAGGGACCTTAAAGATCATTTAGTTTCACTCACCTATCCTGCCACAGGCATGGACACCTTCCAGTAGATCAGGTTGCTCAAAGCCTCATCCAACCTGGTCTTGAACACCTCCAGGGATGGGGTAGTTATGACTTCTCTTGGCAATCTGTTTCAGTGCCTCACCACCCTCACAGTAAAAAACTTCTTGCTAGTATCTAATCTAGATCTCCCCTCTTTTGACTGAAAACCCTTATCCCTCATCCTATGACCGCACTCCCTGATAAAGTGCCCCTCCCTGTCTTTCCTGTAGGATCCTTCCTTCCTTCCTTCCTTCCTTCCTTCCTTCCTTCCTTCCTTCCTTCCTTCCTTCCTTCCTTCCTTCCTTCCTTCCTTCCTTCCTTCCTTCCTTCCTTCCTTCCTTCCTTCTTCACAGTATCAAAGCCTTATTGGAAGCATTGTCAAGAATTTTGATCTTTCACATATAGTTTATAACCAAGATAGTGAATTATAAATTCAACAACACGCTGTACGCTGTGGATTCTTGTTTCAGAAAGTGAGCTTTTTAAAGAACTTGGAGATAATTTGACAGAAAAATGTATTTATTCATGTTAAGATATTATGGATCTATTAGTATATCTTTCACTGGAGATACTGTGACAAAATCAGAAGCTCTGTTAGTTTCGCTCAAATTTGCATTGCTCTGTGACCCCCAGGAGAGGGCAGTGGTTTGTACACACTCCAGTCAGGTTTTTCGAAAGCTATAAACATCAAGTACTAGACATGGTATTTGAAAATATAAGGCAGTATGTATATCAGATTCCCTCCATGAATCACAAGTTTCAGCAGTACATAAATTCATTTTTGAGATTTTCTTCAGAATATTATTTTTTCTAGCAAATGACCAGTACATAGATACTTGCTTTTAGCACAACAGAAAACACTGTTAACAGTTATCGGTTATTGTCATTGAAAAAGCGATAATTCTGTGAACTAATTAAAAAGCACTTTTCCAATTTTATAAATCTAATAAGATGTGTAAGCTACAAAAGTTTTTGTATTTATGGGAGTCAAGCCAATCCACTGACATGCATGAACAAGAAATGCTACTTGGAAAAAAAAGAAACAAAATCAAATCCCTGTCTACTGCCTACTCTTAGGTAAACAATACCTTATTCTCTAATGAACAGAAATCCATGTATATGGAGTAGGATCTATCATTGTTAAATGGGATGCTCAAATAGCCTCACTTAACAGAATTATTTGAATGATCTAAAGAGAAAGAAACTGCACTTCTAGGTGAGTTACACAGCTATTTTAACAAACTAAACTGTTACTAGGAATATAACGTTTTCCTTTCAATGAAGCTCTTATTATTTGCAGTATCCATTGGATGGTTTATCAGAAAAGTTGCATAAGTAAATCATACAGTTTTGTTCAAATCACGAGCCATGAAAGAAACTAACTATCTTACCTTGGAAGGAGGTAGTGTTATTTTGACACAGCCTAAACAGAACAGACATGAATTTCTGAAAAGGGAAGTTTAAGTGGATTGTATTTTAACTGCTGTTATTATTAGTTATTGAACATTCAAAAATTTGTGATGTTTTGCATGTCCTTAGAGGCCTTACCAAGGCCCTAGTGTAAGCTAAAGCCCCTGCAGAAGCTTATTTCCACATTGCTGAAGTGAGTGTGATTTGGGTGTAATCCAAACGATGGCTGCAAGAGAAAAAACGGTAGGAAGGTTTGTATAACATCTCAGAAAACAGCCAGAATATCTGGCAAGCAATTATTTAGATTACTTTTTAGAGTTTTTCAGAATAACACTGAGTAAAACTGAATAATGTTGGCATGAGACACCTTAGAAATAGTTGTTTTGTATCACAGTTGTTAACCAATTTGTACAGTTATTGAAATATTTTCGTAACATTTTAATGTCTCCAGGTGCCAAGTGTGTATAATAACTTTCTTCCATTGCACATAAAATTACTTAATGAATATTGGCTTGCAGGATTATTATCCTTCCAGCTAATTCCCAATCCAACTCAACTTGCCTTTTCCTGGGCTTCTGGCCACATTCCGTTTTTCCCTATGCAGTTGATGTTATGCATGACTGAAATGTAGAATTATCTACAGTACATAAAAGAATCAAGTACTTTAGGCTATTGTGTTCATCAGTTATTAATGACCACTAAATGCAAACATGAGCTAACAAAAGGCAGAGGATAAACACATTTAAGCCAGACCAGTTCCCAGAGAAATAATTTAAAATCTTGTCAAACAATTCTTGAAACATGGAAGAATGATGATTTCCCAGAGATTCATTGTATATATTCTGGCACTGTAACTTTCACTTTATATAATATTTTGAAAAATGTGAATAGTAATTTCCATTGGAAGGGCTCAAAGAGATTTACAGATATTAACAAAATCAGACTTGTAGCAGCAGTGTGAAGAAAAGAAGCTGGTCAAGCTATTTGTTGCCAAAAACATCTCCTTGCCGCAGTTGGCCGCTTTATGCTCTTCTGCCAGCACAAAGTTTCACTAAATACTCCATTCACCAATTCCTAATTATTCTTCTGCATTTGGATTGATTTACGTTCCCGAGTTTCTGTGGATGCTCATGAACAGTCTCTTAGATACATCAATTATCCTCAAAGGAAGCCACTGACTTGTGATCCCTTCTGCTGTTTACAAATGTTACTGTAGTCCAGTGGTCCTGTGCTTCTGGAATGTTTTCAGAGGGATACTGTGGCTGGGTGTTAATATAGAGCCGTTTTGATCAGGTTTCAGGCTTGGGTAAGAACTCAACTTGTCTTCATCCAGTTTTTTCAAGTAAGCTAAGCATCCATGCTAGAACTTATTTGGTAATTTGTCAGTTGTGATTCACTGTTCAGCAATCCCTGCACTATGAATCCAGTCTCTTCCTGCAGGTATGCTGGCCTTATCCTACTTTTTAGCCCTTGATGTATTTTTCAAATTATTTCAGCTGGTATTATTTTTATTGTATCATATGTTTAAGGCTTTAGAAATTGCCTTTTGCCTCCAATTATTATTATTATAATTCTATAATGTTTTAATTCTTTAATGTAATTAACATTAAATTGCATGATTACTCACATGTCAACTATAGATCATTGGATATTCAAATGCTTTGAGTATTTCTCTTATGAGCAACTTGTGTTTTCAAAAAAAATGAAAAAAACACTGAAGAAATACACCCGGAAGAAGTCCTCTTGAGAATATATCCATTTGATTACTGCTAAACCCTCCTTATGCCTAAGTAAAATATAACTGATTCCCCAGATGGCCATAATCAATTTCTTTGAGAATAAAATCTTTGTAATTCACACTTGCTGAAGAGTCTCACATGAACTTGATCCATGGAGTGCCCTACCAATTATACATGTAATTTAAAGATATCGACAAAATCAGACTTGTAACAACCGTGTGAAGAAGAGAAGCTGGTCAAGCTATTTGTTGCCAAAAATGTCTCCTTGCCCCAGTTGGCTGCTTTATGCTCTTCTGCCAGCACAAAGTTTCACTAAATATTCCATTCACCAGCTCCTAATTATTATTGTGCAATTTACAGAACCCAGACAGTCCCTTTTTACTTCATAACTGTGTCCCAGACCTTTCTTGCTGAATTTTTTTTCTGCCTGCTCAGACAGGGCCCTTTCTATCCACCACCTGAACAGTTTCTAGCTCTCCCTTTTTCTTTCTCTCAGGACCAATTTATACTTCCGAGTCCCTGACATTAGCTAGTGAAGTCTCTAACCTTAATCCTCTTAACCCTGAAAGTGGCACCCTTAGAGCCCTTCTATATTTGTTCTTTACTGAAGCCTGTCCCTGATTACAGATGGTATGGCTTATGTCTCAGCCTCTGGCATCTTTCCATTTTACCATCTTAATTCTTCAATAAAATACTAATCAAACAAGATATATTTATCTATACAGTTTGCCAATTCTAAGGCATTAATGTTTCATGATGAAGCATTTGCTTTTTATTTTGTTAAAAACAGTCCTGAGCCAGCAGTACTCCTTCAACTATGAAAGCAAATTTCTTATGCATAAAGCTCTCTATGTTGACATAAAAATACTTCTGAGAACTGAAATAAGTGATTTTTTTTCAGAAGTAAGACTAAATTCAATCTTCTCTGACATCTTTTTTTTTTTTTTTGAGAAGACCCTGTGCTGCATGGTTTCAGCTTGTCTATCTCCATGTGACTTTGTACCAGTAGATCCAGAAATTTCCATATTCAATGCCCCTGCATCAGTATTTCATTCCCAATGTATACAAGTCTTCCAGGAAGAACTTCATAACAACTGTTGTGGAATGTGCAGAGAACTATGGAGAGATTGACTAAGCTGCTCACAACATGGCAGCACTTTCCTCCTCAAAGCAAGAATAAGGACTTCCTTCTAACTTTTGGAAATTTTATTAAGACAGTTCAGTGGGAGCACTGTTACTGCCTTCGCCATTTTTATATTTGAGTATTATTTAAATAAATGTAGTCTCTGAAAAGCAACATGTTATATTTAGTGCATCCATTTGGCTGTTTTGGCCTTTCTGACACCTGCCTTGAGTGTGCATCTTTTCTGTCCTAAGAAACAATACATTTGGCATCCCAGATCAGAAAAGTGTACAAAGACTTGTGTAATTATGTCCATATCTGTGATTTTCTCTCTTCTGTAAGCTAATTCCATGTAACTTTTGTTAGTTTAACATGACATGAAATACACACAGGGAAGTATTAGCCATTTCCTTTTATTACTTGAAAGAATTGCCCTGCTATCAAAGTATTCAGGAAGACAAGAACAATCATCAGAAATAATATCTTCATAGTTGTCTTTAACCCATATGAAATTATCTGAAAATCTGTCAAATCCAAGATCAAAGAAGGATAAAGCAAGGAGTGTAAGATTGTTCTTCAATATCTTATACACACTTGTGTATCAGAGACACAAACACTGAATAAATTTATTGTTCATCGTTTTTTCCAATCTGAGGAGCTCACAGATCTTTACAAATAGGAATAATATTAACCTCACAGCATCCATGTCAAACACTCAATTCTGTAATTCCTGTTTTGCAGATGAAGAAAAGCGGGCCAAGAAAAGTGAAGAATTCTGTCAAAGTGACTGAATCATATGTTTATATTTTACACACACTGCCACTTTTGTGTCTTGACTAAGTTGATCCAAATGTAATTAAAATGCTACACCTTCCTGAATCTGCCAAACTAATTTGGGAAAAAAAAGTGTAGGAACAAAACTTTTAGTTTTTAGATAATTCTTGTAACTAATCAGGACAAGAACCTTCCAGTAACAATTTTTATTACATAGATTTTATGAAATAACACAAACAAATTATATAAGCCTGTTATCTTTCTGTCTGTATTTGAAATAAACAAAGAAAAAAACAAATCAGAGATACATAGCCTTTTCTTGTGACACTGGTTAACAAAGTTTCATCTGAACTGGTTCACCACTGCTAATTTTCATCAATGGCCCAAGTTCTTCTATAAATGAGTATATCAGAACTAAATGGACTAATTTAGAGCGCATTTGCCAATATGCATTATCTTGGTCTTAGGATATGCTGAGCATTCCAACTTTGTTTATTTCAAGCTGCTTTGGGATCCTAAGGAACATATTTGTGGATTCAGGAGATCATAAACATATGAGAATTGTTATTCTGGTTTATTTTTTAGAATTTTCAGCTCATTGAGTTTAAGTGAAGTTTTGGACGGTCTTTACTGTGTGCAATGCAATAGCCATCACATTACATAATATAACCCTCCACTTACCCTAGGTACGTCTCTCCTACCTGTACTGCAGGGACATTTTTAAGTTCACCATCCAAGTTTCTTCTCTACAGTTTAAGTTCTTTTAAGCTTCCACTGCTTCCTTCTGGTCTCTGCATCTGCTGCTGTTTAAAGACAATGAGGCAAAAGAGTTCAAACTCAGATCAATCCACTCAGCTGTGGGCCCATTCCTTTGGCACACTCTCATTCTCAGCATCTCCAGCAAAGTCAGTATTCATAGCTGCCTGCAAGATACTTCTTCACAGCTGTCTCCTCCCTTAAAGAGGCTACAAAACTCACTTGCCAGCCTTTGTACTCACTGGACCTGAATCCCAATTCTGTTTATGAAGACAATATGGAAGTGGCACTTGTCTCTTCTTCTAAGGACAGTCATAGAGCTGTTCGGTGCTGTTCACTGTTCGGTAAATCAACAGTGACTAAGACCCTGGAGAGTCAGTATGATTTTAGCATAAGTTTCTAAAGCTGTTGTTTTTGCTTATGTTCACCAGAAGTCTGATTGTACTGCTGTGATTTGTTACTCTTCCCCAGGTCTAGTACAAAATGGGATATTTCAAGTGAGCATTCTATCTTTAAAATTTCATTTATTTATAAGACCAGATTTTATTCTATGTAGAAAGAAGAAAAATCTGGAGTTCAATGACATTCTCTTTAATCCTGAGAGTTTACTCATTATTTAAACATCTGTTCACAATAAATGTATGTATCACATGAGAATTATTTATTCATTTTTGCTATTTAAAAAGTACAAAGTAAACAGAACACGTGAATGTTATAGTTTCTTTCTTTTTTGTTTGTTTGTTTCATTTCTTTCATTAGAAAAGATTACAAAATGCTTCTTGATTATCAGTCAAGATCCTGTTCTCTTACCCTGTAGGCTATTATAATTCCTTCCTCTACCAGTGAGATAACCAAGGATACATGAGATAACTTTTGGCTGCTCTGGTAATAAGACTTGGGGCTCAAGCATAGCAGTCTCTACAGTTCATGTATCTTCCAAACAGAATTGTTTCAAGTCTTTGTGGCTATGTACATAGTACTGTATCATGCTATTTTCCTGCCTGAGAAGACACTTCTATATGTTATGGTCAAACTCCATTACATCTTAAAACACAACTTCAGAAGAGGAGATCATATGGTGACATGACAGCAGTAGAGTAAAGCTCTTGTATTTAGGAGACCTCAGGGATTGTGCAGATATCTCATAAAGTCAGTAGGATTAGATGTGCAAAAGTTTTGAAACTGGCATTTTTTTTTTCTTTAGTTAACAAATAGCATAGAAAGAACAACAGTAAAGAGCGGAAGCATTGGTAAACCAAAGCACCTAAGAGTGTGGAAGTGCCAAAATTACAACACCAGCTCTGATTGTGTGCTCACCTTTTATATATGCTTGCTTCATCCCATGCATCAAGTTCACATAAACTGTGGTAAAGGCTGCAAGGTGGAAGAGAATTATTGTGCGCTAAATGTCTTGAACTAAAATGCAGACAACTAGGTCTCACCCCATGTTCTGCCACAGCTGTTTCACATGGGTACTGTATAAACAGATCCATATTATGATGTGTTTCATATCTGTTATTTTCCAACATTTGCTTTTCCAACCCTGGCATTCTTTCAATGTTATTAAAAATGTAATGTAGTTAGTCAGCTGTAGATCAATATCCCTTTCGAGTTTACTGGTTCAGCTCTGTGGGCCACTGATGTACTTGCATCCACACCCATGGAAGGGATGTTCTGAAAAGTTGTTTTAAACATTGTAGGAAGTGACTCAGGATAATTGCTAGTATAATAGGCTCTCTTGGCTTCCTGAAGTCTTTTAAAAATAAATCCTATGCAAGAAGTGAGAATGTCTAGGAAAAAAAAAAAGAAAAAACATTATACCAGTCAAGGCACTTAAATTTGATACACAGTCCACGTAATTTAACTCTCCTTCCAACCCAGGCTCCCCTGGTGTTTTGTAATACATGATGATTGCTGTTAATATGGTGAATCATTGGTGGTATTTCTGTCTGTATGGTTTTCTACTGTGTGTGTACATTTATTTCTCACCAAATTGTATCTCTGGCTTCTTTGAAGCATCTGTGCTATAACAATCATCAATCTAGTATGTGTTTGAAAGAAGCCAAGGAGCTGTTGTCCCACAAAACTCTCAAAGGACCCTGGTTAGCCTGAATTTACTATACAGTTTTTGATGGAAAACAAAATGAATATAAGTTACCTCTGGGAATAAATGATTGAGCTGTGATATGTTACAAAATCTTGTTAAATTCTGATATTATATATCTGCAGAACAATTTTACTTTACAACTGTCCAAATAATCTGGCCTACTGAAGTTCCTCTGGTGTAGTTGACTGCTGCAGAAGAGTCAGAGCCTAGCCACAACTCCTGTGTGGAACAGCTCTCACCCTTTCCTGCCTCCTCTTCTGCCAGCAGTGGAGGCAGGGTTTTTTTAGCCTGTGCTGCATTCTGTCTACCCACATGTATAAGTACTGTCCATCAAAGCTAAGACTATTGCTAAATTTAGTTTGGGGAGTTCAGTTTGTCCCTCAGTCTCTGAGTTCAGTCACAGTGTGCTGCAGAGGTTGTCACTGTCTAAGTCTTACTCTAACACTGCTATACTTTTAATTGGAAGCAATCCCTCAGCTGTGTGAGCTTTGTTCTCCCCCAATTCTCACCTTTTTGTTGACTTTGATACTGGAGGAAACTGAGACTAAAGCCCTGTCACTTCATCGTGTAGCTGTAAATACAGATTTATTCAGTGCCATACATTGGTTATGATATTTGGACACTTATCATCCTCTGCACAATGTGATATAGCGCCAGAAAGTGGTTCCTTCCACCTTTTGCGATAAGCAGGGTATAATCTCTTGCACATGATAAAGATAGCTGTGGCAGTGTCTTAGAATGATCCTTCTTGCTGGCACGTGTATCTGCAGCACATCACCAGCTTCCCTTCCCATTGCTTAAACAGTTTACTAGCACCTGGTAAGCCATGCTACTGCTTTAAGCCTTGGAAATGAAGATATCTGGGAGATCTGTTAAGCATTTCACTCTGATCAGTGCAGTGGAGATTTAAATCTGGAGGCCAGAAGTACACAGAGAATAGGATTCTGTTGTGCAAAATGAAAGGAAAATCACCAGGTGGATTTAGAAATCTATGGCCAAGGCTATGTGCATCTGAGAGCAAAGAGAACTCTCTCCATGCTTTGGTGTGTGCTATTCTTTTGAACATGTGCCATAACTTTGCATTTCCTGGCTTCAGTGGATTGGAAGAAAACCTGGCAAATTCCCAAACCTGAAATATATGCGGAAATAACATCCATAGCAATACCAGTGCAAGGGAAAAACAACTCAGTATCTGAAACAATCTCATGCTTCGTGGTGTAAACTGATCAGCTGTGGGGTTCAAGAAATAATTTCTCTCCCCTCCGTACCCTTAGTTCTTCTGTAATATCCCAGTCCACAACTGGCTGGATGTAGTTTGTTTTCCATTCTTTGTGCTCTGAATCATCAGGTATCTAACCACTGCTTGAGGCAGTGTACTAGGTTAGAGAGTGGAATGGTCTGTTCCACTATGGCAGTGAGGATAGTATTTTAATATGGCTTCATTTCCTTTGATTTCTTATTTTGTTATGTCGCACTAAAGGAGTGATAGCTGGACTGCTATAGTTGCTCATATGAATATGTATTGAGACTGGTTTGGATCTGAGGAACACAGACTCTCTTGTTTTGTCAATCATGCTAGTGTTGCAGAAGGTCTCACTGTAGTCTCTGTTTTTTAGGGCACAGCAATTCCTATGCTTGTGTTGGTCCAAAATTGATTTTCAGCCTCCAAAAGGACCTGCTGCCTCTAGTACCCTTTGGGAGATGTACTGTTTTAAATAAGTGATATTTAAAATGGAGTAAATTGTGCTTCCACATGATGTATATTCCCAGTCCAATGCAGAGAGTTCTCCTGTATAGGAAATAGGAGTACAGATTGCCTGCAGACAGGATCTTCATGCTCTGCATATCATGGAGTTATGTTCTAAAAAGGGCTCCAGCTGCATCTTGTGGAAGTGAGTCTTATGTGATTCAGTGCAGATGTTATGAATATACAACAATACAACTGGTAATTCTTCCTTTAATTTTCATAAAGAAATTCAACAGGTTCATAGAGATACTGTCTTAATCTGCAGCAACTGGAACGTTGTATCATTTCTGGCAAGATGGTTGAATCTACCTTAACAACTACATGTTAAGAGGCATATCCCTTTGCAACAGAAATGAAATGCACTACTGGGCACAGGTTAATAGCAGCTTCTACTGTTGTTGCCTGTATCATTTATGGGCAAACAGAGCATTTCAGTCTTCTTGCTTTTCAGAGCAGTTTAATATCTTGGCATTTCAATCTTGCTGTAAAGTCTTTTGAAAAAATGAAATCTCATTTGTGCTTGTGTCATACTGCAAAATAGGCTGTAGTTATTAATGCCTAACTTCTGTGTGATAGTCAGGATTTCCATGTTCCTCCTTTTCCACTCTCTAGGAAGAACATGTTCTATAAATTCTAGGAAGAACAATTCTATAAATTAAACAGAGAAAGCAGGAATCATGGATATCCACCTCATCTTCAGCAAACACCAGGAGCCTTTACAGTGCCTTAGAGAGTTTATAAACCGCAGGAGCCAAGTCAATGAAAGCTGCCAGGAGGTGGAACTACACATAAGGAACAGCTCTGGTATCCTATAGAGAAGCCTCGAATCAGTTTGCCTTTCAGAGTCCTCTGTGGGTATCTATGGGACAATAGGTAGCAAGGCTGTTCTTCATAAAGAGTAGCGTGTAGCAGAGTGGAGACTCATGCCCTGATTTATTCTTGTTGATTTTAAGCAGACAAGTGGCAAATCTAACAGCCAGAGGGGACAAAACCACCACTTGTTCAATGTTTGGATTGTATTGTCAAGACCTTGTTCTTTTCATTATTTTTAAAAATAAAATAAAATAAAATAAAATAAAATAAAATAAAATAAAATAAAATAAAATAAAATAAAATAAAATACTTATTTTGCTTGACAGAATTCTGTTTTGGGGCTGGGAATATTTTCTTGTTCTTGCATCTGCCAGCCTCTTGGACTCATCTTTTACGTATAATCATGGAAATCTTTTCATAAAGACACCATTTTCTTCTGGATTTTTTCTCAAGGCTTTTGGTCGTGGTGATAATACGGCAATGTATGGGGCTAGCTGCCACTAGAAAATTAACAGAGCAAACGATTTTAAGCCTTTTGAAGCTGATCATATTATTTGTATTGATTTCAGAGTGCACTGGCTCATGCCCAAAGGTGATGACTATAAAACACAAAAAAGAAAGCATATGTGTATGAAAAAACTCATCCACACAGCTCCATATGTTAGATTTGCTCTGCCAGTGAGTTGCACTGAAAGGAACCTTGGCTTTACATTTGGAAAGAGCACTTGCATCTTTGAAACTGGTACCAAGACACATACTTCTTATAACCGTTTACAAATGGAAATGATACGGTACAAAAGAATAACAGTTGCTTATAACAGCAGCACATTTGTAAACTCCTCCAGAAAATATTGAGTAAGTTTTGAACTTCCTAGAAAGATCTGTCCATAATCAGTCAAGGCTCACTCAAGAACTTTCCATATATATCATTTCACCTTCAGTCTTCATTTTCCTCATCTCTTAGATGGAAGTACTGATACTCGCAGGCTTATAGCCAAGCTCTGATCCTAAATGCAAAACAAAGAGGTCTTATCAGTCCAAATTTATCATCAGTTGCCTCAGCAGGATTATTTTAACACCATGAGAGCATTTCACTCTTCAAATGATGCTTAACATTAATACTACCGCTTCATTTTTTTCTCTAACATCTCACCTACATAACACTGTAAGTGACTTCCATGGCAGGTGGAATGCATCATACTGTACCAAGGAAATAATAGAAATAGAGACTAAAATAGGCAGAGCATAATAGAGATCAAAGACCCAATGAATTTTCTGAGCTGGTATTCATCTGAGATAAGACACTTCCAGAAGGTATTTTGAAGTTAGGAGAGAAGCTGACCTATATGCCTTGGAAAACATTCCAGCTGGAAGGGGTTAGTGCAAAACTGAAAGAGGATGTGGACAAGAGGCTTGGAAGTGCTATTTCACTCCTGTTTTAGTTAAACCCAGTTAAATCCTGGACACAGGAGAGGGCTATGGGCTCTCAGCTGTGTGTGAGAGATCATTTTGCCAGGCTTGATTCAAACAGTGTTTTAGGCACAGCTGAGACTGGAAAATACTGCTTTCCAAATGGGGACTTGCATGACAGATAGTTACATACTGGGTGTGGATATAATATACTGTGGGCAGAAAAATACAGGGATTGTCTTTTGCCAGGGACTTATACAACCACATCTGTAGTTCCCCATCATTTCCTCCTTGACCCCCTTTAGAAGGTTTTTCTATCCAAAAGTGTAAAAATTACAAATTCCAAAAATCTGCAATCTGGGCTCTACCTAGAGAAACTTTTAGATCGTTCATTCCATAAATATGTCTTAGTGGCTGTCTGACGTCAGAGGATTTGGAGAGAGAGGCTGGTCTGAAAGTGAAAACAGCAGCAGTTCCAGTCTCATTACAACAGCACAGCCAGCGAGAGGAGCAGCACAGGCATTTCTCTATGTGGATTACGGGACTGCAGAGCGGGGAGGAACTGCGCAGAGACACGGGCACTACAGAGTAAGTGCAGCTGCTGCAGTAACTCTTCCCGTGTTCTTGCTTGTTTTCAAGAACAATCCCTGCAAGTACTGCTTGTCTTTCTTTTCCTTGTTTTCTCCTCTGAAGTATCCTGAAGCTAGCATGGCAGAACACAGGATTCAACTTTAGCTTCATTGCTTCTCCCAAAGGTATGCAGAGGGGCTGACGGTGTAGGGTTTTGTGCTCTTCTGTGTGTGGATAGGGGAGACAGGGAATGAGGGAGGTCAGAGAAGGAGTGAGAGGGAGGGAAGGATATATCTCTGAAAGACTACAAAATTAACTGAAATTCAACTCCTTCATGTTCTGGTAGCAGGACAGCAAAATTCCAAATAAGCCCTAGGCAAAATCCAACTTCCTTAAGCAACTTCACAATGCAGCATTTCTTTTTTAACTCTTTAATCCCTTGTCATATTGCTAAGCAAGCAGTTCCTCTTTCCTCGTGAGGACGACAGACAATTGTCTTGCTCCCTGACAGTGAAGACCTGTCCCACACTGTTTGCCAGGCTACTGAGAATAACAGATCCTAACACAACTATGTGGTATTGCTTGCTAAATCTGACATATTTAGCACCTTCATTCTGTACTAGCTTGATACTAAGGACAAAAAGAACTCACTGCTTCTGCAGAGGAAAGAGGCATCTCTCACAACCAAAAATCAGCTGTGACAGGGTTGTATATGAAAGAGACAGTTGCTACAATGAGAATCTCCCTGTGAAAAATCTTCAGAGATATTGCTACAGATGCAAGTCCCAAGGAAAGATAGTAATTCTTAATAATTTATTTAGTTTATTTTTATTTTAATCTCAGCAGTCCAGAGATACTCAAGACTACTCCATATTCTCTAATAAGACCCATGACAGAAAGCTCATTTCCCCAGGTGGGTGGAAGAGTTTGATGCCACTTGTGTGAGACTGACATACTTAGCTAGCACTTGTACGTTTAGAAAGCTCTTTGTCAGAGAGAGGGTGCTTGGAGATGATGCCCTTGGACATAAACACAAAGCTGGGCTGAGAAGCAGGAGCTATGTGAATTGCACAACATAACGCACTGTGCTATTAGTAATTGGCTTCAGCCAACAAGCAGTCACAAGAAAGGTTGTTGCGTTCAGTGCTCCCTAGGCTGAGTTATTTTGGTAATGGAATAAATCTGCGAGTACTTTTCCTCTTGAGGGTGGCAGAGTGTGTTGCTGGGGGAGGAGAAGGAAGTAGAGGAGTAAAGGTGAGGATTAGGAGAAGTTTTGCAGGGATCTCACCTGCAAAATGAAATTGAGCAATTCTAGTTAGCTGCGCTTAAAGGAAATGCAGGCTGATTATCCACTGTGCTGGCTAATGTAATGGGGGTAGCCTTTACTGGGCAGATGTTCAAAGTCTAATCCCCACTAAGGGATGATTCTATGCCACACCAGGTAAAGCAGCCTCAGCTGAGCTGGAGAAAAAGCAACCACATTGACTGCATGTGTAAGGAAGCATGTTTTCTCAGAGTCAGGTCCTGCAGGGATAGATTTGGAAGTGAAGTCTCTAGACTTGGAAGGAATCAGTTTGGGATCTGGGCTGCTTTACCATGACATATTAGAATCCTTTCCCACTCCCCATTTATTTCTTATTAGATTTTGTTTCCAGTAGCCTAGCAGCTCCTTTTACAGCCCTGTGGGCTGTTAGTCGTGGTTCAGGGTGAAAGTTGCAGACTTTGTGGAAGGGTGAGAGGAGGAATGGGGACGGAGATACAGATCTGGCAGGAGATAAGTTTAGTGTGAGAATGCATGTGTCATCACTCAGCATTCTTGAGTTTAGATGAGGTTATAACAGCTAGGAAACTGCTAGTTCTTCTGCTGGTGGACACTGACCCTGGAAGCAAGAGAAACAAACACAACAAGACAGGACAAATGTCTTTCCCGTTTTGATTTGTGGAGCAGAATACAGTTCCCTGTAGGAGCTTATGACAGTCACAGTGCAACTCTGAGGTTTTAAAAGTCTATATTATGTGTTATGAAGTGCAGTCTCATGGTTTCACAGAGCTGAGTAAGCAAATTCTCTGGATATCCTAGTGGCCTTACCACACTGTATAACTTGTCTGTTGCTGTCACTGCTGTTTATTTTAGCTGTGTTCCTTATATGTAATGAAGATCATTCTGTTCATCTTGCAATCAGTCGCAAAAAATTTTCTTACCATGCCCAGATGTAGTGTGCACTGACTGTATTTTATTGGCAGGGAGGCACAGCAAAAGTAGAACAGCACCTTGAAGGAATCTCCCAGATAATATGCTTTTACTCCATCTGCTTTAGTTGACATAAAATTCCCTCAAGGTCCGGTGGAATCCCAAAAAGGCATCCAGTCCCTCCAGGCCAGCCATCTGACCTAGAGATTGAGCAATCAGGGGACACTATTTCCTGACACTAAGGGGAAGGATGTGTGGGAGGTTTGGCTTTCAGAACTTTAATTGCTGGGAATTTTCAAACCTGGGTCAGTCCTATGGAGATCTGACCCTTTCTCTCTTTCCTATCCCTGAGCCCCCAGGCAAGCACAGCGTGTTGTTAAACTAGAAGAAAGCTGACTGCTCTGATTTTCGTTGGATGAAAGAGTTTACATGTATTTTCCTGTGCCTTTTGTTGTGTTGATGATTGACACATTGTGTCTCTTAGAGATTTTCAGTTTTACCAGTTGTGTTTCCTAATATCACACTCCTTCAAACTGAGGCATTTGCAGAAAACTGGTAGTAGCAGCACTCGGTACATATACTAACATGGTAAATCTGATTAATTTCTCAGCTTTCCACAGTTCCACTTAACAGTGGAGTTACTTCTGTTTGGCAGTACTCTTAGTCATTATCAGACTTGTTATCTTCCAAGCTCTGTGTAAGTATTAAATTCCATGGTACCATGTAAATTAGTTAAATGGGATTTATTGGATTGCAATCTCAGCCAGCGCATAGCTCCATTGTAGCTATGACATATGTATCCAGCTGAGGATTTGGACCAGTGCCTTCAGACTGGTACTGAGTGACCTGAGGCACAGACAGTGCAAGTCTTCTCTCATTTGTACTACAGAAAGATTTTTGTAGCACCATATTGTTTAAGAAACTTACTTCAGGCTTCACTTATGAGTAAGTTCAAGTAGCATCAGAATTTGGTCCAGAGAAACTGAGGCCCATGTTGTGCAAGGTAGCCTATAATTTTGGCTCTTTATTTTTAGTGTCTTTTTAAGGCACCAAGACACTCAAAAATTGAGACAGCCAAAATTATAAGCTACTTTTTAAATGCTGGTTGAGTGACTTGGGCAAATCTACACATTGGATTTCATTCTTGTCACACACTTTTTAGAGCAATGTACCTCTCTGAAGGTCAGTGGAGCTACTGTTGTTTTACAGTAATAGAACTCTCAGAGGAATGTGTCCCATGTTTTCAGAAGTTCCTATGAGCTTTGGTATGCCAGTCCTGTACTCTTATTCTGTTTTTTCTTGACATGTCCAGGCTGCACCCCACTTTGATTTGCTGAGAACCACATAGCCGCATGCCCATGAAAACATCACATGCTGAGCAGTGCTATTGGTAATGCAGCCTCAACTTTCCTAGTGCTGTCTGTTAAATCTGTACCTCATGACGCTCAAACAGGCTTTTTCCTCCCTTAGGCTTTGTGTCCAGTTTGTATGTTACCCAAAGTTCATGCTCCATGTTACATTTATATTTTCAATTTGTTTTCAACATGGTATTTCAACACTTGAGATTTTGGCTTATCTGGTGATCTCTGTCGTGTCAGATAATGTCTTCTAGTACTAGGAGTTTTCTAGACTTGGGACAGCATGAAGTAACAGATGTGACCAGGAGAACATCATAGTTTTTTAATTTAGTAGAAAAGTTATTCTGAGAGTATCACAGGCTTATAGCAATGATAAGGTTTCTCTGGAGTTAGGAATTAGAGACACTTACGGTGGAAAGAAGGAAGCAGATAAGAAAGTGAAGAGATCAGAAGGCTTGCTGGAATTCGGAGTGGGAGCTGGAAATCAGAAGGATGTGTTTAGACTGTGTGAAAATGGAAATAGAGGTAACCTTGAGGAACTGAGAAAATCTTTGGCAGCAAGAGAATAGGCTCCCTTGCTGAATAACAAGTGCTTGCTCACTTCCCAGTTTTGCTGGCTTCAAAGTAACAATCACTGAAGTTGATATTTCTGCTCATGGGCTTTGAAGTTTTGCATTTGTTTTTGTTGAAGAGGGTTTTTTTCACTTCGCTGTGTTCCAAGATGACTTAAATTCAGGCAATGCTTGTGCCAACCCTGCTCTTCTTTAAACTGGGAACAAAGCTGAGTTGTGAGGCCCAAGAACTCTATTCTGTCTTTTCGGTATATTATTTTTTTTTTAGGAAGACATAAAGCAGGACTCATTTTTACTGTTATGGCTCTTATTATTCAAGGTAGTGAACTAGTCTGATCTGGGAGGCTTTGTATTTTGTTTTCTCTTTGGAGGGGCAATGTTTTTAGCTGCTTAAACAATGAAATCTTAAGGGACAAAAATTTACACACTGCCCTGTACATCCTTGAAGAAAGTGGTCAGATCTAATTTAAGTACACACATACACACACACACACGCAAAAAAGAGGAGGAACATTTCTGTCAAGGACCACATTAGATTTCATTGTGAAGGAGTCATGCAAGGATACATTTCAAGGGTTTAGTATCATATGTCAAGATTCCCTTCTCCCAAGGAAAAGCTGTGGGAAGAGATGAAAAGTCTTGGAGGATGGGTCCACTGATAGCTATTAAAGACAATATTCTGGCTGTACTCCCATCTACAAGTCCTAGACAACTAAAAGGATTGAGCAAGGGTAAGATCAGACTATATATGGTATTTTTATATGCTTTCTCTAACCATCTGCAGCTGACAGTTACTTGGAGATAGGGTGCTGGTTTAGCTGGACTTCTGATCTGACTCTATGTGCTCATTTTATATTCCTGTGGTCTTCAAGAGAGAAACCACTGTGAAGATCCTCTGATGTTTCAGCTATTCTGCAAGGCAGAAACAGTCATATCTGTAAGAGGAACTTAACCTGAACATCACAAACCTCCAGAGACTTAGTCACATTTTAGAGTCTCTCTAAGTGTCAGTAATGCACATGAAGAAGTTATACCTTCATTTTTAGCACCTTCTGTGTCTTCTCGTCAGTGAACAAAAAGTGACCAATGTCTTTCCTTGTTCCCCTGTTCAAAAATGGATTGAAAACAGTCCCAATTTTTTTTCAGAAAGGATTTAATTTGCTGACTCCCTTCCAGTTATGGAGAAATGTCTGGCATTTTCTTTTGCATCTAAATATTTCTCTAAATCTGAAAATTTCAAACAAACAGGCTTACTTTTCAATAGTATAATTGTTGCTGATATTTTCTTGAATAATAAATATTTGGAATGCTCCCATTTTCCAGCAAAACTCAGTACTTTAAAAAATAGGCAATTTTTAGGTGTTTCAGGCTGGTCTTGAAAAATCATTAATCACTTTACACGCACTTGGTCCTGCACTGTCATCTGTTTTCTTTCAAATCTGCAGAAGGCTGTGACAGAAGTACATGGGAATTCCACATTGCTCTGCATCAGCCTGCCAGTTCTGTGCCTTTCCTTGTCATGTTGAAGGGAGCAACCTTTTCAAGAAGGAATGGAATTACTGTGGATCTGTATAGTCACCCTTGCCTCTGCTGATATATGTGCAGATGTTTCCCGAATTCTTGTAGAGGTGTAACATGATTTCGCTCTAACATGGAGTTATTTTTTTTCTCATGAATGTTACAACAGTCCAGTCCCTCTGAAAACATGTAGTCAATAAATCATTAGCCTACAATACAGTAACATTTGTAGTTTCCACTAGTTTAAGATCAAACCCTGAATGCTGTAGGTATTGCATGCTCATTAGCCAAACTCTTTCTGATGGAGCTGGAATAATCTCAATGGGCTGTTCCTATTTAACCAGTAGGAGTGAAATGATGAGAGTATTTTCTTGTCTGCAATCATA
Source organism: Cuculus canorus (assembly GCF_017976375.1). Taxonomy (NCBI): domain Eukaryota; kingdom Metazoa; phylum Chordata; class Aves; order Cuculiformes; family Cuculidae; genus Cuculus; species Cuculus canorus. The sequence continues at coordinate 103,464,754 of NC_071403.1, forward strand.
CATTATACAAATACGTAAGGATAAGTCACTTATATATAGGTAGATAAATTTAGCGGTTTAATCTTTGCATTCAACACTTTCCTATGGAAAATGTCAAGAAATGTACAAATATTAATGGACTTAGCATTTGGGGAAGCTGAGGCACAGCTTTCTCAGATGCCTGCACCCTGATGGGGATTTGCGCTATCATATAAATACTCTCACTGCAGGTAGGTTAGAGACCTATTTTCTTTTAGCTATCTTTATGTCCTCTGAAGTGTTAGTTTACCAAAGCTGTAGTAGTTAAACTAAAATATTACATCATCTTTATCATTATGTTGCATTTAGCCTCCTGCATGATAGACAAGCCATATATTCCAAAATCATACTCCTTCTAGAATGCAAGTATATCACGCTGCTGCAGAGTGGGTATTCCTCCTCTTTTTTCTACCTTCCCCACATCAATGTTCTGGCTTCCCAAAGCCTCAAGTTATAATCCTCAGTTTTTCTTCCTGCTCTCCACCCTTTGCTTAGTTTTTGCCTAAACTGAGAGTATGAAAGTTAGGTACTGCTGATAATGATCATAAAAAATCTGCCCTATCTATGTGAAATGCATTTATTTGTTAGATTAAACAGCATACATCTGTAGAGAGGGTTTGCCAGGGCATCATTTTTCCTTACAAACATAGTCAGGAATGGAGCCTTCCAATAGCGCAGACAGTCTTGATTTTCTGACTGAGTCACTGACCATTAAGCTGGGATGCCTGGACAGTGAGTACCCGGCTTAAATCCATTTGGCAGAATCCTGACCCCCTCTAGGCAGGTGACCCCATCAGCATCTGCACAACAGATGAAAGAAAGCACAATCTTGACCAAACACAAGGGGACTTTGGTCCATTGCTACTTTTGCAGACGTGTATACAGCAGGAACCAATTAAACTATGTTTCTAACAGCTGAATGAACAGGGAGACAGTTGGTTTTGTTCTCGCCTGTGTTCTCATCTGTCAGCATCCTCCTGCACAGTTATGTAGGGATAGAGTAATAGCCATGCTAGAGCCCTGCCAATATGAACTGTCCTCCAGCTGTGCCCTACTGAGATATGAACTTGCCCTTACTGCTTGTTTCATACCTTTACTGCCCTGTGGGTCAGGCATCTCAATGAGTGAATCTCTCTGGCTCTGTTGCAGAGGCCCTGAAATGTGTTACCAATGACAGAAGTACAAAGCTTGACCTTAGCCTTTCATTGTCAGCAGGATTCAGGCAGTCTGTGTGAATGTTACGATGCCTTTGGCACTCACTATTACTAAGTTATAGGGAGAAAAACAGATGCATTTTGTAAATAGGTGAAATTTTCCTTGGGGGACCCTAGAATTGTTTTCCAGCTGTGTCTAGTCTTATCTAGAATAGCTTCATGTACCTGCTGGGGGACACGTGTTAAGCTATAAATGTCCTACTGTGCCCTTCATGACACATTTTATGTTTAAATAGAGGCAAAATTTAGCAACCAATTCCTCACTGCTTCATCCCCTGCTTACTTACAGTGGTAATGTTTACTATGTTCACATCTATTGGGACACTTTCAGAGGCCCATATGCTTTCTGAGTTACACATCTGTTAGTGTAGCTAAGCTAATGTGAAATGGGAGCCTTACCTTAGAAAATACTACAAATACATTTAAAGTTGACCTAACATAATAGATTAACATTTTCATATAGTATTCCTATACTTTTAATAAAAAGCAGTTTAAGAATGTGGCTTCGTCAGTCTGGAGAGTCAATTTTTTAGTCACTGGCCTCGATTTTTTGCAAGGTATATCAACATGCAATTCAGATTACAGATATGTCAAAATTCTGTTTTTTCACACTTTGACATAAAAAATATCATCTACAGCTGTATGTATTTATTATCCACAGAGCATGAATATTCAAACGATTGTGGACTAAACTATGATCTCTAGAATCAGATATCAGAGGTCAGGGATATGACATTATACCTCTGTAAAATGAAATAGGTAATTCATCATTGTCAACTGCTTTAACCTAAGAGTGAAAATGGCTGCCTCATGTTCAACTGAAAAACTTATCTAAATCTGCTTCCCTTTGGTCTCCTGAAAAGTCTTATGTACAACAGTATTGGAATAAAAGTGCTTTGGATTCTGCTGGGCTGCATGTCTATTATGCAGTTGTCTGTGATTGTAGGAAACAGGATATGACAACCTTGTAGTCCTACACTCCCATGAATGCACATGATCCAGAATCCAATTGACCACCCTATAGGCTCTAGTGACGTGTGGGAGTGCAGCAGCAAATTAAAATGGAAGCAGATGGCAAAAAAGTCCTCTCTGTGTTTTGCCTTGTCTTTTCTTTCAAGGATGTTGCCTTAAGTCTTTGATCCAAATAGCCTGCTGAGGAAATATGTCTCAGAGCTATGATGAAACAACACTAAGAACGTTGTGTTCAATTCAGAGTACTCAATACTAAGTGGTTACATAGTGACGGGGAGAGATAGGCAACCTTCATTTTTCCTTTGAGCAGACATTAGTCATGGTTTCTTGAGATTCTTTAGCTATTTCAGGAATAAACTTAATTCACAAAGAAGCTAGAGGGAGCTGGGCACTTTGGTGCCTGACTGGGGAGAAACCTCCAGATAAATGGGAAATACTCTTTGACTTCCATCAGAAATTCTCCCATTGTTAATCTTGGGCTTCCTTCTTCTGGCTGGCTGCTGCCATTAACTGCCATTAACTGTTTGTGTGACTCAGAGTATATGCTTTCCAGTGTGCTATCTATCTACCTGTTTGTGTACATACCTACTTACCTACCCACCTACCTACCTGTTTGTTTGTTTGTTTGCTTGCTTGCTTGTAGTGGAACAGCTCAGGCTGCATGGATGTATAAGCTTTATTTTCTGTGTTTCCTATTTAGGCTGTGTGACTCTCAGTCCATGATCTCTCCACATTCCTATATTTATTGCATTTGAGCTTTTAAACCTGAAGTTCTCACCAGCATTTTGGAGGGGGCATTTGTTTTTGGGGCTGGATTTTACCATTTCATGTGGTTCATATACACTGCATCTTGTGATGTTAATACGGTAGGGAATAACACACCCTGTAGCCACAGTGAAACTCCCCGAGAAATTTACTCGAGTGCCACAAAAGCACTTCTCCTAGTTCTGTGATACTTAGAAGCAGTCTAAAAAGTCTTTATGTAGAATAAGATGCCATGATGGATTTCTTTAGTATCTTTGCACTTCAGTTATGTTCCGGGTGTCCCATGAAGCTATAGGGCCACAATGAATGATGTACAGCTCCTGGGCAAATGCACCCAGACTTGAATTTGTTCAGCAGTCTTTGTGCATGATTCTTAAAACACAAAGATGACTTTTACATACTTACTGAGCAGAGATACAGTAATCACTGCATTATATTAGCGTCTGTATATCCGACACACCCAGTGATTTGTTTGCAGACTTTCCCACACCCTCAGAGTTGCCACTTCTTAATTTGGGTCATTTTTACCATGGCTGTGTCAGATGTCATTTTCTCTCAACATATTTTTGGGTGTAGCTGGTTGCAGCAGGGAAATAGGAAAACACAAGTCTGCCTTCTGCTGCTCACTTGAGTTGCACCATTACAATGGATTAAGCATTGAGGCAGTTGGATTAGGTGATCATTGTAGGTACCTTCCAACTGTTCTGTTTACTATGGACCTTCTATCCATATAGTAACAGTTGTTCTTTCTTTTCACCCTCTTTTCTTTACCCAGCAGGGGAGTAAGATAGCCTTGAGAATCTAATACGCACCTAACTAGACCTCAATGACACTGAACCACTGGGCCAATGCAGGCCTTTCATTTTCTTATTGCCATTTGGTATCAGTAGGAGGGTTTTATTGTCCTTCTATTTCATCAGGCCTGTCTCATATGTTGAAAAGTCTGTGTGGTTATGTTTAGTAGTGTTTTATGGCTTGTTTGCCTTGATTGATCTGTGTCAGCTATTGGAGGTCCTGTGCTGTAAAATGTGTCACAGATCTGACTAAGTGGCCCCTCGTCCTCCCTGCTTTGCTAATTGTGCTGAGCCAAATAGTATCTATTGGATATGCAGGCATGGAAGGTAAGGAAGAGTTTTGTTAACTCAGGGAAACAAATGAGTTGTAGATGAGAGCTATGCTGCTGGTTTGGCCAATAATTACAGGGTACAGACTTAAACAGGTTCCAAAAGCCAAACAACCTCCACCTTGCTTCACACTTGGATAAGATACCAAAGTCTCTATGAAGCAGTGATGATCATTTAGAGGCATGTATCAATTTTGATTTGAGTTCAAGACCAACATCTAAGGAATTTGATAATACAGGATATGAGAATTTCTTACCTGTGTTCTACTTAGCATTTTTTGAGTGCTAAACTAGTCATCTTTGAGGAAAATATTAAAGAGTTTAGACTACTTGGAAACATAACTTACAGAATAAAGTAACATTTTTTTTCACCACTTTACCCGGTTCAGGAAAATGTATAATTCTCAGATACTTATCATTAGGCACCCTAAGACTGGGACACAATCTAATATAGCTGTTTTTCATTTTGAGTTTCTCTTTGTCTTTGGGCTGCGTGTTTCTGACTCTACACAGACCCTTAATAAACTGTTCTCTTCCAAAAAATGCTAATATAGATGGTCCCTTAGAATCTGTGTCTAAGAGTTGTGTTACACTGGGCAAATTATAGGACCACATTTACAAAAATATTTGTTTGCTGTGTATGCTTCAAGTTTTTTCTTCAAACTTTGTATGATTTATGATATGACTCAAACTACCTCAGCTCTAGCAGACATTGGCTTTGACATATAAGGCTTATTTTTTTCAGAATCATTCAGCATCCACATCACCAATTGTTGTGTGTGAGTTGTGGGTACAAAGACATCCGATGACTTTCCCAAGGTCACAGTAACAGTCAGGATCAGAGCTTCACAGAGCAGTTCATGGCTCCAAGTAAATAAACACATGTGACAAACTGGTAGAAATTTCAGAGCTGTGCAGGGATCCTGTGTAGCTGCACCTCCAGAAATGGGTCTTGTCTTTCTTAATAAGATGTAAACAGCTACATTTTTGTAATAAAGTTATCACCACCTGTGCAATAACAGTATCTATGAGCTGAGTAGGAGCTAATGTCCACTACTGAAGTAAACTCTTCCATTGTATTGATTGTTTTAAAATATCACAGTTTGAGAATTTCTTGGGATTGTCCCTTCTTATGTTAGCTTGGCACTGACCTACTTGGTTGTAAAGTAATTGTGAGGCAGTGATTCTTGGTTCTCTTTCCTGAGGTTTTAACCATGATTGTCCAAAGAGGTGGGTGAACAATGCAGCAAGCCCTGCTTTTTCACATGCAGTGCATATGAAAGTTTAAGGTTTAAGTTTAAGGTTGCCTGGAAAACTCAACAGGTATAGAAAGCAGCATGTTGGAGTGGTGCCACAGCCTCATCCTTCTTTATAGTGTCAGCTGAATTGGCTAGGAAGTTCTGACCACACCTTTTCCCAAAAAAACATAATTTCCCTGAGCTCTCATTAGCACACTCCAGTGATCAGGGTGCACCATGCTGTGCAGAGTTTCACATACTTCAGGAATAATGTAATCTAGGTTTTTGTCTGAGGTCTAAGCATGATTTGACTAATGGCGATGTAAAGCTGAAATAGAAGCAAGGCTGGAGAAGTAGGCTAAATATTTTTCTCATTTAGCTGAGTTGTCTAAACATCACAGACTAAGATGAGCTTATGCAGAGCCTTCTGACACTGACTCTGAGTCAGGCATTATTATCCCTGTTTTAGAAGTTACAGAGTCAGAAACATGATTTGGCTTGTCCATACCCACACAGAAATGCGCAGCTAGTGTCAGCATTACAACTTGGTTACTCAGAAGCACACAGAAATGCACAGCCAGTGTCAGCATTACAACTTGGTTATCAGAAGCACACAGATATGCAACGTGTATTGCACTTCTTCCCACCTGTACTCACTGTAAAGACTTCTCGCAAGGGATCAGATGCATACTCTGTTCTCTTGCTATCTTTCATAAGCATAGTTATTCTCTTTTGGTGTGATTTTCTTTTTTTTTATATAAAATTCTTCATGAATAAAGTAAAGCTTTTCAGTGTGTATAGTTTCATGATCACTGTAAAAATCCAGTTCCTTGAGTCTGAAAAAGTTTGTACCTGCAGAGCTTTCTGTTGTTGGCTCTCTGGGGCAAACTATACATACTAGTGGAAGGTGAAAGAGGAAACTCGAAGACTTCCAGAAGTGGCTGAAGGAAATTTTCCTGCCTTTAGCAAAGCACAATGCTGAAAATGAGAGGACAATCAATTTAAATGAAACCCTAAGTTCTAAAAGGTTTAGAAGCCTTCAGGTTGATGCTGAGGTTGAGACTTAGGTTTCCTGTCTGTTGACAACTTATGAATGCCTTTGCCTCTCCCTAGATGTTGGGCATAACTGTTTGTGTAAACTTCCCTATGGCCCAAAGCAGAATCTGAAGCCCTTTCCTTTAAAGCCTTTGGAATTTACATAACCCTGCAATTGTAGCAATGCAAAATGTGGCTCTGGTTACAATAACAAGGGTTTAGGGAACGGAGGGAGAGATTGTAGTGGCAAAGGCACAAAAGCGAAGCAAAACAAAACCATACATGCTGTTTTAATTTTCAGCAGCCACGTGAGAACTGTCCGGCAGTTCCTGGCTATAAATAAATCTCTGCCGTCATAGGAAGGCAAAAACCAAAACAGTTCACATTCCTCCCCAATATTCTTAAGGTCATAAAAAATAAAAGAAAGGTAAATATTTCAAAAGCAGAGTGAGTATTTTCTGAGGAATGTCAAATTATTACTCAAGGGGGTTGATATTTGCATCAAATAGCAAAATTTGGCATTAAACCTCTCTCTCCGCTCCATCTCCAACAGGTCTTTTGAGAAAATCACTTAGGACTGCGTATGGATAATGTGCCAGGCAATGCTTCTTAAAGCCCCAGGGCTTACTAAATCCCTACTGTCAGCTGAGGCAGGAACTTTCTTTGAGATGAATGAGGACTACACAGAAGCTTGCCTGTTGCTTCTTGTCAGATGTTACATCCTATTTCTGTTAGGAAGATGGGGACTTGGTGCCAGGGGTTTTCCACTTTCCCAGTAACTTGAAGTTAGGACTGTAACTTGCTCCTTTGAAGAGATGCAGAAGTAAATGAAAATGCACTTCATGACTTTTCACTTCAGCCTTGAGACAGACACAACTTGAAGGACAGGCTGCATAGAAAGATATGTTAGGTATCAAACATGAGGTAGAATTGTGAGGAGTTTCATTGCATTGGCTCTCCTACCAGGAAAAAAAAATCCCAACAAAAAAACACACAACAAAACCCATTGCTTCCATGTTAGCAAAATAAAGAGTATCTATGTCTACGGCACATTTGCGTTCCAGAAATCATACCAATAGAAAAAGCTGAAAGAAGAACTTTCTGAAATGTTACTTTTATTCTTGCAACAGCTTTGAGCAGTAGGTCTGGCATCTGAAAACAAATTGTTTGCTGTAGCAGATGGGAAGGGAATAGTGACAGGGTTCTAGTGGCATTGAAGCAGAAGAAAGTGGAGGACCAGCTTAATGATATGGATGTGATGAAAAAAAAGGCATCTTTAATTTAAGGTTTCTATATTCATATGACTGATCTTGTATGTGGAAAAATGTTAAAGTTAGTGAAGGCTACTCAAAGAAGCAGCCCTTAGATCTAGGTTTAATGAGGACAGAAGTTCATAGCAACAGCTTTTTTCTGAACTATTTTCTTTTTTCTAATCCCAAAGGGTAAGTCTTATGAAATAAGTTTGTCTTGCAAACTTTTGGGCATTGTTAATGTTGAAAGCTTGAAAGATTATCCACTATCACTGTTTCTTATATCATGTGCTGCTTTTATGCAAGACTCAGATACCAGATCTCCAGAACCTGGGATGTATGAGAGTTGGACATTTCTGGGAGTGACCTCTGTGATTAGATCTGAGGTGTTATTTCATCTCTTTTTTGAACAAAGCTTGCTGTAACTTGCTAAACACTATTAGTATCTCCTCCCTCTGCCATGAGGAAGATGGAGTAAAGATGGGCAGTTGCAGTGCTAGGAACAACACGGGATTCTGACTCCAAGAACAGACAGAAGCTGGTGCAAATGTTCTGATAAGAAAGGAAAGCGAAGCCAGAGAAACAGAGAAAATGTAGTATGAGAGTACTACGCACACAGCAGGTAGCATGTATTCCTGTCTTCACAACAAGGACTACCTGAAGATAACACAAAAGCATTCATTATTGGTTCTATTTGACTCAGTGGGAAATTAGGCAAGAGAAAGAACTAGGCTGCAGTGTAGAAAGGCCAGATGCTAGATTTTCTCACTTTTGAGAAGTACAGTCAACATGAATGCCTGTGCTGTTGATAAAAGACATTGTGCAAGGCAGTACTATTATTTGCACTACTCTTTTTTGCTGCACAGTTTTCCTTTTCAATGTCACTTCTAGAGTCATAACTTCTCAAATTTGCTACACAATTCAGCTAAGGACAGACCAATAGTAATATGCTTCCCAAGACAAACTTTTCCTGCCCTTTTGAAAAATTATTCCCATTCATTTTTTTCATCAGCATCAAACAGTTAAGGAGTAAACTGGACAGGGAATCTTAACATCAGGACTGCATGCCATTTGCAATGCATCTATCCTCCTCCTACAGAGTTTCAGTCTCAAATTTCATGTCTTATTATTATCAATTGAACAGCTCAAGAAAAGACAAAATTGGTGTATTTTTCTCTCTCTCTGGATTAATTAGTAGAAATACCAGTGGCGGTACTGCTGGCTGAAAATGTAAACAGAGTATTTTGATCATCTCTATTAAAATGAGGAATGGGTTTTATAGACTTGTGAGACAAAGTGAGTGAATGAATGAATGAACACAACTATAAGGTGCTATAAAGTTTTTATTTCTGTGTGTTTTGGATGACTGCATTATTCATAATTGTTTGAGCCATGAGTGAATGACTCAACTTAATTCAAGTAAAAAGGCCTCGTGCTTACTTGGTATCATCAGAGTTTTTTATTTTTGCCACTTTACTTCATTGATTCATGTATTTATCAATTTTTGTCTTGCTTTTATCTTTTAGATGACATGTGCTACTGTGGAAATACTGTCACTAGTCAGGACAGGGTTTAGTTATGTGACACATGTTGACATGGCCAAAATGTGCACAGAAGGCTTTTGAAAAATGTATAAAGATCTCTTCATTCATAGTGAGATGCTGTGTCACTAACAGATGCAGATATGAATGCAGAATCAAATAGCCAGTGCTCCACACCAAAGTAGTGCTACAGAAATAAGCAGGCCTACTTGATAAGTAAGCTATAGTTATTACACGTGGCTAAAAAAAGATTTGTTCACCTGTTCGAAAACAGTTTCAGTCGATCAGCATGAAAAATTGTTACAATTGCAAGTGTGGTAGGGTAAGCTACCTTATCTTTAGACTCAGGGATGAGAAGATGTAATGCACAACTAAGGATAGCTTTTTAGGAAATACGAGGATAGACTGAATCTTAAGCTGTAACATAGGGAATGAAAGGAGATAACTTTTAGCAGAGAACCCTAAGGTAACCAGAACTATGTGAGAGTTTCTCTACATTGATGAGATGAAAATGTTTACTTCAAACTTCTTTCTGTGAAGGTAAAGGTCCAAGTCTTAAAATGTGGCCTCATGTGTCAGTGTGGTGAAGTCCTAGGAAGCAAGACTGGAGACTGGGAAAGAAATATTAATGCCAGCAAACTGTGAAGAAAATGCAGTTTACAGGGAAACTAATTGATTTAAATTGACCCTGAACTGTGGTGTTGCTTTGAATGGGCATGAGGCCACCCAGAATAGGATATATTTGAATCTGTGAGTGTTCCCTGGAAAGCCTAGGAAGGATAAACTGCAGCAGAGGAGGAGCCTCACGTTGCTGTGAAGTGGTGCTCCTGTATATGACAGCATCTTCCTGACACTACCTCATTGTAGCGATGGATGATGACTGAGTTGAAAGCTTGCGGGTCAGAATTAATGGGCACTACAACAAGAGTAATGCTTTGGTGGATGTCTATTATAGATAGCCTGATCAGAAGAATGAGTAAAGAAGACCTTCTTCAGGCAACTGGAAGAACCTCATGACCACCTCAGTACCTGCTGGAAGGACAACATAGCAGGGCACAAGAAATCCAGGAGTTTTCTGGAGTGATCACAACTTCCTATCGCAGATATTGGATGAACTAAAGGGAGAAGTTGCTCTACTGGACCTTGTATTTACAAACAAGGAGGAATGGGCTGAAGATGTGAAAGTCAAGGGTAGCTTTGGCTGCAGTGACCATGGGATGGTAGAGTTCAGGATCCTGAGGGGAGGGAGCAAAACAAAAACAGGATCACACCCTTGAACTTCAGGAAAGCAGACTGTGGCCTGTTCAGGGACTTGCTAGAAAGAATCCCACAATACACAGCCCTGGAGAGAAAAGAGGTCCAGGAGAGCCAATTGATTTTTAAGGATCAGCTTCTCTGAGCTCAAGAGTAGTGCATCCTGATGATCAGGAAACGAAACAAAGGTGTCAGGAGGCCTATGTGGTTAAGCAAGTTGCTCCTGACTAAACTCAAACATAGAAAGGAAGTGTACAAGGGGTGGGAGAAAGGTTAGGTGCCCTGAGAGGAATATAGAACTATCTGAATATATGCGACGGCATAAGGAAAACCACAGCCTACTTGGAGTCAAATCTGCTAAGGGACATGAATGGCAACAAAAAGGATGTCTAAAGGGAGACCAGCTACAAAAGAAAAATATGGGAAAAAGTAGACCCACTGCTGAATGGTCTAAGGGACCTGGTGATAAAGGACACAGAAAATGATGAGATACTCAAGTCTTCTTCACTGTGGTTTTGAGTGAAAGTACTCATCTTCTGAAATTCCAGACCTCTGAAACCAGTGGCAAAGTATGGAGTATAGAACGCTTATATTTGAGGGGTAAGAGCTGGGTAAAGAATATTTAAATAAACTGGACAAATAAACAAGTAAATCCCTGGAACATGATGGCATACACCCACAAATAATGAGGGAGTTGTCTAATGTCATTGTGAAGCCACTCTTGATTAGCTACTTCGAAAGGTCATGGCCATTGGGAGAAGTTCCTGGGGACTGGAAGAAAACAATAGTCACTTTTATGTTTTTTTTTATTGTTGCTGGAGCACTGCAAGGTGGACAGCCTCATCTCAGTCCCTCGGAACGTGATGGAGCAAACAATCCTAGAAACCATTTTGAAATACATGAAGGACAAGAAGTTGACAGAGAGTAGTCAGCATGGATCTATAAGGAGAAATCATACCTGACCATCCTAAGAGCCTTCTATGAAGAAATGACGGCTTAGTAGATATGGTGAGAACAGTAGATGCTATTTATCTTGACTTTAGTAAGGCCTTTGACATTCGTGTATATCCACATTGACAAACTGTGGGCTAGATAAGTAAATGGTGACATGGCTTAGTAGCTTGCTGCGCGTCTGGGCTCAAAAGGTTGTGGTCAGCAGCAAACAGGTTATCTGCAGGCCACATAAATGGTGTATCCCAGGGTCAGTACTGGGATCCTAAACTATTTAACATCATCATTATTGGCCTGGATGATGTGACTGAGTGCATCTTCAGCAAGTTTGCAGACAACATAAAACTGGGAAGACAGATTGATGGATCAAATAGCCATACTGCTGTTTGGAGGCACCTCAATAGGAATCATAATAAAATTCAACAAAGGGAAACGAATATCCTATTCCTGGGGAGGAATAACCTCATGCACCAGTACAGGCTGGGGCTAACCAGCTGGAAAAAGGATCTGGAGTTCTGTTAGGCAACAAGTTGAACATAAGTCTGAAATGTACCCTTGTGACAAAGAAGGCCAACAGCCTCTGGAAAAGCAATGCCAGTAAGTCAAGAGAGTGATCCTTTCTTTCTGATGAGCATTGGTGGGATACATCTCAACTGCTGTGTCCAGTTCTGGAGTCCCCTGGTGCAAGAGAGATGGTCATACTGGAGAGAGTGCAACAAAGGGTCACAGAATTTATTAAAGGGATGATACATCTGACATGTGAGAAGAGACTGAGAGACTGTTGACTGTTTATTCTGGAGAAGAGAAGGCTTGAGGGGATCTTATCAGCACATATAAATAGTTGATGCTGGGAGGTGGAGCCAGATGTTTCTCAGTAGTGCCCAGTGGAAGTTCAAGAGTTTGTGGGCACAAACTGAAATACAGGAAATTTCATTTAAACATAAGAAAAAACTTTTTTTTTTTTTTTTTCAGTCTGGGTGTGATCAAATACTGGAAAAGGTTGCTCAGAGAGGTTGTGGAGGCTCCATGTGTAGAGATACTCAAAACCTGACCATATGGGGCCCCAGGCAGGCAACCTCCTTTGAGCAGTGGCTTTGGACCAAGTAATTGCCAGAGGTCTCTTCCAGCCTCAACTGTTCTGTGCTCTGTCATACATTATCTGTTTTTTTTCTCATGACTGAGTAAAAATAGCTCAAGAACTGTGATTGCAGCTGGCACTTACTATTGGGATATGCGGTCCTACATCTTCTTAAAATAAGTTATGCTAGGACAAAAATCAGGAATTGTGCTGAAATGTTGGAGAGGAGTACTAGAATCACTTCCTGTGCTATATATAATTTGAGGTTGGGTAGTGGACTTCACTCTCTAATGTTTCTAATGTGGTATCTTTCACTAGTATCAAATTCTTACAGAGAAGAAAAAAAAAATGGCCTGAACTTACTCAGTGTTGATAGACCTGTGTTAAAGTTGATATTGTTAATTCAATAGAGAATGGGGTTAATGGACGGAAAACAAGGCCCTGTATTTCTCTTATCCCCAAAAGACTACAGTTTCTATGAATAATCTTAAGGCATCCATGTAGGAATTGACAACCTTAATTATGTTTCTCTTGAAACAGCTTAGTTAAATGCCATGGGAAGTAAACAATGAAAAGGTCACTTTAATGGTATTTCCTAAAATGACAGCACAGCAGCATTTGTGGAATGTCCTGCTGCACAATCATTTGGCTTTAATAAAAAAAAAAGGAAAAATCTCTAGAAACAAGAAAATTAGCTGTATGATAAAAGCAAATAATTCATAACAGATTGTCTCCTAAATCCTGGAAGTCATCTGTCTAGAGCAGCTGATACAAATAATCTAGTAGTTCTGTATCAGCTGAAAAAAGTCTTTGTACATGTTAATCACACTCTGCAAATAAATTTGTTTCTTTATCAGTGATCACTTATGATCCCTATACTCAAAGTTAATGTGTAGAGTGACCAATCAACAGTTTGTCTACCGTGCAGATGCAATCACTGTTGAACATGTACATGAGATACTCATATTGGGTTTGATTCTAGAGTGTATTAAAAGCGCTGTTGAGTGCTTCAGCAAAGAAGCCTTTAAGTGTTTTCTTGCCTTTACATGCACAAATAGCACCTTCTCCCTGCATCTCCTATCACTTAGTGTTGACCTTCAAATCATTCTGGTTTAAGACAAATTTAATCAGAACACAGGAAGACCAGCCCTGTACTGAAGTTAACAGAGACCATATAGGAACCTCTGTACATATTTTTTCTGCAATTTCTTTTAAAAGTGACAATACTTGCAGATGCCGTTTATATTGATTGAAAGCTAAAAGGAACTATTTATTCACAATTGTTTCTCCAGAAGACCATCTCTACACTCAAAACAGCTACACTAACTCATCTGAAGGTGGGCTCTTCTACACAATGAGGACCTGAGCTGAACAGAGATATACACAGAGAGAGAGAGAGAGAGAGAGAAGAGAAAATCAGAAACTACATGCATCATCCAGGTTAGTTCTGATTTGCTTGTGGGCAATATGAGAAAAAAGGAATACCAGGGAACAGGATTTTAGGTGTCTTCCCTGTTCTCTTAAACTTGTGTAGCATTACCTACATTCACCAGGAATACCTATTGCAAGGTAGGTGGCTTTCAACTTTAGAGCCGGGTTACAGCACACTGGGCATCACTGTCCCCAATTACAGACAAACCAAGTGTGTTCAGAAGCAACATACATCCTAATGGCATAAAAATTGTAATCTCCTATGCCATCTGTTCTCTTTACCCCATCACTATTTCGACAGAACAGAGCTTGTACCCAGGCTAAGCTACTAGCATTAGTCACACTGTTACTCAGTCTGAGGGCTAGCATATTAACTTAGTTTTGACTATAATTATAGTCTGCATTGGAGGCATTGCTTGTAAGTTAGGAAATGTGGTTATTGGAAATGTTACTTTAATAATGTTCTTCATTTTATGCTGTTTTTTCTCTTCCTTTCTTTATTCTGTCCTCCATTCTTCCAGAGCAGCCACCAATTAGAAAATTTAATGTCAGTATCTTCCTCCTTAGTGCAATTTAGAAACCTTCAGGGCTTTAGTCTATTACGAAGAGCTCATGCATTCAGTTACTGCATGAAGCTTAATCACACCTACTGTCTCATTTCAACATCCTTTGTATTTCTCTTGCAGTGTTTGCTACAATCACTCACAGAGACAAAATACTGTGGAACCTTTTCTTCCCATGACATTCCCACTTTATGGGATCTGAAATGCTGTGAAGTCATGTGAACCAGTTCTCTACTGCCATACTGCAGTAGTACTTACATGAGTGCAACTTGAGCATAAAGTGCAGCTGAATTAAGATGGCTCGTGCTTCACACTGATGTAAATGAGTACACCAAGCAGCAGGGCAGTGGTGAATCAGTTGTAAGGGCTCAAGCTCAGTCATACTTTTGCTGAATTGAGCATTAAGTTTTCTGTAGTTGTCTCTATAGGCATGATCCTGCCTCTCTGTGAGTATCTAAATAGTTCCCACAGGTTAGAACCTCATAGACAGCCAGTACAAAAAATACAAATTCTAAACTTCGGATTCTGTTACAAGAAAAAAGCTATTATGTTTTGCTCACAGCTGCAGTTGTCTAGCTGAGTGTGAATATGTACTCAAAAGAAATACATTTATTTCCCATAATTTTAAAACATTACCATTTTACATCTTTGAAGTCTTCTGGAAAACTGACTAATACATTCTTGATTAGCTAAATCCCTCAAGGTGATCAGCTTCTTCTCTGGCACATGCAGCGGTTCAGGAGCAAACAATAACTTTAGGAGCCCAATCTCTATGCATGAATACCTTGCATAGAATCAGGGCCACTACCTAGTTAAGTATGTGCTGCTCTCTTGGCATATGCCAAGTTTCCTACTGGCTCAGACTACCATGATGGAACTAAACCTCACAGAATCTGGGTGTGCCCTTCTTCATATCCCAGTCAAGGGCTTCACAGAGGGCACAGTGTATTTATTTTATCTCCAGAGCAACACAGTCTTTCTGGTAATCACACGTGTACTACTTAGTACTCCACTGAAACATGGGTGCTGTGCATTCCCAGTGAACCGAACTGTCTTACCAAACACAACAAACATGGCTTACACCTTTCTCTTCCCCTGTCCTCACCCTCACAGTCAAGAAGATTTCCAATAGAGTAATTCAGCATCCTTTGCCTAGAAATAAGGAGCAATGTTTCCATAGGAACTTTGTCCCATTTCCAGGATTATAAGCATACAGGAATTCCTGTAAAGAAAGCCAATTATTCTCCAGGAAATTGTGTGTCACAAAATAGGACAAATTCTGTGTGATGGAAGTTAAGTCCAGGAAAAATCAGGGTGGATTAACAGTGGTGTAATGGAAGAAAAAAAACCCTAACAACAAAACATCAAAGCCCCAAAAGCCAGCATAAAAAGCTTGGCCATCAAATACCAAAACTGAATGTCATTTGTAATGAATTGCTATAATAAGGACAGCTGCCTTCCTAATTCATTTCAGCTTCTTACTAAGGGATCAGTGCTGCTAATTAGTTTGCATGTAAACTTCAGAAGACGCGAATAATCAGTTTAACAAGCCACACCAACCATAACTAATCCTCCTAGCTTTTCTGCAAAAATACACAGTAAACAACTGTTGTCCCCTGCCCAGCACCATAGATGGAGCCAGAACTTATTGCTCCAGCTACTTTTTTCCACTGAGATGCTACAAAGCAGTCAGAAGCATGCAGAACTGGCAACCTTAAAGTCACTTTTGAAGAAAGCGAGTTTCCTAGGTAAAAGAGGAGCAGTGTGATAGTTCTGTCACCACTGCAAAAAAAGAGGATATTTAGCTGGATGTCTCTGCTAAGCAGCTGTTTCAGGATCCAAGAGTAAGCAGCTAAAATTTACAAAACCCAAGTCTGTTATAAGTTGGCATCAGAATCTTAACATACCTTGATCAATTTGTAGACCACAGAGTCACAAGGGCAGTTTAAAGACTGACATAACTTCATAAGTCTGGTTTTGTGCTAACCAGAAGTCAACCAGAGAATAGATCTGCCTAGACCCTGTATCAGAATAAGAAGTGGAAGTAGCCTTTCCCTTTCTGCATGCCTGCATATGTGTAAATGCACACATACATGCACACACAGATACGTACATACATTATGATTCATGAAGTGGAAAATGATCTCATGGCATTAACATTTTTATTTCTTAATTAATAATGAACATTATTCCCAAAAGGAATAATCCATAACCCTACTTTTTAAAGTTAAAAGCACATTCTTAAACTGCTGTATAACACATTAAAGATGGAAGGATTGAAATCTTTAATCAAAACTTACAAATCCCTGAGTTGGAACATAGTTCCATCCTTATTCATCAGAAAGTCAGTAGGAGGTGGGATTCTGCACTTAGATTTCATGGTGTGTTTCGAGCCCAAAAATAAAAGTAGTTTTAGCAGAATTTTAGGAGAATTATATTAGCTAAAAGAACATAGATGTATGGCTGTATTGTATTGACTATATATGCTTCATTTCAGCCCCTCAGCAACAGGGGACAGAATTTCCTGTGGCTCTTTAATTAGTAAGGATTGTGGTGGTCCCATTGCCCCATTACATCCAATGTCAGTGTATAGTGGTACTACTGCTCTGCATGCCACACTCGATATGCTCAAAACATTGTATGGTATTTTGGAGACTGGGAGGCATGCAGAAACAATCATCTCTATAGGGAGGGTATAAAAATCTGGCTAGTTGTGACTGAGCAGAAGCCTTTGACCCTATAGTTGCGCTGGGTGGTGGTGTCAGGCAAGGCATGCAGCCAACCTCACAGAGCCATGGTGTTTAATCTCATTGTCAGATGGAGCAGGCAGCCTGGCACTGGGTCTCCTCTCACAATGGGCACTTTTGTTGTTAGATTAATAAACCCATGTCCTTTTGTTTTGACAAGGGATCTAACAAACAGTTTATATCTTCAGAGGTGGAGCAACATCTCATAGAAGCTTTTGCTTCTGCGTTCTATAAGGAATCTGTTTTTGAGCAGCAAATAATCTATTTGGTTTTGCGTGTCCCTTTCTCCTTGTCTTTTCACTCATTACTCATTAAGGGCCCTTGTACACAGATAATACTACAGCTTTTTGGTTTTTGACCATGGTCATCAGAGCCTAAAAATGCTTATTAGAAAGAGGCAGGTGATTTCTTTCATGGTCTTATTCCAAAGACCTGCCTTTGTAACAATGTTTGTGCTGTCTTGGGATATAGACCTTACATGATACACTGTTGAGGAAGAGAAATATACCTTTTTTTCTTTCTTGTTAACTCTGGGATGACTTCTGGTTTTGCTGTCCCTTACAAGTTAAGACACTAAAATAGCTCCTATTAAATGTCACGCCTTGTGCGAGGGGATTGCTCTGCAGAGTCAAGTGTTTTTTTGCAAACTGCAATATTTTTCAGTTTTGACTGAGGTATCTGCAGTTCAGTATTTAATAATAAAAAGCTGGCTTCTCTGTCACAATCTTTCATCCCAGGCTGTTACTAATACAAGTATTGATTTATTTAATGCCAAAGTTTAATGTACTTTTTTGTTATTCGGGAAACAGAGTCGCAGAAAAAATCAGTGATTTATCTAGTTTCATTTACTGCTCACTAAATATTGAAGCATAGAGGAGAATTTGAATTCTATGTCCTTTATTTTATTTAATATATCACACATTTCTCCTACAGTCAGTAATAGAAACCAGGAGTTCTGCTGTAACCATTAGACAATGCACTGTCAATGGAACATCCACATGCTGTGGTGAGGGGGGAACAGCTTTCATATGGGATTATGAGGAGTGTAAGGAACAACATATGTAAGGAACAGTAGATATTCTTTTTTTTTTTTTTTTAATCTTAACATTTATAGTGGTTAGATTGTTCTCGTCCAGCAGCACAATGGTTTTTCCTGCTTAGAACTTTCTGGTGTTTTGCATGTTCTTGTTTTGTGTGTGCAGAGGGATGGAGCATCACTTCAGCTCCCCTCAAGACCTGCTTTCTCTCCTTCATCAGTGTCTTTGCCATTCAAATCGCCATCCACTGCAGCACACTGCCCTGTGGCACTTGTTTTGAATATATCAGAATAACCTTAGCTGAGGCATCAACTGGGCGACCAGCTTCGTCTTAAAAATGAGTGTTTTGTTAACTTTTAACTAAAGAACAAGACAAAGGCCATTTATTTTGGTTACACTGAGAAAGGAAAAGGATAGAGGGGAGAAAGTGGGACCAAGACAGTTATGGGATGCTTGCAAGGTGGAGATCATCTGCAGAAGTACTTGGCATGCAGAAGGAGGAAACAGGGAGTAAAGGGGCAGGGACTTGGAGGATGAGATGAAAAAAGTACTAGGCAGAAATGTGAAAGTGAGGATTAACAGGTGAATGGAGGGAAGAATGGGTGGAAATATAAGATCTCTTCTACTGTGCATCACATATAGTTTGCATGTGTAAATCATATAAATCTTTCCCAGGCTTTATGCTGAGAAAGGTAGGAGCTAGTACAGCTCATGCTACACGAATGCCGATGGTTCTCTGTGTTTTAATGTGAGGCTAATAACGCTGAAGATTATAATTTAGTAATGTGGCTAAATGGCTATTTTGCTTACAAGGTAAAAGCTATACATGCCGGTAGTTAGTGGATAGTTACTGAGCTTGTTTGTGAAGGACCATTAGCATTAAAAGGGCAGCAATAACCTTTTTGTTTGTACCCATGACCAAAGAAACAGAGAGACATCACATTAGTTTGCTGGCAATTTGTACCTATTCTCCTCTTATTGTGTATTTGAAGACAGAGAGGACAGAACAGTGGTGACAGAGCACCATCTTCTTTGGTTTCGCCTGCCAGTTTGAAGGTGATATTTTTCCACTTAACTTTCTTTCTCTGTGTTGTGCCATTAAATATACAAGCATTTGCGTATATATGACTTTTCTTTGTGATATGTGTTGATTGGTGGTGTCATCATGCGAGTTCAGTTATTCTAATGAAAACAAATTACTTACATGTAGAGAGAGAAAATATTTCCATGAGTTAAAAAAAAAAAAAAAAAAAAAAACCAACAAAGAAGAAACAAACCAACAGAGAGGGAGATATTTTGCAGATGGTGTTACTATCTCTGAATTTCATCATTACTCTTGAGCAGGGAATGTGGTTTCTTCCACTGCAGACAGCAACACACAGGAGGCAGACAGCTCCCCCATGTTAATCTAGCAATTGATATCAGATAAGGTTGAACGCAAAGTCAGAAAACATGCTAGAAACAGTGGTTTACATGAGATTAAAGCTATCTAGAGGATGATTGAAGAGGAAAAAACTGGGAAGTGAGGGTTTTTGGCTTAGTTAAGTCATATCCTCCCCATGACAGGGAATGAAATCGCTTCATAGAATCATAGAATCACCAGGTTGGAAGGGACCCATTGGATCATCGAGTCCAACCATTCCTAACACTCCCTTAAACCATGTCCCTCAGCACTTCATCCACCCGTTCCTTAAACACCTCCAGGGAAGGCGACTCGACCCCCTCCCTGGGCAGCTGTTCCAGTGCCCGATGACTCTTTCCGTGAAGAATTTTTTTCTGATACCCAACCTGAACCTCCCCTGGCGGAGCTTCAGGCCATTCCCCCTTG
The DNA here is from genome assembly GCF_017976375.1 of Cuculus canorus. NCBI lineage: Eukaryota > Metazoa > Chordata > Aves > Cuculiformes > Cuculidae > Cuculus > Cuculus canorus. The sequence goes on from NC_071403.1 coordinate 103,484,799, forward strand.
TCCTGTGCCCTGTCACTTGGGAGAAGAGCCCAGCTCCCTCCTCTCCACAACCTCCTTTCAGGTAGTTGTAGAGAGCAATAAGGTCTCCCCTCAGCCTCCTCTTCTCCAGGCTGAACACCCCCGGCTCCCTCAGCCGCTCCTCATAAGACTTGTTCTCCAGCCCCTTCACCAGCTTCGTTGCTCTTCTCTGGACACTCTCCAGAGCCTGAAGATCGAAGTGATGCCGAGTCGACAGGGAATATCCCTACTCCTAATGCCGCTACAGCCCGCGGGCTGGGCTGGGGCTGGGACGGGGGCATGGCGCCCACCCGGCGCAGGTGGGACGGTCGCTGCGAAGGGAGCAGCCACAAAAACCCGCAACACCTGAAACCCTTGAATGAAGAGTGTCGTTTCCGAGGTGGGTAGGACACCGCCTCGTGTCGCGATCCTTATCTCCCGGGCTGGAGGCGGCGAGCCCAGCCCTGCCGCCGCTCTGGCTGCAGGCGCCACCCCGGGCGGCCCCGGTAACTCCCGGTTCGCTCCCCCATCCCGGAGCTTGTCCCTTTAAGAAAGTGCAGCACAGTAGCAGGGGCCGGCCCTGCCTCCCGAAGCCTGCAGCGCTGGAGCAGGGGAATGGGAAGCAGTTCCTCCGCTGGGGCTGAGCGAGCGCACACGGCAGCGGGAGCAGCGATAGCGGCAGCTCCAGCTCCGCTCCCGGGAGCATCCAGCGCGGGGATCAGCGCTCAGCCTGGCTCCCTGACACCGGGGCGACGTTCCCGAGCGCTGAGCTCAGCTGCTGTAAAGAGCAAATAGGAAAAATACACAGCTGGATAAAACTGGTAAGTCAAACTAAAGTCACATCGTCCTCGAGCTGCAGTTTTCCAATCTCTTAATTTGTGATGCTTTCCGCAGGCCGGTTTGGTGCTTGTTTTTTGTTTTGTTTTGGGTTTTTTATTGTCTTCTAAGCAGAGCAGCTGGGAAAACATGGAGGCAAAATAAAAGTGTAAAAAAACCCAAACAAACCTTTGAGGATTTGTCAGTGTTTGCGCTCCTGTTTTGAATTTTTCCTTGGACATTGACGCTTTGCTGCAGGAATGGGGAAAGGGAAACCACCAGGTGCTTTTGTATGTGGGGGGAAAGAAAGCTGGTAAGAGTTGTAATTGGCATTTCTCTCGGAGATGATTAAAGAGGGAGATTTGAAAAAGGAGCTTGAAGTGACTTGTCATTTACTTTTCCAGAATAAAAAACAATTGTTGTGTTAAACAGTCTTAAAACGTAACGGGATGTGCGCAGGAGGAATAACAGTCTTTTAAAAACTGTGTTATCAGTGGAAATCCGGATGCCAAAGTATTGCCGAGCTAATGTTGTATATGTTTGTTTAAATTTTACTAAATTCTTGGGCAGCTCTGGCAGGGCAGAGGTATGAAGTGCCATTCTCTCTGCGTGTGATAGAGGGCGCTGCTGCCGCTGGCATCGGGCAACCCCCTGCCTGGGACTGGGAGCTGCTGCAGACTGGAGTTAGGCAACGAGTAGAGAAAAGATGCTTTAGACGATTAAAACGTAAATTGCTCAGACACTCTTCTCCCAAAGTGGTGTGGGAGATGAGGAACTCTCATTCAGTGTTGATACAGTTGCAGACGAGAGTTAAGACATCTGATATGGGACTGTATCTTTTGTATCCCCTATGGATGTGTAGCGGAGGTTGGAGATATCTAAGTTGTATAATAAGACCTGTAAAGCCTAATGACTGAAATACATGTTGTCAAGTAGTTTGGGGAAAGTGGGAAGGGATGTGCAGGCAGGCATACAGACTTCTTCATAGAAATCCTAATATCACTGCTGGTGCAAGAGACTGATAATTGTCCCATAAAATGAAGAGTTAGAGAATACAGTAACAGACTGTCCTTACCTCTGTATGTGGATACTTGCTTATGCATACCCTGGTGTGTATAATAATATTCTGCTGCTTTGTGGAACAGGAGTTTGGGTGTCCTTGAATCAAAGGCTTTTAAACCAACAAAGGTATTATTTTAACTAGTGCAGCTCTATTGTGAGCAGAGAAGTACCAGAGCTGTCAAGTTCGTGTTTAATACAACCTCTATTACAACTTGAGGTTTCTGTTGGGACCTGGGGCTTAGGTTGTGCTTTGAACAAGATGTTTCTGTCTGGCTGTATTCCTGTTACTTCCAAGTCGCTTGCAGTGGTGTGGAAAGATTTGTAGATTTTAAGTCCTTAATGTGAGACTCCTGGGCAAAGCAGATTAAAAGAACTGAATGACCATATGGAACGCAGTCATTCAGAGTCCTGATTATCATTGAAAAGTTTTGACTGCTACTACCTGTGCTGTATCAGTGGAGTATGTAAACGGAAGTCGACTTTCTTACCTGCAAGAGACAGTTAAACATCTGTTGTGAGGCAGTGCATCATTGAGATATTAGGTTTTTTTTTTTTTTCTGGAAAAAAATACCCATTTCTATATACTCCGTATAGTTCTTTAGACACCCAGGTATGAATAGCCCTTTGCAGTTATGTACTGGATCAGAGGAAAGATTTCCCCTCTTCAGTTCATCTCTGAACCAGTAGGCACTTGTCAGATATCGGACTGCTGCTTCAGTAACTTATTGAGGAATTTTTTTCACTTTCCTTCCAGCAGACTACTTGATGGGATTACTCAACTGTTCCCATGTGTTTTGCAGGACATGCTGGACCCCTGGGCAGTGGAATAAGTTCATTGAGAATGATAAAGCTATCAGACATCCTGAGACACATTTGACCTTAGCAGATGCTTGTCTCGGTAGGAGGCTGTGTCTCCTCCTCCGTCAGTGACCTTCAGCTAAGCTCTTATCAGTTGCATTTCCCCATTTCATTTGTCTGTATCACAGGTTTAATATGGTAGTTGGACTGATTTCAATTCCATTCTCAGCTTGTATTAAAAAATAAAATTTTTGCTTCACAAAAGCTAAGTTTGATGTGCCTGATCCTATTTTGAGTGTGTTGTTTGGAAATTTACTTTAATATATCTTTTATTTTGGTCCTGAGTATTTTTTTTTTGAGTGACTTTGTACCTAAGAGTCCACATTGTAAGTCTGTCTGTCGCTGATGCTGAAGTTTTAGAGTTAACTCCTATCGTCTCCAAAATATTAGCTTAATGTGATGTGCGTGTGATATTTGAAACATGAAGAAATCCTCCACCTATATTTATGCCAAATTAAAGACACAGAGCTTCTTTGAATAGCTATTTTTCATTAGAGACTTCTCTTTTTACCTGCCAGTAGATACCGAAGATGGTGGTGGTGCTGTAAACTCTGTGCTTGCCGTTGGACCGCTTGCTTACACTGCCAGTAACTCTGAGTGAGTGTAGCCAGAGCAAGACTCAAGATTACTCAACAAATTACTGATGCTTTGGTTTCAAATATTATTAGTTTTGGTCAGTTTTACAAAGCTTCAAGTTCTTGTTAATTCATCTTTAAGCATCTTATCACAGTCTACTTTATGAAGCCTACTGCAAAATCCTTTCTCTGGGAATGTTTCTGGCTTCACGTAGAGCAGAATGTTACCACAGATTATGAAGTCTTGTGATGCTCAGGTAGCTGAGATGAATCTGGCTTTATTCTCTGTTGTAGGTAAAGTCTCTTTTTGCTTTATATAACAGAAGCAGGATCCCAACTTAAAACCTGTTTCATATCAAAGACTTAATGTGCTGATAGCGTAGGAACCTGCCTTGTTCTTTGATAATGGATTTCGTAGACAATTTTTTATGCTTAACAGGGATAGATGTGGTTTAATGTCTGATTTATTTGCCTGTCTCTACTTTTGCAATCATTTGGAAGGCCACATTTTCCATTACACAAGGGATATGTTTATCAGTACAAGCAGAGACCTCTCAAGTTGCTGTCCTGTGCAACATCAAAAAATCTTGACTTGTGGAGAAGGTGAAGGGAAGTAAATAAGATTTAATAGCTCTGAAGATAGAGGTGGAAAGGAACTATTGCAGGAATGTGTTGACCAAAGAATAATTTCAATGGAGTAGATACCCGCATGCAGCTAGACTCTTCCAGACAGGCTTCATCAGATCTGCCAATACTCATGTGCATGAGCATCCTCCAAGGAATTAATTTATTCCATCTTCACATACGCACAACTGTCATCTTGTGTCTGAGACAGCTGATAACTGAACTGTTCCTTTTTCTTATCTGTAGTTCTAAAGTTCTTTTCTTAATCATATTCATCAGAATCCTTGGAAACCTTCAATCTCACTTTAATCTTGGTTCATTATTGAGAATTAATTTCTTAAATGTAAAAAAAATGAACAAGAAGTCTTTAAAAAAACTTTTAAGAGCTCTATGAGTTTAATTATACTTACCAAAACACAGCAGTGACCTAATATATCATTAAATAATCATGTTTAAATACTGCACTGACATTGTCAGCCAGTGAATCAAAGCAGTGGTGAAATCCCTTTTGTTCTGTTTGCTACACCCTGAAACCTATGAAATAATCTTCTGAGTGCTTAGCAGAGGTATGTATCAAGTTGATGTGTTTTGGAGCATGAATGGTCAAAAGAGGTAGGAATTTCTAGATTCTTAGGGATGAAAAAAGGCCCTGCTGAGATCCCCCTTTCCTTTTTTGTGTAATTAGATGAGTTCAAGAGACCATGAATTGTAAAGATTACGTATGAGAAGAAAAGACAAAGTGGCAGCTGGCTGCGCCGTTATTGAGTATGGGCTGCACTGATCAGTGCCTTCTTTGGAAAGGGTAAGTTTGATACTTAGGGGCCCTTGCTTACCATCTTGACAAATTGCCCTTTTGAGGTGAGGTGAGAAGTAATGGATTCACAGTGCAACTGCTGACTTTTAAATTGGAGCACAGAGCAAAACGTGTTTCTACAGTCTTTATCTGCATCATTTTTATTTTCTTGCTCTCATGCATTGTCCTATTTGAGAAACTTGGGATGGCGAGAAAATAATGAACTGGGTTTTTTATGCCATGTGGTCTATAATGCCATATCCATGTGCAGCAGGTAGGCTAAGGGCACCCTTTGCAACTGGCCTTCCCAATTTTTTTTTCACTTGTGCTTCACATTTTTTTTTTTTTAACTGAGCATTCTGGCTTTTAGCCAATACGATGTGTTAGGCAGATTGTGTCTAGCTCTACAGCCTCCTTCTAGATGTATCAGGACCTGTAACTTTATCTTCATCTGTCTGTTAACTGGCATGATCATGTAGCTGCATTTACTTTGAAATCCATGGAAAGCACATGGAGAAACACTAATTTCATTTCTCCAAGAGATTTTTTTTTTCCAGCAGCTGATGAAACTCAGACTTGTGCCAGATAAAAAGCTCTTGTGTTATCATTTTCAGTTAATTAAAAAAATAAACCAGAAATCCCTTATAATGGCAGTTTTATAACTACTACATGTGTGCATGCACATCTACGTGTGTGCCTACACTAGTGCTTCACTCTCGTGTTGACAGCAGGTTGAGCATTATACACTTTCAGCTACAGAACTTGATGATGCAATGATGCAGAGGATGGATAGAGCATTTCGGTGTTTGGGTTTTTTGAGGGTGTTTGTTTGTTTGTTTTTTAATGCATCCTGCTGCTGAAACAGACCTAAAAAACAAGTAAAAGCTTCAGTGTTTGCATAAAAATGGCATTTTTTTTTTTTTTTTTGAGGAAAACGTACTAAAGGCTGAATTTTATCTGTGATAGGCAAGCAAAATATTTTTCTGGCAATTTGATGCTTTAGTAAATTGAACAGTAACTTCATTAAATGTGCCAGATTTGTGTGTGCTAAAAGGAAGGAAGCTAGGTTTGCTTGAATAGAAAGGTGCACTGGCAGCTGGGGTTGAACTACCTCTTGGCAGCCACATCTATCAAGCGCAGATCCCAGTAAGCTGAAGGATTATTATCTTTCAAAATTTTGGACAGTTTCACCGGTGAGTTGGATTTCTTTTGTTTTCATTTTAAGAAGGCACAATTAATTTCATTTGGATGAAAGCTGTTAAACTGACAGCCCTGGAAGACCGCAATCCCTTTGTTCAGCCACAGAACAAGCGATGCCTTGGACTGTGTCTGAGTCAGCTTCTCCAGTGCTGCTCTCTAGCTGTGCATTTTGGTCCAGCCAGCGGACCATAACCAAAGTTCAGCGTCTTTCTGTTCAACTTCATTTTTTTCGGCCAGCATTGTCAGATTGCCAACAAGGGGCTAACTAGTTAGATTTGGAATGGTTTCTTCTGTAATCTGTTTAGGTTATACCAACAGAAGCCCTTATGATCCTTTTGTTTCAAGCGACAAATAATTCTGTGGCAAACTCGCTCACTTGTCAGGACAGCCTTGATCAATTCATTTCACATGAGCAATCATCAAATGGAAATGATTGATTGTTCATTATCTGCAATGGATTCAGCCTACTGACCTGATGAAAGGACATAGTGTATTCCATTACCATCCCTCTGAATCATTCAATTGCCTGATGCATTTTTTTAGTACTCCATTTGCATTACGCAAGCCCTGTGTTTTTAGGGTCTGCATTCTTTGCCAGATTCAGAGACCCTTTGGCAAGTTGCACGTGGACTTTTGCCATAATCTCATCTAGAAGTCAAAGACTGAACTGCAGATGCTTCCTTTGAAACTGGAAGGTGGGAGAGAGACTATGTATGACACTGGCAGGGAGGTTGTGGTAGTACCCACCAGGATGTGTAGGAACTTTAACACAGGTTAAACTTTTTGGCAGGATATTCTATTTAAAAAAAAAAGAGGTACTGTTTTTGAACATTATGCAAGCTTTGTATTTTCATGTTTGTATGTATGTTTTCTTCCCTTTTTCCTGAGATTTAAACAATAACTTGTTCATCATGCTCCCTAGGGAAAAAAAAAAAAAAAAACCAAAACAAAACCATCTTTGATTTCTGTCTGTAGAACATTTGGCCATAAAGTATATATTTGTACTGGAAGCTGTTTTTCAATCTGTGCTGGTTATTTTTTGGTTGCACCTTACTCAGGTTATAGAGTGAAACTTGGCCAGGTAGTTCCAACTTCCTGTTTCTTGTTCACTTCGCTAACAGTTCTTTCATCGTCTAATACTGTACAGCATTTGGGTTGGAAGCCCTTCAGGGATTTATTTATATTGAACAACCTTTTATTTTTTTTTTTTTTTCCACTTAGGAAAATGCCTGAAAACAAATAATGAGTTCTAGTGAGGCTAGGTTTTAGTCAATAATATTGTGTTGTTGCCAACCATTGAGTGTCATGCTTAAGGTGATTGACTTGTAGGTGAAGTTAAAATGCAAAAATGAAAATATACTCCAGCTAAGTTATATTTCCCTGCTTATTTATCTTTTCAAGACACCTTAATTATCTGGAAGGATGGCAACTACTGCAGAGCTTTGACTTTGAGCACAATAGAGAGAGAGAAAAAGAAAGTGTCACTGTTAGGGTTTGGAGAATTATTTTCATGCTTTCTAGTTTGACTTCCTTCGTGCCCCGGGACCCAGACAGTCAAAATAGCTGAGAGTTACATTTTCAGTTTCTCAGCCTGAGAACCAAGTGATATTAATAGTGAGGCATCTAATGAGCAAAGTTCTTTAGGAAAATATATCATCTTGTACTTCAGCAATATTTGAACTCTCCTGAAATTCACCTCTTATCTTTACTCAGTGGTTAATAAGAGTCTTTCTGTATTTCAGAGGTTTGCTAATCTGCACAGGATGCTGCAAGATGCTTTATTAAGAGAAACTTTTTAAATGCCCTTGTATGTTTTAACATTATTGCATTGGGAACTAGAGCAAAGAACAGCAGGACTGAAGTTCCAGTACAGGATGCTTGCAATATGGCTGGTTTTCCAATCCAGCCTTTAAGTTGTGGGCTGTCTTTTTTTCCCTTGTAAAAATTTACTTAATTTACAAACCACTTTGACTCTAAAACTGTTCTAGACCAACGGGGGAACACTGCATCATACTCAGCACTCAGAATTTCTAGTGGGACAGTAGTCACAGGGAACCAGTGAGTTATCAAACAGGTCTAGTGACCCTGTTTCTGAGGACCACTTTGTGTGGAGCACAGCTGAAAAAACAGTGTAACAAGCCTGCAGCATCAATAGAACCTTCTGAATTAAAATCTGCTGTTCTCTCTCAAATGTGGGAGATCAGACCTGGTAAACAGTCTTGGGTGGGGGGGTGTGAGGAGAGAGTTAGATAGCTACTGCTATACAACGGTATCTAGTAAGTGATGTGTGTTTAAAAATATATATTTGGGTGAATAAGGACATGTGGATACATGTAGGTATGAGAGTCATCATTGCTTTGTAGTTCTACAGTTTGGAGGGACTTAGGTGGATTTGATTCTACACATGGCTACATGTGTGGAAGGGATATACATGAAGTTATCATGCTACTTGGTTTGAGCCCCTTATCCCAGTGTCTGAAACTGTGATTTGTTATGCTGTGATATGATCCAAAATAGAACCACAACTCACTGTAGTGGGTTCTTTCAATCCCCTGAGAATGTTTGTCTGGCTTAAGTGCATGAAAGTGAAATGTGTAGTACAGCGTTGCAGCTTATAGATCAACAGTGAGTCCATTTGTGGGAATGAATGAATACCTCATGTTTGATGAGCTATAGCTATGGGGGAGTTCACAGATGACTTCTTATGTTACAGTACTGTATTTTTCATGCTTTTTCAGCTTCATGTTTTTCTTCTGTGTGTAGAATAGGGTGGTATTATCGTGAGTTTTTCAATATAGAAGTAGGAAGTGACAATTTCTCCCTCCTGACTCTTTTTTAATGGTTTCAGAGACCTTTTAGCAGTAAAATTTCAGTCAGGTCTGAAAAAGACAGGTAATTGTTTGTGTACTTATACACAGATTTCACAGCTATAAAACTTATTTGTTTAAATTGTATTCTTTCTGAATGATTTATTGCTTTAATTTTCTCACTTATCTACCCATTTTTACAGTTTCTTTGACAACTTTAACCTCTGGATGCATGTCTGAGAAGGTAACTTCTCATGGTCTAGTCTAGTGATTGTATGGTAGGTGGGAGAGTTCACCTCCGTGCTCTCCTTTGAAAGCAATCATAAATATGTGGAAATTTTTCTGATTCATTCTTCCCTTATGATCATTTTTTTTTACCTGAAAATACCAAAGTCCCTACAAGTGGATAAATTCCATGTAAAAAAAGCCCCCATAAATTTGCTCAATAAAGAAAGCAGACTCACCGTTAATACTAAGTACCTTGCTGTTATTCTGGTTCTATTGCACCTCATCTCTGGATTGTATTTATTTATTTATTCCTGTCTTGGCTCAGTAGAGGATGAGGTGTGCCAGGCTGGAAGAAGCCTCTTGAGTAACCGAGCACAGAATTTCTGTAATTGCAGGGAATTATGTTGCAGGATTCCGTTCATAAATTTATCAATCTCTGTCTCAAAATTAAACAGCTTTTGCTCCTGTTGTTTCCTATTGGGAAGCCAGTCAAGAATCTCACTCCTCTGATGTTTAGAAATCTGCTTCTAATTTCCAAACTAAATTTGTTCATAGCCAGTTCATGCCCATTTGGTTTTGTGCCAATGCTGGTCTTTAAAGGAAGGACTATTAAAATTTTCTTACAATTCTCCTGTGATCTGAGAGGGTTTTTGACTTTCTCTCCTTCTGTTTTTCCCTCAGAAAGGAAGATAATTGAAACTGCTTCTCTTAGCAATGTTCCTCATTATCAGTGTCATCATGGCTTGGATTGATAAATTCTTTTATTTTGAGAGCTTTTTAGTGTTTCTATTCAGTCTCAGACTGACAGAAGCAGGAAAAGGTGGCTGTTCATGTTTTACTAGATAAACAAAAAATATCTGCACCTTTTTGGTAGTTCTAGGGCCAGGAAAGTGAGATATGGAGAAGGAGAAAGTGGCCTGCATGGTTTTGCATCTGTAAAAAACTTTCACTAAGGACTTTGTGAAGAATGGCTTGGAGGTGAGGATCTGGTGCCTGGAACAGGCAAAGGCGTTGATCCAGTTCTTTCATCCAGTTCAGCTCTCCCATCCCTCCGTAAAACCCTGATTGAAATGAGCCAGCTGATAAAACTTTTGGAGGGAACAGAGCTCACAAATGAGTTTTTGAGGGCAACTTTCCAGCTGTTTCCTCGGAACGAATGAGGCAAGCAGCTCCCAGAGCCCCAGACGAATGCCTGGGATCATTCTTTGGAGCATGTGGAGAGTCCCTGAGAAGAGCTGAGAGTCCGAAGGCTGATGGAGAGATGAAGCCAAAGGCCTGTAGTGGGAACCTCCTGCTGTCAGGATCCCACGCTAAGCCGCGGTTGAGGGCGGGCATGGAAGTGAGAGAGAGCTGAGTAAGGTTTGCTGTGACCCTGATAAGTTCCCATGCAGCTCCCCTCTCTGGGCAGTGCTCAGTGGCCTAATTTACAAGATTCCTCAAATGCCCTTAAACTCAGTAGAAAAAAAAAGTGTAATCCATTCAGCATGCTACTGTACTTAATACTATACTTATCACCATGCTATTGATATTGAAATTAGATTTAGATTGGATGCCTTTTATAAGACAGCTTTTTTTTTTTTTTTTTTAAAAAAAAAAGGCGTATCAAATGTAGGATTTTTTTCAGGGAAGTACCAGACTCAGTCAAACTGTTTGAGTTTTAGGGTTGAATTTTGTGGCAGAAGGACAAATGGTGGAGAGGAGAGAAAGCCAAAAAGGTCTGGCTCCTGGATTACAGCAGGTGCTAGGTAGTAAGTCGGTAGAGCAGGTGGTATGAGAATAGTGGGACTTATGTTTGGATCCATCAACTTAAGGTGAATATAGTGCTGCTGAGCTTTTCTGGAGTTGGTTTCTGTATTTTTCTCTGTATGTTAAGTTATTTTTGATTAACAAAGGTATTTGCAATATATTTTTAAATTCAGCGGGACAGTAGGTGGGATAGCTCTTCCCAAGAAGTTTTTCCTCTATGCTCTGTTTTATTGTCTCCACTGCTTCTGTGGTTAAGAGGGATGTACACATAGACATCTTACTGTATCATGCGCTGCTTGTAGTCCCTCCCTGCTAGGAGTTCACCAAGTAAGATAGCTCTGGAATCCTCCGGTTGCGAAGGTGACTGATGCAAAAGAATACTTGAGATGATGGCTTACTAATTCATAGTGAGCTGCTCGTGTTATGATGACTATAAGTAAAGAAATTTTACGTTGCCTTTGTTTCACTGTGTGCAAAGAAGCAGAACTAGCCTATTTCTTTTCTCTTACGTACTAATGATTTCCAGGAGGAAAAGTCTAAGCTTACAAGTAAAGTATGTCTTGAGGCAGTGCCAGCATAGACTGCAGGGTGAGCCCTGCACCTAGTAGATTTTTCAGAGCCCAGCATACTCTTCTATTTTACGACAAGGTCTTGTAGTCACTCATTGGTTCTTTGTTCATTTATAAAATATGAATAGTAGTGACTGCCCCTGCTTACGTAAAAAAATAGGCTGGTTGAAAATCTTTCAAATTTTTTGACTTAGAGTATACCTTTGTGCTCTGATTGCATTTTGTGTTGATCTCTTTAGATGAAAAGGAAGTGACATTAATGTATGTATTATACCTATACATCTGTTCTCTCATTGGAAACGTGTGACGACTGGGAGAGGATGCCTAACTGGCCTCCCTGTGTTACCCAGGCACTTATCTCCTGTGTAGGTAATGCAAGTTTTGTGCAGCTCCCATGGTTCAGTCCAGAAGGCACAGTGAGGAGACTGAGCCCTGTGTACAAGCAGTAGGTGCTGAAGGAGTTCTTGGGACACTAGAAGAGAGGATGGTCCTTATGCTGTTGGTGCTTGCTCAGTATTCGTGAGGACTTAGGAGGATGAAGTTTGACTGTCCACCCAAATATGTCTTCCTGGGGACTCTAACCAAACCACAATGACAGTCCCTTACTGTTTTTTCTTTGGCTCCTCGTTTCTTGTGCGGAAACTAAAGAAGGTCATGACAAGGAAAGGTTTCTCAGAGTCCTGGAGGTGATTCTTAACAAGTTGCTTAGTCAAGATTAGTTGTACTTTCTCCTTCCAGAATCTTGGGGATAGGGGTTGTACAGGTCAGGAAGAGCCAGAAATAAACGTACTTTTGTAAGGCAACATAATGTTCATAGAAGGAAACAAATGGCTGGTTTCTGCTTGTAGGAAAGATGGAATTCTTTATTATTAATACCTTCCACCGCAGCAAATATGATATTGAATACATTTAACAGGCTCAGACTTTTGAGGGCTGATGCTGAGCATTCCTCCCATGTTTTCTTTAGTTTCTTGGTAAATATATACATTTGTGATACAGAGAACATGCTATGCATGGTACTGCAAGGTTCGCTTGCAAATGCGGCTCAGTTATCTGTTGGCAACTCACGGTTGTCAGTCATTCAGAAGGCCAAGGCAAATGACCAATTGGGCAACACTTCCGAGAAGAAAAGATACACTTGAATGCTCCTAGGTATACTGCACCACTAGTGCTGGGGAAAAGGGAGTCTCTTTTCAGAAGTAATGCAATAGGTGGTTTAAGCAATGATATGAGGAACAAGGGTAGTCTGGCCTAAGCAGAAGATACGTATTTCTTAAGAGGTCCCAATAGTGCGTGTTTTTTTTCTTTTTTTTTCTTTTTTTGTGGTGGTGGTGGTTTTGGGAGTTTCTTTTTGACCATCTGACTCTTGATATGTAGCCTTGATGTGGCTTTAACAAGAACTTAATTGTTTGTTTTGAAAGAATATCTCCATTCACCAAATTAAGAAATAGTGCTTTAAAGTGAAAGGCTAGTTAAATAGTCAAAAGAGTATTATAAAAATTTCATTGTTAAAGAGACTTTTGGTTACTATGATGTTTTTAGTAGCATTGTTTTTAGATTGAGATGGTTTAGGTTTTTCTTGAGGAGGAGCTGAGGCTGGAGGTGCTCTAATATTAGCAACCTGAGATCTAGTTTCCAGGTGACATTTGTTGTTCTGTTTAATGGCATATATTTTCATTCTGAATAAGGACCCTCTTCTGAAATGTTTTTGTCTATGCCCTCGTTATCTTTCCCATTGTGTTTTTGAGATATATTCATTTGTGCACAGCTGACTGCTTGTTCACTTATGACCTGCTTCCTAGTAACAACACCAAAGGTTTTCAGTGTTTGTAATGTAAAAGGCAGAACTGCCTTTGACTTACTGAAAGCAGTCAGTGCCTTGTCTGGAATCAGAATGGCCACAACTGTCATCAGGTATGGAGACAGGTGGATCTTATGCAGGACTTTATTTAATGTGTGCTATATGAAGATTATTCCTCTGAAACAGAATTGAATTCTACAGTTAGGTGAGGAATGGACCGGTTCTATTCATGGTGGCTAAGGAAAGAGCTGGCAGTCAAACAAAGATGGCAAAAATTCACTTCTACTGGTGTGCTTTAGAGCTTTGCTGCTAACTTTGTTCTGACTATTTGTTATGCAAGATTGAAGTTCAGTTGTTTCAAGATGATTATCTTCTTGATTAGTTATGTGAGTCGGACATTCAGACTTTGCTTTTTGCTTGAAAATATTTCTACAAGGAACCTTAAGCTTGCTGTATATCATTAATAGGTAAGACTAAGATCTGAAATGTACATGGACGGCACTGTTAGGTCATGAAGCTGGCTTTAGCCTGGGCACTCTTCTGATATTTTTTTTGAAGTGGGAATATTGGTAATTCTGGAAATGAACATGTTGCCATTTAAGTATTGTGCAGATGGGTACAATTTCCTTAATTAAGTTCTCTCATAATCAGCATGTAGTTCTGCCTCTGATCTTTTTTTTTTTTTTTTTCCTTTTACTCATTACCAAGTCTTAATTTGAGAGAGTCTCTTTTTAAAGTGGTTTTAAATAGAGCTCAGCTTTCCTGAGGCAGGCTGCAGTGCACTTTCTGGGAAATGTTTACTGATCTTTTCTTTATCAACATGAACTATACCCTGCCCAACCTGTTTGAACTTAGTATGGTTCTGGGTGTGTTCTGTAACCAAAGAAGTGAAAATTGATGGTACTTTACTAATTCTTACAAATGAATAAATATCTCTCAGTGCCATCTCTGGATTGAAAAAAAATCTGTCTTACCCCAAGTCCTTTGAACAGCCCCAAAGCACCTCTTCTTCCTTCCCTTATTTTAACTTCAAACATAATTATAGTTGAAATATGAACACCTTCTCTTATGCAGACAACGATCATATCATGATGAGTAACAGATGGTACTCCAGTTTTACCTTTCCAATGCAACTTGCAGAAGAAACTATACATTACTGGACTGTCTACTCATTCTTCAAGAAAATAGCAGAGGAACTTGGGAATCCTGACTTGCTGACTGTAGTTCTTGGCTTTGGGATAAAGTAGAAAGAATACTGTTTACCAGGTAGAGCACAGAAAGTGTGGCATGGATTTCTGGTTCATTATCCTCTGTGCTTGTCTGTGTGGTATGGAAGAGCAGTGAGTGATTCTAAAGGCTGTCTTGCTGCCTAACTTTGGTGGATCACCTGGTTATTCTGGATGGGATCCAGACCTTGTCAGAGTTGGTCCCAGCACACTTATTTTGGCTTCTCTGAAAGTCTGTTCTTTTCTCAGTCAGTGAGATTGATTTCTATGTCATCATCTTTTCAGGGGTTCAATTTTTCTTTTTTTAATCAGTCAGTACCTTGGCCCTGTGTGTCACAGATGCATGTGATATTTTCCAGAATTTTGTAGTCTGTTAATATTTGTTTCTGCCTCCTGTTTCTCTCCCTGCAGGAATAGGTAGACTTAAACTGGTAGACTCAATCCATTGAATTGGGCAGAGTCTCTAAGATGAAAGAAATATTAACGGGCAGTAGAAATTGTGAATTAGTTTGAAAACTCCCTTCCTAATTAAAAGGGATGAAATTAATCTTTCATGGTCTTTTGTGTGACAGTAGGATTGTGTAGTTAGGTTAGGAGATTAGAATTGTTCCATGGAAAATTTTCACTCATCCTCACTTATCTTGGATACACATGTATACCTGCACTTGTTCACACATACATGTACACAAGCTGTCCCTCCTTACTGTTCTTGTACAATCACTTAACCTCTTCAAATCGAGCTATACAGGAATGTTTTCTACAACATAAGCGGCTGAGTTGCCCAAAATGAAACTTCTACTGTACTTAAAATATACTCTTTGGGTTTTGATATCTTGAAAAAAAATAAATAAAAAATAAAATCCAGAAGAGCTCCCATAAACCTCAGTGTCTAGTGTTACTCTCCCCTCCTTTTCTTTTTATAAGATTTTTTCTTCTGTCCTGTTGATGGAATTGGTGCGCAGAGTATGTAGAAATGGCTCGGGCAGACCTTTCACTTCTCTGTTGTCTTCATATATTCTGATTTCTGTGGATTTTTCATTTAAAGTTTCCTCACCTTCTTTGTTGCTTCCAAAAATCTTGAACTATATTATTCCATTGTCCTGCCACAGACGTTGTCTTGCCTTTGTGGCATTTCTGTCTTGAGCTACTCTCCGCTAAAGTTTCACAGGTGTCAGGTTCCCTGTCAAGCAATGGGAGAAGGCTCTTTGAGAACTCTACTTCTGAGCAGTACCACAGGCTTCTTGGATAACTGCTCAGAGGTTGTCTGAATTTTACAGCCTTAAAATTCATCTCATGTGGTTTTTTCCCCTGGACTGTATCTCTTGAGTTCCTTATTTATTTGGTCCTGACTGACTCTGCCTCTCATAAACTTACAGTTTGTCTTTTGTCTTTAGTCTCATTTTCTACTTTCAGCTGTCTGTTCTTTTCCAGAAGTTGTCTTTCATCTGTACTTGAATAGCTACTGATTTTTGCTTTTCCACACTTAACCTGCTAATTAGAGCCTCTTGGAATATTTGCCTGCCCAGAATTTTTGGCTTTCATTAGTCTTTCATTATCACCCTTCTTTTTCTTCCCTATTTGACATTTTTCCCAGCTTATGCTTATCTCTTTGTGCGTTCAGACCTCCTACCTGAACCTTCCATGCAGAAGACTAGTATAAATTTTCTAGGAATTCCTTCTTCTACAGGAAGAAATACTCCTTTGCATGTCATCTTGCGAGACACCCTTCACTTAGTGTGAGGCAGTCTGTGATAAAACAGCTGAGAAATACCACTGCTTTGGTGTCCTACCCAGAATGCTTTTGAGTAACAAAGAGCTTCTGAGGGCATCACTTGAGTGGATGAGTTTGCAAAACTTGATTTTACCAGGCATTTGCTGTCGTAAACATCAGTATAACATAAACAGTAATGGTACTTTTGGCTGTGAACTTTTAATCCTGAAGTACTTTGTAAACAACCAATTAATTTGGTGACCTGACGCTTGTCTGTGAAATGACATTACTGCAACTGTACAGAGGCAGCATAAGTTGATTCTGTGCCATGAGTGGTACAGTGCTGAATACTGTACAGACTCCTTTTCTTCCATCTCTAACCGTTACTATAAATGGTTGTTGATGTTGAAATGAAGCTATGGAAAGCAATAGCAACTTACCAGTGTAGCATTTTGTTGCCCCTGTTTAGGACAGGGAATGCATGATGCACACAGACAGACCTGAGCAACTTTGGTCTGCGGAGCTTAGGAATCAGTGGCAGTAAAGCTGTGGTATCTTGAGCCTGGGAATGCTAGGCACCCGTCTAAGTAACCTGACTTTTAAGCAGACTTAGAAAGTGCCTCTACCAAAGGCTCTGTTATGGGCCCTCGATGCTGTTTTACCCAAGAAACCTATGTTAAAATTAGAAGGCCATGGCTTCATATGTCACAATCAGACCTTTCATTAAAGACAGAAATAAACACAATTTCTTATATACCAAATGGATTCAAAAATACCTCGCTGTCCTTTTTGCGGAACGTATTTCATATGTTTGTCTTCATATTTCCTTGCTCTTCATATTTCATATGAAGAGTCTCTTTTCTTCCTGTACCTCTGTTCCTCTGTGCGCCTGTATCTGTGTGGCTCTTTGTACCTTAAGCTTCAAAGACGTGAAAGGCTGTGGTCAGCTGTGGCATAACTCCTATGTGTTAGCCTAGTTAGCATTTACCAAAACTGACCTCTTCACCTGATTCCAGCTTTCTCAGTTTTTTGATTGACATAGCATTAAATGCATGGAAGAGGGTTAGAAATTAAGTCACTAGAGGTCAGCAGAAGAAAGGGGTATTCTGTGTAAAAGTCGGTGGTCTATACTTAAGGACTGGCATTTGGAAAGCAAAGATGAAATAATTAATCTGCTTGTTTAGCTTCAGCTGTACAATTAAAAATCTTAGTGATACAAAAACTGTTGTCCTGGAAGTAAAGAATCCAAAACCAACAGTGATAAAGCTGAAAGAGCACAGACATGAGCACAGATTTAAATGCCCAACTAGTCCTATGGTCACTATGAAGTAACTTTGGTGTTACTACTGGGCAAATGTCACATTGAGAGCCGAACAATGGTAAAAAATCATCTGCATAAATTTTGTCGGTCTTGGTCTGTATAGGCAGTTCTTCAGGATGTAGAATCTAGGATGCAGTGATCTGGAGGTTAAGCCACAATTGGCTTAACCAAATCCTCAGCTGAGTGTTCATAGATTCATAAAACACCCCAGGTTGGAAAGGACTTTGAAAAAATAACCTGATTGAACCTTTTATGGAAAAAAGAACCTAGATGAGATTATCTAGCACCCTGTCCAACTGCATCTTGAAAACCCCCAGTGCTGGGAACTCTACTACATCCCTGGGGAGGTTGTTTCGGTGACTGATTGTTGTCACTGGAAAAAAATTCATTCTTATATCAGGATGAACAGGTCTTTTGTTTATATTTAGTATCTGATTCTGGTAAACTTCAAGTATTAGAACTAGCTATGTTCTCTTCTTCTCCTGAGTATCTTTATTTCTGTGCAGATTTTATCTTCTTTTTCTTTTTGTCTCCCAGAGCGAAGATATTCTTCAAAATAACAAAACTTCCTAGAACATTTACCAAACTCCTGGATGGCGAGAAGTTGCAGTTTTCCCTTCCTCTCTCTTGCTGCTTGTTTCTTCTCTCTCACGAGAGCAAAGATCATGAACAACATATAACACCACTAAGTGAAAGTGGAATGGTTTCAACATGGTGTTCAAACAAATGGTGTTCAACAAATGTTGTTCATCTCCTTTCCTAAGCAGTGAAGGGTACTTTTGGGTCTGGCTGGTTTGCAAACATTTCTCTGATCCTGAAACCTCGTGCCTTTATAAAATTCTTATATATTCTTATAAATTCTTGAATATTTTGTTATGTTGTTTGTCCACAATTCTTGCAGTACTTGCCACTAACACTGAAAGCTTTGACCATCACTTTTACATTGTGCCTTTAAAAGCAAATGTCTTAAGAGGAGGTTGCAACTTTACACTTTTTGCAGTAAGAACACACTAGTTACCTTTTTTTTAATATGATTTTCATATCTTCTCTGTTCCAAAGCTGCCATCCTCTGTAAAAGTGGCATGGAAGTGATGACATGGCAGGGAGATGGGTATTAAAAATAGCATGACCCAGGGATCATTCCCCTTCTCCTGTGGCATCAGAACTTGAAAAATTGTCTGGATTCCTGGCAATCCACAGGCTAAAAAATAAAAGGGAGTTGTGCTTTTTAACTGAGCTTTGCTTAGAGGACAAAGCAAATAAAAGTGCTGCTTGTGTGATTGAGATCGATGCAGCAAGTTTATCAGATGAGATCGATGCAGCAAGTTTATCTGATAAAACTGTTCTTGTATTTGGAGTTAGTCCCTTGATGCTGTGTTCTTTTCCTCTCTGTAAAGGTGAAAAAGGGTATTTAGGAAAGAATACCTGTCATTAATTTGCACTTTCATCTGAATGGTTTGGTGATGGTTTTAACACCAATAACGAAGCAGGAGTTTCCAGTAGCAGACCTGCAAGAGCAGCATAGGTATTTGGTGCATTTTGCTTCTCAGTGTTTGAAGCAATGCATAGTGTTTCTTTTAGCTTTTTTTCCCACCAAAAAAAAAACAACTCACCAAAACTGTATGGCTGGAAACAGTTTTGACTGATGAATAATTACCAGTTATTCAGTTGGTTTGACAATAAAGAAGTTGTGGCTTCAGAGAGCCCTTTCTTCCCAGGTTCTTCAGGGCATGCCAGCACACGGCTTATGATGTATCAGTATTTGTCAGTGGCAGAGATACATAACATTTGATTTCTGCTGAGAGTTTCTTGCTTTTTCAGAGTTGGTAGAGATGACAAAGTCATTGTCTCTTCCCACTGCAGAAAATTTGTTGGAATAATTTCTTGTCCCTACAAAGCAAAACCAGCTTTTAATTCTCTGCCTGGAATTCCAGTGGTGTCTGCTGAATGCTGCTTTAATGCTTGAGGTTCCTGTCGTACTGTTGGTGGATTAGAAGCTGGAGGGACAGAATGTGGATCCTGTGGCATAGCTTTGGGAAACTGGAGAGATTTCTAATCCTTTGTTTCGTTAGATGCTCTAGAATGCTCTAGGAAATAATTAATGTCTATGAAGGAAGGCACATCAGAAAAAAGCACTGTTTGGGTTCCAACTGAAGCAACTAGTGGCTCAAAAGCATAGAGAGGCTATCCAAGACCTGCAACATTGCTTCAAAGCCTCTGTTTATGCTGCAGTGAAATGTACATAACCCTTCTGTTTTTATCAGAAATTACTGGATCACGTTATGAATGTCAGAAATCCCAGATTATTAATACAGTGCAGGGAAATTGGATGAGAGCCTGCAGAAGCCTCTGTCTTCTTCCACAGTCATCAAATGACCTCACTGTGGTTTTGACTTCGCTGGTGTTCATAGGAACGCAGATTCCCAAGATTTCTCTTGGAAGATGGTCGTGTTGTGATTAAAGCATTTACATACCTTTCAGGGTCTGAGCCTTCATGGTTTAAGTAATTTTGGTAAACTTGACATTTTTCCTTCTTTAAAAAAAAAAAAGGAGAAAAAAAAACCCCAAAACCCCTAGAAGTAAGAAAGCTAGAGCTGTTCCTGGAATATACTATGACTTCATGTCGGGGTGAGGTGCCAACGTGCACATACGTACATGGAATGGAAGAGCAGCGAGAAAAATGTCTTTTGCAGCTTGGGTGGTATTTTCTACATGAGAAATATCACTCTTTTCTGACTGCCAAGTTATTACACTCAGACTTTAAATCTCTGTTTTGTATACAGAGAAGAGGTAAGAACTGCATGTGTGCAAACTAGTGTTTCCACCTTTGTTCTGCCTGATCAAGATGCGTGTGCCTGTGTATGCGAGCAGGCATGCATTTATATGCTTTTGTCCTGGAATATGTGAACACATGCTTATGCTCTTCATCATGGATCTGCAAGCTTCCTAGCATAATGCTGTGCACACACGTCATTGTACAAATCCACAACCACATCCAACTTTCTCTTCTAAATGGTGGGAACACACTTTGTTATTTTGAGCAGAAATCTTGTATCTGGGACCTTAAACATACTTTGATTTTGATGATTTTGCTGTTTTTTAAAAAACCTTACTCAGCTGCTGTGTTGTGAAATGTGGCTGTGTGAGAATCTCCTGACTCTGAAATATGAGGAATTTTTTTTTTTTTTTTTTTTTTTTTTTGCTGATCAGCAGTGGGATTTTGTGACCTCCGGTTGATATCTGTACAGTACATCTTGTATGTGTGCATTAGTGAGACAACACAGTGCCTCCAGGAAATGCATTCTTTTGCAGTGGGCCATATGGGTAGATTTGCATTTTTATGATGAAGATGGGAAGATAAGGTTTGCTTGCTTTTTTTTCTTTCTCAATATTCTTTTATTGCATATTGTCCTTGCACGTAGTTGAAGCATCTTAAAAGCATGCATGAGATAAAGCAGAATTAGCCCTTTAACCAGCATTTGCAACAGACTGCTAGATTTGTTGAGGAGACTCCCCTATTTAGAAAGACTAGCTTTTCAGTCTTGGCTATTGTTAAAGAAATTAATAGCAAACATACCAGCCTAACCTCAACAGGTGGGGAATTGGAGACTGAAGCAGTTTTCAACCATACCAATATGAGGCTAAAGCAAATATAAAAAAACCCGAAGTAGTCTTTCATACAAATGCATGCAGGTACTTGTCCTGTGTTTCTGGTGTGCAGAGATATTAGGATATCAACAGGAAAATTATGGGCTTCCATTGCTTTAGATAAAGGAGTTAGCTTGTCTACTTAATTCTTCCTACTCGAATCCAGGTGCTGGAGGGAGAGAAATTTTCATGTGCTAAGCCATTATGTTTCAAAAGGAAATAAGGAGTGTTTGTGGAACCTTGGACAGCCTTCCTCAAACTCAGGGGAAGCAATTAGTGCTGTAATAGTGTAGAAGGCTGTTTCTGGCCTGTGTCTTACAGATATTACCAACTGTTGCTTAAAGGTAGACAAATGGACTACTCCATAGCAGATTAAGTACAGAAGACCATGCTACACCAGCTTTGAGTGAAAAATATCTGAGATCTTCACTGCTGCTTCTGAAGTCTCCTTGATTTACAACCCACCACCCACCTTAAGCATACACCTGTAATTTGTGTAATTTGTGGGCAGTTTTATTCTTTGATCATTATTTTGGCTCCATGTCATCTTCCATTTTTTCAAATGCATTTTCTGCAGAGGAACTGCTGCCCCCAAACTAACAATCAGGCTCTCAGTCTCCCGCCTAAAGTTAACTGTGACTAAGAACTAAATAAGAACCTTTATTTCTGTATCCTTACTTTCCTATCCATGTCCCAAATGGTATTTTGCTGTCTTTCTCCTTACAGTGCTTATATCTAACTACCCGGAAAAACTAGCTCTCTGTGGCTGCTTTCTCCCCCCACCCCGCTATTTTATAAAGGGAATCTTTTCAAACTGTGCATGAAGAGAACACAGAAAACCAGAACTCCTAGTTCTCTAGGACATCCCTGTTTTCCTCATTGAGAGATTTTATTACAGTTGATAATCCAGGACATTTCTTGAGACATATTCACAAGTTATTTGTACAGCCAAGTACAATGTTCCTCTCTGTGTTTTCTTTAACCCCTCCCTGGTTCCATTGTACCTTCTTTTCCTTCTGACTGTGGTGGGGCCCCTTATTTCAGGACCTTGCACTGGCAGCAACTTCAACAGAAATCAATATTAAATTGGTACAGAAACAGCGAGGTTAGAAAGTCTTGTTACAGTAGCAAAATGTAGCAGTTAAATAACTGTTGTGCCAATAAGGAGGAAAGAATCATTTCAGCTGGAATCTTGTGTCTAATGGAAGCCAATGCATACTCCCCTGCATTCCTTGCACAAGTAACTGGCTGGTTACAAGGGTAATTGTCCATGCTTTCAACTTCTGATCAACTTACATCTTGAAAAATAATGACTTTGGCAAGGAAAATAGGAAAGCACTATGCTGAGGAAAGGATGAGCTAAACTTCATGGTGCTACATCTTATTCATCCTATGCAAGTCACACAGTTTAAGATTCACATACCTCATGCTTACTGGTAGAGATAATGTTTCTGGTCCTGTGCCCTGGAGTCATTCAACATAGTTCCAGTCTAAGGAAAGCATCTTTCTCTTACTTTTTTTGCAAGTAAAGAAAGGTGACGGAGAGGACTTATTCTTCCTAAATCCTGTCAGAGGTTGGTTTACATCCTGAAGGTTACAAATACAGTTTTTCGTAGTTTTTCCTGCTAGTTATCAAGACACGTGAGACAGATGCTATTCTTTTTTCCCCACTGTATACTTGTAGTTTATACAGGAATTCTTCAGCCCTGGAAATACTTGTCTGTGTAGAGATCACAAAGAGTTTGTACCAGGTACAACAGAAGAGCCTACTTGCTGTTTCTTAGAGAAGAAACTACATCATTGCTAGGTGAAATTTAATGGGATTCAGTAGACTAGTACCAGAGTGCTTAGATTTGTTCAAATGCAAAATAGAGGAAGAAGCTGTATCTTTCTCAGAACATTGATTTGAGATTATGATCAGCCTGGAAAATGAGAAGAATTGTGTGAACAGATCAAGAGAAAAGCTACTGGGTTCAAGCAGTGTTGATGGGAACAGAATAATGGAATCATAAAAATTAGTGAAAATTGTACCTGGTAGCTGGGTCTTAATGACTATAGGCAATTTTATCAAGTTCTTGTCTCATTTATATCCTGCATCTCTTTGGAGGCCAAGGGCACCTTTTGAAATACTAAAAATCTTGCTGAACGTAGAAATGTTTGTTCTTCTATGACTGAACAAAGGATTTGGCCAGAGGCACCAAACTGGAAGCCGTGTTTTAGCTTTGTGGAGGTGTGGAAGGCTTTTGGTTGCCTCAGTCAAATACTCACTAGACTGGAAGGAAAGATTTATTTGAGCAGGATTTCAGCATGTTTTCCTTACAACATTTGAAGGTCACAGCTATCTTGACGTGTTCAACTGCAGTTTGTTAATCTAACAGTAAGCTGGGTCTACCAGTGGACGTTTGCTAAGCTGTAGAAAGAAATCTTGTGGTGAAGCCTGTATCCTGCAGATTCAAGGCTGTTTGCATTTACACAAAGGCAGGAGACATTTTAGAAGCACTGAAGTGCAATGAAATTTGCTGTAGTCTGGTGGGGATTTTTGTTTGGTGATTTTTGTTTTCTTAATTTTTTTTTTTTTCCAACTCGTTGGTTCACCCCAATCCCCTGCCTCTGAAAGAAAAAAAAAAACAAAACAAAACAAATAAATAACTCTGACTTGACTGCTTGGGTCTTGGTTTTCCTTTCTCATTTAGGTGCTCTAGTGACTTATGCTAAAAGACTTGGTACTTTCTGTATAACTGAGCGATCATACTGCACCATTATACATATTACTGGGTGAAATTCTATAACCTGTTTCAGTGCTGGACAAATTCTGGGCTTTGGGGAAGGACATGAGAAAGGACTTGCAGGGGCGGACTTTCTTTGCTGTTGTTCAATATAGTGGAGGTCAGAGGGTATGATTACTATTGGCCCTTCTGGACCCTCCTATGAAGAACAATGAAACAAAAGGCTAACTTTCTGCATTACCTGGTTAATTTAAAGGAAATTGTTGTTCCAAAAATGGGGCTGATCTTGAAAGTAGGTTCCGTTTATAGGTCTACAAATCATGCTCTGTGTAGTTGTACATTTCTGATCCTTTTTCTTGACCTATGAAATAGGGGAAAGGTAACTTTTTTAAGCCATGACCCAAGACTAGAAGATGCTAGCAAATGCTAGTAAATCACTTATTGATTCCTTGGGTAAGTAGGGTCAAATGGAAAACTTGATCCAGAATTTGAGTGGTTATCAAATGTGATTTGATGAAGTGTCTTTGGCTCTTAAGAGACATCTCCTGGCCTTTTGTAGGTGACAGTCAGAAAAAGAAGAAATTATACCATGCAGTGACAGCTGTTCCACCTCTATGAGAGACAGTGAATGAGAGGTTATTAGGTGATATTCTGCTGCTGTGCTCTGCAAGAGGTTCTTGGTTTGATGTTTGTAATGGTCAATTCTGACCTTCGTCTCACAGGAGTGTCTTTCCATTGGGTGCTGGGGGAATGTGGGCAGTGTGTTTATCCATAAAGCATGAAGCTTAGAGCTGAATTAGTGTATGAAACAAATAATTTCCTGAACATTAATGAGAACTAGGCTTTCAGGGGGTCTTTAAGACTAGGCTTGAGGAGGGAGGATAGGCTTTTGCAAGGAGGTCTAATCTAGAAGGAGGAAGCACAGCTGTTTTCATGTTCCTGGGTTTTCTCTGCCATCTGTATTACAGTACGGATTCTTGGAATGGAGGGCCTCGTGCCATAAACCCTGTGTGTGGAGATTCTGAAACCAGTAAGTAGCAATGCCAGTCTTGTTTGGTGAAGTCAATGCCTAGTACTTTGTATGAATTGAATATGTTCTTCCCATTATCCACTTGTTCACTGTAATACCATTCTGGGTGGTCCAGTATTAGCAGTGTTTTGGGAAGGCATTGCTATGACTATGTGATCATAATCAAAGGGTTCAAGGCAAACTCATCCCTCTGAGGAGAATAATAGTTGTAACGGGGAATGCAAAGCAAGCATGGGAGAATATAGTTAAGGTCAGAGAATTTCTGCCGCTTTGTCTGGGCTTGATGCCTGGCTATAGAATATGTTGTCAATGCAGATTTGACTATTATTCTTTGAAGCTAAGCTTCAATGAGGAGCAAAAGGAGAAGCTGCCACTGCTCCAAGGAACTTTCAGTATTAGCATGCTGAGGATCTGATCCTGGAGAATTTGTGCGAACAGTACTAGTTTAAGAAGCAAAAGCAGAACTGGAGTTGTCTTTTATGCAAGAGATATTAATGCTCTTTTACCACTTGGAGGGGGAGAACTCTGATGTTTCATGAACCTTGTTCCCCAAATGCTTTTTATCTACGATGACTGTCCTGATGCATAACTATTCCAACACACTGCTTTGTGGAACAGAGGATTTGGCTCCAAGATAAACACTTGCTGGCTTCCAGTTTCCAGGGAAAAATGTATTTCATTCAGTACTATAGGAAGGTGGAAGCGAATTTTGTGCCAGTCTTGTTTCCCAGGGCTGAAGGCAGACATGCCACAAATGAATCCCTACCCTGTCCGGTCAAACACATAATCCTCTGGCTGTAGAAGCCAGGGACAAATGAAGCCTGAGTAGTTTTGCTCTGGAATGTGAAACAGGGCAATGGCATGCAAACATATCTTCACCCGGGGATAGACAAGATATAAAGTTGCCTCTGCTCCCTCTGCACGCTCTTTTGAAATGCATTCTCTCATCAGGTAAAGATGATGGTCAGGGATGATGGGATACAGGAAAGCAGTGAGGCTCTCTGCTTGTCTTTGAAGCTGTACCTCTTCTGCTGGTGATATTGCATATTTGCTCTGTGCTTGCCTGGTAGTTTTAGGATGTCTGCAGCAATAAGCTTTTGAGTTTTGTAAGTTTGAGTCTTAATATTTGTCAGTGGTGGTCAATCCAGATTTTTAGTGGTGAGCATGAAACCATATGATATGAAAGGCAATGAACTGCTGTAATACTTCAACCTGAACTCCTGTAGAAGAATCCACCAGAGGAGCATGTGGGGGATACTTTCTGTAGGGTATCTAGAAAGTAATTAAATAAAGAATATTTCTATTTGATATCTTAGAGAAAGACAAGTAAAGGAGCCAGATGTTGTTTCTGCTAACACTTGCTGAACAGCAGTGAATCCAGCTGCAGTTTTCTTAACACCATCTGCTGTTGCATTTTCAGAAGTGAAAGAGTTCTGGACTACTATAGCTGTCACAGCAGATGTAATCTAACTGAGAGGAAAAAATATTTTGGTTTACTCAGTCATTGCGTAGACCTCTGGTACTCCTATATTTGCTTGTGTCTCTACTCATGTACCATCATATAGTGCTGGTTTTGGACAGCTTATTCTATTTGCTTTTCAACTCTGCAAAATCTCAATTCATAAAACAAGCTGAAGAATGTTAACAATGGATGCTTCTGACAGCTGTGTGATATGCTGCTATCTTGCATGTGAGGAATATGCATGGAGTCCTCCAAAGTTTGTGTAGACACAGTCCATGTGCCTTGTGAAGACACAGTGGAATTATGTTATAAACCTCACTTTCCAAGAAAAGTAGTATCTAAGTTCAGGCTTAAGTTCTGCCTTGCTGGCTTTATGTTCCTCTTGTTGCTTTCGTCCTCATAATAGCTAAAGGAGATCTTAACTGGAGGTTTTGATCTGTAATTTTTAGACTATTCTGGGGTACATCTAAAGGAGCTGTAGCATGAGAACAGAGGGCAGAAAATAGCATCCAGTATGAATGGTATAACACATTTTGGTTATAACACAAGATGTTTATTTTGTAATTGGGCCAAAATACTGATAAACATGTTCTTGGATGTACTCTGTTCAGATCCAGAAAAACATGGCACTAATCGGAAAATGTTGATAGGTGTTCTGTGTGCTATTTAAAAATGTTTTTGAGTCACTCTTTACTTACTTTGCATGAATCTAGGAACTGTAAAATCCCTGCAATCTTACAGAGTTGGGAGTGGATAGACTGGGATTAGTTGTTTAGGGAGCTGGAGAGAAGTGCACATGGCTTTGGCACGTGTGGGTAAGATGCATCTCACAAGACTGCTGGCCACAGGGGAATTTCTGTGGGTAAATAAGATTTCTGTCTGAAGGGCTGTCCATATGGCCCCTTTCACCAGCACTAATTCCACTTAGATTAACTGCATAGCACGAATATGGGTCAAAGCCTGGATTGTTGGGAGAATGAGTTCCTGCTTGCAAGCTGCTTCCCGCAGAAGTACTTGTTGGCAGCTGAGATCATAGTGCTCACACTCCTCACAATAACCCACTTTGAAATGTATTTAGAGAGGGGTCTTGGCAGCCTGCTTGCTGATTTTTCATACAAAATGCAGGCCCTGGTTTGTAATCCCCCTCAGCCCATCAAGACATTTGCTGCTGGTCCATCATCTTCTCTGACTTTCTGTACCACAAGGCAAGGCATCTGCATTTGAACCATCAATACTAACTACTCTGAGTACTATTTTTCCCTTTACTATTATGCAAGAGTAAAGGAGCTACTCTTTGAAGTAATGCGTTTTTTCTTGAAGAAAAAACTGCTGTGTTGTTTCTGTGAACACATGCCCTCACTGCAAGTGGTAAAAGCAGGTAGAGGGGTGGAAGGGGAAGAAGAAAAAGAACAGATCTTGTCATGTCCTTGGATTGTATGTTCTAGTGAAATCTAATTCTTGCTTTTCTTTCTCCTTTACCTACTCTAGTGGTGGCAAGAGCCCAGCACTGCAGTCAGTCCTTCCTGAATCTGTGGCTAGTTTCATTGTCTCCTATTATGTCACGATTCCTTATTGGGGAAATATAATACTTTGCTCATAAAGTGGATCAAAGCTACCAGGTGAACAAACTTTTTTTTTGTTAAAGTCTGAAGTGATCTTCAGAACACAGTTTCTTCTGATGCATTCCTAGGTTTTTCCCAAATTTACTTATATTATTCAAAAAGAGAAATGCCTTTGACCCAGACCTAGAGGTGCTTTAAGTACCAGCTACGCTAAGCAGGTAGAAGTACCGGTTAGAGGCTAGAACCTTCCCACGCTGCAGTGAGTGCAGAGATGAGATTGTTTTAGTGCCATTAGCCCTCCTATGTTTGTTTCCCGTCTCTTTCCCTCTGGATAGACCAGTTTTTGAGACTTGACTGGGAAATATGTATGAAGTTATTAGAACACAGAAATCTCTGTCCCTTCAGATGCTGACAGTGGACTATGAGGACGCAGTAACATAGCCATAGTTTTGATGTGAAGCTGCTTATAGCTTGCATAGCGTAGCAGGTTGACATGCCTGCTTACGAGGCTAATACTCCAGTACAAAAATAGGAGAGGTGGTGAAACAATTCACTGGAGCTGAAGACCTTGTGGTCAAAGAACGCAAGGCAAGTGTTCACTTTATGCCTCTGCAACCAACCTGAGCTTGAACAACTCTTCAGTTGTATTCTGCTTGTGTGTACAGTGCCTCCCCTCTCTGCCTTTGCAGAGTAAAACATTATTTGTTGAGCAGCTTAAAATGAAAGTGGGTAGAGTGAAGGTCAATGCAATTTTGAGTAGGTAGTGAATCCCTTGCCTTTTTCTTGGCCTTGTGGTTTTGTGACAACATGAAGCTTCTTCTCATCCTCTGCCCCTTTCCATTCAGTGACGCAAGGCAGGGTGTCCAATATTGAAGTGTACAGGCTCTGATGTGCTTTCACTTACCACCTTCTAAGCAGTGCAGATACAGAAGTCAACATATCTGAGGAAGTTTTGTTTATTTATTTTAGTACAGAAATAATGATAGTTGCCTGTGCTGCACACAGTCACACTTGCAATGGGATTCCTTGCAGTTGTGAGAAATCGGGTATACAGAGTTGTTCTAAAAACCTGAGTGGCCGTCATGGCCTAGACAATCGGTGATCTTATAAAATAATCTATTTCCTATGCATGGTTGTAAAACACTTCAGGATCATTAAAGGACAAACATTTTATGGCTAGTTTTGTTCTGCTTTTTTTTTTTTTTTGAAAGTGCACTTCTTTTGAAGCCTTCTACTGCTGTTTTGCGACCACCATACTAGGAACTTTCTTCAGTATTTTCCCAACTCCTTTTCCTTATGAATGCAGGAAGCACAAAATATTCTTCTGGCATTTGAGCTGCAGTTATTTTGAGTGGCTCCAAACAGAGGGAAATGTGTTTCTGTGGTAGTTGCTGTAGAGAAAGAATTTTGCTGCAATGTCTCTCCCCCACCGCCCTTTGGTGGCTGCAGAAAAGAAGCCAGTGTTTGAGGCCCCAGCTCTGTGCATCTGCTGGATCAGTTTAGGCTGATTTCCCCACCCCCTCCCTTTCCCCTCTTTCCATTAGCAAACTAGATGTAAAACAGAAGCCATTGAATAAATAGGAAAAATGTGTAGCAGAGGAAGCCCTTGTGATTAGGGAGCTGTTAACCAGTTATTTCATGTCCGGCTTTCAGTGTATTTATAAAAATGATGCTATTCAGTGGCACGTCAAATTACTATAAATGGCGTTGGCTCAGTTGCTTTCTCATGGAAGCCAGTTTGCACTTTATTTTTAACTTGGGCCCACTGATTATTTTTAAATTTAGTGTACTATTTAAGTGGCAGGCAAAGTGTGGGCAATATACATCAAATTTGCTTACACCCTGTCTTACCAGTGCACTCTAGAGTCCTGTAGGAGCACACTTGGAAAGAGTGGATTGATCAGTGTATGTCCATCCACTGTTTGGCTATCCTGGGGAGATGGCTGATTGATATGATTAGTGGCAGCTGCAGTGTTTGGTTTTGTGATGTGGAAGCTTGTCCATTAGGAGCTGGCCCAAGACCCAATAAACTCTTCTTCTTCTTTTTTTTTTTCTCATTGATTGCCAGCAGCGGTCACATGCATTTATAATGTCCTTGTTGAGACTTCACTGTGTGCACATGTTTTAAATCAGTGGCTTTGCAAATAGAAGAGAAAGCACCGTTACTCCCTACCTGCCTCCACCAATGTGCTTCAGGGACAGGGAGAAAGAAAATTGCAGCTCATGGAAAAGCACAAGCACGTTCCGAGTCTACAGTTCACAGTTTTTTGGACAAAGAAGTGAGTCTTACATCATGGTCCAAATGTGGTGAGAGTTAAGCTTCCATACAGTTCTTCTGGAACAAGTTTTGCAGAACAGAAAGTTCTGTGTTGAATTGTGGCCCCTGGGGCAGATTCTCAAAGCTGTCCATGTCACATCAAGGCATCTGGCAAGTCTAGTCCTCTTGATGAATAGTAGTTAATAACTGACACCCAGAAGTGGGGAAGGATGCTATTGCAAGCCTGGGGCACAGGCCTCATTGCTTTAAGGGGTAGGTAGCAGCTCTCATCATGAGTTTCCAATTCAATCCCAAACAGCAAGCATTCATTCCAAAGCACAATCTTCTTGTTTGCTGTTATATTCCCTCAAAGAGCAATACCTGTACATTAGTTCTACTGTGCATAAAATGGAAACACTTGAAATCTAGATTAAACTAACCACTCAACAAAATATTGTCCAGCACAGTGATTCTGCAGTGGGACAAGTAGAGTATACAAGCTTGATATAGCTTTCCCATCTTTGTTTTCTCTGATTCTGAGAGGTGCAACACATCATAGAAAGTGTCGCTTTCAGAGCATTCAGCCTGTCCTTGGTAGCCATCTAGTTTGTGTGTCCCAAGAGATCCTTCTTTATAATGTTTACATTTAACATTCTGATTAGGATGGGGAAGAGAGCATTTGTTCGTACGTTGCTGGAGTGAGAAGTAGAACGTCTTTAATCATACTGCAGAACGGTCTAGTTGCTAACAGGCTGTTTTCTAGTCTGGAAATTTTATAACCCACTTAAATAAAAAGAAGTCTCTCTTGACTGAGATTAAATAGCAGATGCATTTGTGATATCTCCTCTGATTATTCAAATATTACTATTTAAATAAGTAGAATATAATTAAGAATAATCACAATTAATTAATTTTGACCTATCTTTAGTTTTCCTGCTACCATAGTGAACAACAGAATTTAGTCCTTACAGCCACCTAACCAGCAAATGGCTTTGCCTTGTCCACGTCTTAGTTTCATCATCTCCCTGATGAAGGGATCATTATGTTGCTTTGAAATTCTTTTTACTGAATAAGGAAAATCCTTTTTGTAATCCAGTACCCCTTTCTTGCTTGCTGTGTGTATTTGCTTACTTGTTAATTCCCTTAATTTAGTAACTTTGTGACTGTGAAGACCCTTCCAGCGCCTTTGCTACTTGCATGGACTGACTTTCTAGTAAGTACCCTCTGGTATTTAAGTTAGGTAATGGAAGCTTAAAGAAGTGGAAAGAAGATAAAATAAAATGTTAGACCATACTTGGTTCAGCCTCCTGCTTGCAGCCCAGCATGGTTGCGGTGGAATCCTGCTGATGGAATGTCCTGACATTATGGTGTTTATTTCCACCACAGCCCTGAAATGTAAACAGGACATTGTTGGATGCTAATCCAGTGGACAGGAAATGACTGAGAATCCTCAACCCTTGGGCTATTGGTAAGACATAAGGAAGTGAATTTTACAGGAATATTGGCGTATGGCACCAGTAGTACACTGGATCATACATCAGAGGGAGTGCTTTCAGGAAGGGTATCTGACATGTTTTGGGGGCGTAACAAAACATAAGGCTAGTTTCAAAAGAAATGCATCAGTAATATGTAGCAACTTGCGGGAGGGGTCCTGTATAATCCCTTGCTCCAGCCCTAAAGCCCAGAAGGCATGGATAGGAAGTAGCGTGGTCAGGGAAGTGTTCGGTTTAGTGTGTTGATGCACTAGAAGGCTGGCTTTTCTTCCCTTAGGCGGGCCTAAATAAATTAATGGTATGAGAATAGTACTGAACTTACAGTCATGGCACCCTCCACCCTGATATGAAAAGGGGAACATACAACTTGCATAGGATGCTGCCTGCTGTACTGTGTTCAGGGAAGAGTGGGACAAGCTATGACAAAGCTATTGCCGTGTGCTGTGGGGCACTTGAGACTCACATTGCTGGAAAGATGGTTGCCCTCTGTTTTTATCGTAATAGAAGACATTGCCTCTTCCAAGCAGCAGCTGCAAATGCCTCCTCTGTGATACCTCTTATAGTAGCAAAGACAGAACTGTGTTGTAATGAATATAAAGGAGGTCCTTTATTGACATTGCTAAATGAATACAGACCCTCTAATTCACACTGGCTCTCCAGCTTCCAGACTGGCTGACTACTGCCTGATGTTGCCACACAAGGTCTCCTTAAGTCTTGGTCTGGCGTCTGTAGCAAGAAAAGGGCTGGCTAAAGAGAAATTAATCACGTCTTCTGTACTGTGAGTGTCGTGCACTGTTGTTTTTTCTGTAGTAACTCCCCCTACACTCTGGCTCTATTTTGCAGCAAGGCGTAATTTTATGGGAGGCATCTTCTGACTGTTTTCACAAGCGTCTTGCTGGCACGGTTGCCAGTGTTGATACCATTTAAACAAAGTGCTTTGAATTGTCTCTCCTATGCTGTTTGGGCTGGGTTTCCATCCGGATCTGAAATTAGAAGTTTATTACTTGGAACTGGTTTTTAAAGGTGAAACTGACACCAGTTTCTTATTACTTACCAAGTCCTGAGGGCAGAGTTACACTCCCGACATTGCTGTAGGTGTTAATGATTTCATCAAGTCAAGAAGCAAAGAGCCCTGAACTCTGCTCTTGGCAGCTAGTAAAGAAGGGAAGCTAACTTTCAAATATTTTTTTAAAGTTGTTTTTTTTACAGTGTTTACATTAGCAAACTGGAATTTGTGGGCCAGACTTACAATTGGAACTAAGAGAATTTGTTGGCTACTTAATTCTTAGAAATCAAATAGGTAGTAAAGCCTTAGTGAGCAGCTGAAACTGTTCTTGCCAAGCACCTCTGAAGTTCCAAAAGAACAAGAATCTGAGTGGGTTTGCTGTGGGTGCAGGCCTAAGAGTTTAATTTGCTTGGTATGTTTTCTACGCCTCAAAATAATCAGGAGGGGATATTGTTATGCAGATCCCAAGATTTTTTTCTATATTACTTTCAGTTGCATGTAAATAGCTCAAAAACCTTGCCATAAATCTGTAAAGATTCCAGGATTGGGGGGGGGGGGGGGGGGGGGGGGGGGTGTTGTGTGGTTTTTTTTTTGTTTTTTTCTTAAAGTAGCTTCTATCTTGTCTTGTGCAGGAGGATGGCATTGTGAACAAGGACCAGGATTTAAAATCAGGATAAAATGGCATTCCTTTGGGCTCTGCCACTTACTTGTTCTATGATCTTAAGCAGATCATCATTCTCTTCATGCCTGTATTGTGATATTCTCATGTTGTGCCAGATTGCCATGAGACCTAACTTCTTCTCTTTTAAACCTGAATAACTTTTGATCCGAGGGCTAGCTGTTTTTCAGCTGATCATTGTACATGTGACAGCTACTGCAGCAGTAGTAAATGGAAGGTTACAGAATTTAACATTGATTAATCCTGGTTATTGATGGATGAGGCTCCAAAGCTTATCCTGTAATTATTTATAGAGGTGCTTACAAGGTGACTTGTTGATCACCATTTATAATTAGCTATGCAGACAATGCGTGGTGATAGTATACTTCAGTCT
Source organism: Cuculus canorus (assembly GCF_017976375.1). Taxonomy (NCBI): domain Eukaryota; kingdom Metazoa; phylum Chordata; class Aves; order Cuculiformes; family Cuculidae; genus Cuculus; species Cuculus canorus. The sequence goes on from NC_071403.1 coordinate 103,518,369, forward strand.
AGGAAAAGTAAGTCAGGGCCCAGGCTCTGGGATTTGAAACTTGGCAGATCAAGCACTAATTTCTGAAATGAGAGGGAGTTTACTGAAGGTGTGGTATATTTTCTGCTGCTAGAAGTATTTCAATCAAATGAGATGCCTGTTGCAAAAGCTATATTCTGCTTCTGGCAGGAATTACTTTATGGCAATCCTGTGGCCCGTGCTATGCATGATGTCTGACTAGTTGATTGGTACAACCCTTTCAGTTTATAGTTCAAAAGATTTGTCTATCAGATTTGAGAGTGTAAGTCTCAGTGAGGCCAGTGGAAACCAAATAAACCCAAAGCCAGAGTTTTACACTGCCTTCTTTCACATCCTTTGAACTTCCAGCCTGTATTCGCTTGTTGCCCAGCTAACATGTGGAAATATCCTCCTATGTGGCTTGTATCTTCTTATCTTTGCATGGTGCCCCTTAGCTTGCTATGTTCTAATCAGCAGTGCCCTCCATACGTGCCTTAAAGTTGTGGTTTGTTTGTTTGTTTGTTTGTTTGTTTTATTTTTGCTTGTTTTTTTTTGAAATGGAAGTTGAATAGTGAGAATATTTGAACAGATCTAAAAGGGAGCATATTATGTTGTGGACACAGCTGGACACTTCTGCTCTGATGTCCCTTTGGCAATAATTGACATAGGGCATTGATATGTATTTCTATCTATGCTTTTTCTAAAATTCTTCCCCTCCCTCTCCGCCCCCCAAGCACTGTACCATTCAAAATTACTCAGCAAAAGAAGGGATCCTTGACTGTTGAGTTGCTCACTTTGCTTCACATACTTGTCCAGCAATTCAGGTGGAAATTGCTTTTACTTCCCCCCCTGTATATTATGGCACAAGGCAACTAGTCGAGTGGTTCTTGTATATTGTCTCCTACTTGTTTATCTTGTTTATCTGCCTCCTATGGTTGTGCTGTACTACCTGTCCAGAGTTGATGAGACAGCTCAGGGCTAAAGTAGAACTCCGTATTCCTGACCAAACTAGTGGGTAAATGTTTGCTATTGCTGAAGGACCGCAGCTGGTAATAGCCTACAGGTGTTGAATTTGGAGAGTATAATGACTTGGCTGTTTGAGTGACTGTTCTGAGAATACAGACTAGATCTTGGTAAGTGTTCATCTCCCTTGCTGACACTGGTGGTTAGAGTTTCTAAAGAGCTCAGTATGTCTCATGCAAATTTTTCCATTAAGATTTTCCCATGAAAAGGTCTGTTCTCAGAATTGCCAAATTTTGAAGAAAAGTTTCCCAAATGTTTCCACATTCTTGTGAGAGCTGGATATTTAAAGATTTGTGATAAATCACACCAGAAATGTATATTAATTTCTAACTGTTTTCTTCTCCTTTTTTTTTTAATGCTGCTGAATGCTATGTAACCAATGGTGATAGATTTCTCTAAAATATTTTCTTTATTCTATGTATTTCTTTTGGGTTTGGTAGGAGGTGAAAAGATACTGGTGAAAGGGGAAATGTCTTTATTTTTTTCTTTTCCTAATTAAAAAAAAACTCAAAAGACATATATAAAATTCCCAGCACTAAAATAGCTTGCTTCTTTTCCAAATGATTTTTTTTGAAGAGTTCTTACTCCTTTTGACCAGCTTTGTTTAATAAGCTGCAGTCTTCTTTGGAAATTTGCCTCCAATTTAGCTCTGAAATGGGAGCTGGATAGTTTTGTGAAAATCTGCTCTTGATGAGAAGGGCCAAACTCTCTTTGAAATTAAATTCTAATTATTAAAATTCAAGTGTCTTGTACATGCAAAGTAAGTGAAGTGTGCAGTTAATATGTGTAATCCTCTTCTTGTAAATCACAGTGGTGAAGGAGGCTAGGCTGCAGACCAGACTGATAAGATCAGTGCATTTAGAGAAAGGATATCCTGCATTTCCTCTAAATAGTAAAAATTTCCTTTTATGGCATGCAGTTGAACAAAAAAAGCATCAACTAATTGAGATGTTCTCTTCAATTAATCCCTGTTTTGATTGAATGCCCTGAAGGGCCACATGCAACTTGGAGAGTCCAGGCTAGCTGTCTTTGCAGGCATCATTTCATGTACGCCTTCAGAACTGTTATACCACATCCTTTTTGCTCTTCAGGGACTAATTCCATGAGGCTACAACTTGGACATAGCTGGATAAACTCAGCTACTGTGTGTATAGGCCTGGCCCAAAGGGAGATTGGGCAATTTTGCTGGAAGGAATCTTGCTCACAGCATCTCCTGAGTATAGTCTAGCAGGTGAGTGTCCTGAAGAGACCAAGCAGCTGCATGGTAAAGGAGTGCCTGAAGAGAGAGAACATCTGCCTTACAGTCTTTGGGGGCTGCTTTGTTTTTCTAGTATAGGGAAGCAAGTGGCCCTATTTTAGGATAACTTGAAATGTAAGGGTTAATTTTGGGTTTTTTTCCCTTTCTTTTACATCTCTAGAAATAAAAATCAAGTTGTCTTGAGGGGGAGCCCTTCTGATTTTGAAATGCTTGTGAAAAAAGCATCACCCCAGGGCTCTGTTGGAGGCTCATCGGATAATCTGTGCAGCGCAGGAGGGTGGCAGGTCAGGCCACGTGTATGCTCACTTGGTACATGATGTTTTGGTGGATGGGAGAGTGTGTTTGATTTCAGGATCCCATTGGGAGTGGCTTTATCTGCAGCTCTGGTGCATTGGTGTGGCAGTGAATAGAGTTTTCTTCACACTTGGTTGGGGGGAGGTGTGCAGCACCTGGTGTGTTTTGGAAGAGCCACAGGTAAGAGAATAAAGTTAGAAAGTAGTACAGAGAAGAGAGCATGAGGGACTGAAGATAAGGTTCTTGCTGGAAAGCTGTCATTTTCAGTATCATAGTCTCTTCAGCCAGGTTTCTGTGGAGACAGTCCCTAGTACATAAACTGTCAGATGTTTGGGGAGCTACATGCTTCGGAGCAGGAAATCATTCAAATTCCTTATCTTCCACACAACAGGCTCAGGAGAATTCCTGCCCAGAAAGCTTGTACCCAGGCCTTAGGGAACAGAGCTTGACCTCTGGGAAAGTTTTTTTTTTCTGGGGTTTTGCTTACAAAAACTGAATTCAGCTACTTCCTAAGCATTTGCCCTGCAAAGCTTCTGAAAGGCAAATGCTGGATGGTAGTCATTAGCAGTCCAGCTGTGGCTAAAATCCCAACCTAAAATCCCACAGAAATCAGTGGTAAAATATCCACTGGCTTCAGTGCAAGCAGCTGCAGCACACAAAGTGGACAATTTTGCAAAGCCCTAAACTTCTGGAGAATGCAAATCCAAACCCAGGGTAGGTTTTTTTTTTGGTTTTTTTTTTTTTTTTCATTTGGAGCATAGTTACATTTTGGATCCAGTTCCATTATTCCCAAGCAGCTGTAGACTGTCATGTCTAGGGAATGTCTTGGAGTAAGCCAGTGCAATAGGAATGGCCTTACCTTAGCTGGTATGGGATCCAGTAGAAGTGCAAGTTCATTGTGTTTGTCACCGTCACTGCCTGTGTTGATACAGGGACAGTATGTATGCTGTGCATGGTACTAGAACTGTGAAACAGTGGTTTGATAAGCATTAGCAGTCAAGAACATCTCTGTAAGCCTACCTATGTTTGTCAAATCTTTTGGAGAACCACAGCTTTTAATTTTAATGGCAGTTTTGTCATTAACAAAGTTTGATAGGCATTACCAGTCAGGAGCTTTTCTTTAAGGCTGCTTCTGTTGGTATTGAATTGTATATTTATTGTATGTGTGGTTTTGAGAAAGGATGGGGCAGATGCCTAATGCAGTGGAGAGAAGACTACAACTACTATTTTTTTTTTAACTGATTGACACCCTGCCTGAATTTTTGTGGTATGAAAGTCTGTAATGATTTATGGAGAAATGTACTGTTATTTTTATTTCTAACTTAACCTCTTTGATGCATGGATCTTTTTTCTGCAGCTTGTTCTTGTCTGTCATTCACAGGTGTTGGCTCACGAGAGAATTTCTACAGTATTCTCTTGTCATGCTACCAATTTAGATTTGTACAGAGAACTAAGTCCCCTAAATGCTTGCATAGAGCAGGGGCTTTGCTGGTAAGAGGACTTCTGAGAAATTTGACACTTTATTAAGGAAGGTAGACACAATTGACACAATCCTGGGCAACTTGCTCTAGCTGTTGCTGCTTGAGCAGGGGTGTTGGACTAGAAAATATTGAGAGGCCCCTTCCAACCTCTACTGCTGATATCAATATTGCAGCATTTTCTTAAGAGCTGGCTACCTGCCTGGCCTAGCCTTATCTCAAAAGCAGAAGCAGGAGTCATGAGGATATATTGTCAAATCCAGCCTGTGAACCACTTCCTAGCACTTTCCCTTTCTTCAGCTCCACCAGGTGTGAGTTGTGTGTGTCTTTTGGCTCTTGACCATGTGAAAGTTTTCAGCATGTGACTTCTGGGGCCAGAAAGCTGGGCCTTTCCTGGAAAAGATTCCTGGTAGTACATGGTAGTTCTAAATGTCCTCTTTAATCCCCTTTGCAGACCAAAACTATACCCTTTTCTTAAAGGGGATATTTTGACTCATCATTTCACACTTGCCTTTTCTTTCTCTCTTTTTTCTCTTCCTCTGCTAGTTGAAGGAACTCGTTTAAAAACTTCTGAAGGAAAGATGCGCCCATGGCTTTCCCCACTGCTACCTGCTCCAAGAATCGTTCAATCTGTCTCCTGCAGAAAACCTGTCAGATCTTTCTTGTTAGTCTGGGGATTATTAATTTTCAGTTTTACACTGCAGCATTTGCAAAGAAAGAAAACTCTTTTTATAAGTGCATGAAAGAAGCATTGTTCCTTGAGGAAGACACATAAATTTTCTTCAGTGTGGCTGACGTCAATGTTTTCATTTTTTTGTTTTGCCTTTAACCATTTTTTCCCCCCTTTTCTTCCATATATTTCATATAGATTAGCTGCTACTGCCTGGTAAAAGAATGTGAGCTTATAACTTTTTCTACCTTTCAGAGATGGACAGAATAAAACATGTCCTCTTGATAGATAAATATGGATTCAAGCATAAAATGGGACATTGTGGCCTTCTGATATGGGGCTTTTTGTGTGCAAAGCTATTGGGGGATGTAATACTAAAGGGAACGCTGACCTTTGTCTCATACTTGGGATTTGAGGAGACCAAGATGCTCCAGCTATTCTGCTAAGCTTGTTTCAAAACTCAACTTTTTAATCTGATAAGCCAAAGGAGTTAGTTACCTTTGCAGCTTCACACAGATCCCCTCCCCACCATGCTTGGGAGACTACATTGATGAAGGAAAGAGTGCTGTAGCACAGCCAAGCTAGGAGAGGACTCGGTCCGGGGGGGTATAGGCATACACATCATTATTCTTTTCTGCACTGGATAAATTGCATTTTCTTCAAGAGTGCTGAGATACAAGTTGTATGGAGAAAGAAAAAGAGGCCTGGACCTTCGAGTGAGACTTACTTAAGGAAAATTTTAGTACTGTTACCCTAGTGGGGCTGTGCATCTAAAATGCTGGAGGAGAGCCATAAAACAGACCAGCATAAAATAAACTTGCTGCACATGTTTTCATACTTACATCCCCAGCTACTTTTGGTGTGTTTATCACAGCATTCTGGATTTTTGGGTCTGTCTGGTGGTGGGAATAAGAACAAGGAAATTATATGGACCATAATAAAGCTTTGTTTTAGGCCCTCTATCTTTAAATCTCCTTAAGAAAGTACTTCCTTGGCTGGAAGAAAATAGGAAAGAGGTGTTGCAAAAACCTGTGCTCTCAATATGCTAATAAAGCTGGTGAAAGGGAATTTCTTCTAGCAGATTATTTCTGAGATGGATTGTGAATCCTTTTACTTTTGCTTTACCCAGAGGGGAATCTGCAAATAGAAGTAAGAAAAGAACATAAAATGTTTCTATGAAACCAACAAAGAGACATGCAAAACATTAGTGCATCACAACAAGTTCTTCATTGAGGAAGAAGTCTACATCTGAAATCACCTTTCTCTGTATGTCTTGTGTTAGTTATCTTCTCCAGAGTGTTGCTTATCTACTTCTGCTCTGTGACTCACTAAAAATCTATGGGTGAGGAGGAACAGTGAGCAAACTATATCTAAACCTTTGCCAGCGGTGGTGATGGTGGTGCAGAATGAAGAGAGCTGAAGGTTATTGCAGTGCAGTCTCTGGTGCACAAGTCTGCGCTCTGGCACTGGCTGTTAAAGGTGCGGAGGCCCTTCTCAGGGCCCAGAAAGAAAGGGAAGCTTTAGTTTTCTGTACAGCTTCAGAACAGCTTCTGCTGATTTTAAACCTTAATAATTAAAAGAAGAAAGTTTCTCTATCAACTCTACTCCTAGCACTGTTGGATTTTCTTTCCCTTTTTTAATCATAGAAATTGCATGAGTGAATGCAGTTAAAAAGAGGTATTCATACTGGCCTCTACTGAAGTTTGTATTTTACTTGGAATATATTCCCGGGGAGTCAGGAAATAATAATTTGGATGCTCTACTTTGACTTTGCTAAAATCGGCTTAAAAGGCCTTTGGAGAAAATTAAATATTTTGGAGACCAAAAAAATAAAGACTTGCAGGTGCCCACCTGGCACAATTCCAGTGAGGGACATTTCAGCAGAACTGAGCTGAGTCTGAGTTATGTTTGGGAGAGTCGGCCTCTTGTTCTACGAAGTTAAGTGTTTCCATCCGAATTAATAGGAGTCTGTTATACCCATGGAGAGGAAACTATTTAGGGAATATATGCTGCTTACTTTTCTGAGGAACGAAAGGGTTTTGTAAAGTCTCTATAACCTAATTTCAATAGTATATTCACACTGAAATTGCCGCCTTGATAAGACAAAGATAATTTTGAGTATACCTTCAGATATCATTCTGAAGAGAAGGATAAAATGCTGCTTTCTTTCTTTTTTTCTCTTTTTTTTCATTTTTTTTTTTAACTTTGCCTGCTGACTTTATGAGATTCCCTGGCACAGATCTGAAATAATTTGCTTTACAGAATATAAGACCCTTAGTATCTGATAAGGAAGATATTTCCTCTGGAGTGACCTCAGCCTAAATATTTGAAGAACTGAATACAAAAGCATAAATTTGTTTTCTTGACTGAACTATTGGCTGGTTGACACACTGGCATTATCTCCACACCAAGGTCCTTCCACAGCATGAGGCTTGCTATAGTATTCCCACAGACCACAGCATCCTTCCAGCTAGAAAACTGGTCTTTCCTCTTGCCCTTTGCTCTGTTTCCTGTGATTTCCCTCTATTCAGTTGTTTAGTAACTCAAGCTCAAGTTTTGCTCTATAGAGACACTGCTTCCGACTTAGAGAAATTATTTCTTTGGTCCAGAGTGATGTGTTAGAAGGGGTAGCGAGATTTATTTCCAAGATATAGTCGGTTTTGGTTTTCTCATTCATTTGACAGAGAGAAAAAACTGCTTTTCAAGTGTGGATCCAGTCCCGGTACTAAAGGGTTTGTTTTTGGTTTTTATTGGTCAATGTTATATTTCATCCTCCTTTGCGTGAAGGTGCTGTGACGATCACTTCCTTGAAGGGTACTACTTCTATGAGCTTCCTGAGAAACAGATGAGATAGTCATCGTACTGGGTTTTGATGACTGAGAACTGTTCACCATGTAGTTGTAGTATTGTGATTAAAATGGAGAGAAACTCATACTGTAGGAGTATTCCAGTAGATGCTGGAAATGTCTCCTGCAATATTGATATGGATATGAAATGTGCTTTGGGAATTAAGGAGAGTTAGTGCTGCTATTAGTAGGCCCTGTAGGAGATGAATTGTTTCCTTATCATGCATGACCTCTTAAAAATGTAGAAAATTTTTGCTTATGTTTGAAATCTCAGCATGAACAGGATATATTAAGACCTTGTGGACTCCTGTCCAAAGAACTGTTTTGTTTTTTTTTTTTTTCTTAAAAACAGAATAACGTTCTTTAAAACTATAATACTTCCCATACCAACTCCCCTCTCTAAACTTGTGTTTCTTAGTTTGTTTGATTCTGGGCTTATCCCAGTAGATATTTTTTTATTTTTTTATAGCTAATAACACTGTAAAACCACTTTCTGAGCAGTAGCTGCCCTTCGTAGAGGCTGTGTTTGACTGATGTTAGGGTATGGACTGAACAAGCACTAGAGAAGAGGTCACTGTGAAGAGTGTCAGTAGGGTGGGATCAGTGTTTGCATTCTATATCTGCTAGTTTGTCTTCTTATCAGAGATTTGGAGACGGAGCCCCTTCTCTGTACAATTTTCTCTGTTTTAAGTGTTGCCAGGCAATACTGTACTGTGACGGACCCTTTGCTTGTAATATGAATAACTGAGGGGACAGGGGAGAAGTAAACCATGGTGATACAGTAGTATTGGTGCCATTTTCATTTCATATTTACTGGTCTAACAGCCAGTAGTGAAAAATTAGTGATGGACTGGCAGCTTGCATGTGAATTGTTGCGTTACGTATAACGTATTACTGCTTGAATTTGCCATACAGTCCAAATACACAGTTGGTCTTGATATTTTAGAGCTTCTTACATTTTGCAGTTCCCACTTATTTTGATGGAAGGTGCAAAGTGTTGTGTGAAAACTGGAAGTGCTTCTTTTTCAGGTGAGTTTCTCTGCAAGGAGAGGATCAAATGCTGCTGCTGCTTCTTCTTATTGGAAAGATTTTGGTACTGCTTGGCTGTGCCTTCTCTACAGCAAGTAGATGGGGATAACAATTTCAGCCCTTCTTGCTGTGGGAGATATTCTTGCATAATATATACTTATCTTATTAATATCCCTGTGTTAGGGATCAGGGCAGCAGATTAGGGCAGCAGAGCCATGACCTGAACTTGTAGGAGGCAATATGTGACTGTCCGCTGTCTTTATTTGTATGCATTCCAGCCATAAACTTAAGATATAAGATGCAAGATAAATTAATAATTTGAATAGGTTTTAAGTATGCTTCTAAAGGGTAAGACAAAAGGAACTGCAGAAGGTGATAATTTGCATAAAAGCCTGTATTAATCAATCAAGTTAATCAGCGCTGTACAGAACTACAGAAAGCAAGCAGTGATATAGGTACGTGTTCTGCATAGACATACATTGCAGTTCGTAGTAATGTTTGGAGCCCTAAGGGCCTAAAGATATTCTTTCTCTAACAGAGGGTAGACTTCTGTTCAATTTGTATACAATGAGCCTCCTTTTTTGACTTGTGTTTAAAGACTACGTTCACAGATCAAGTAGCTGTTTAGAAGCTGGGTTGTTTTTATTTTCCTGTAGTATGCAGGTGTGGCGGGGAGCTGACAGAGTTATGTACTGCAGCCTGGTTTTCTGTTGAATGTTCCCAAATCTTTGTCACCCAGAAAAAGAAGGAAGGTTAAGGAGAGCATACCTTGACTGATGAACGAGAATGGTGACCTCGTATCAACAGACAAGGAGAAGGATGAGGTACTTGACAGCTTTTTTGCCTCAGCGTTCACTGGCAACTGCTCTCCTCACCCCTTCTTGGTAAATGGACAAGAAGGGTACCAGGGTGGTATAACCCTTCCCGCTGCAGGGGAAGATCATGTTTGTGACCACCTCAGGAATCTGAATACATGTAAGTCTATGGGACCTGATGAGATGGATCCCAGAGTCCTAAGGGAGTTGGCCAATGTGGTTGCAGAGCCATTTTCTATGATATTTGAAATGTCATGGCAGTCAGGAGAAGTCCCTGGTGACTGGAAGAAGGGCAACATTGTCCCCATTTTTTAAAAGGGTAGAAAAGATAACCCTGGGAACTACCAACCTCATGTCAGCCTCATGTCTGTGCCTGGGAAGACCATGGAACAGATCCTCCTAGAAGGATTTGATGAGTGGACTGTTTGTTGGATAAGGAATCAGTTGGATGATCGCATTCAGAGAGTAGTGGTCAATGGCTCGATGTCTAGATGGAGATCTGTGACAAGCAGGGTCCCTCTGAGGTCTATACTGGGACCAGTGCTGTTTAATATTTTCATTGATGATATAGATAGTGAGATCAAGTGCTCCTTCAGAGTTCACAGATGACACCAAGCTGAGTGGTGCAGCTGTCCTACGAGAAGGATTGGATGTCATCCAAAGGGACCTGGATAAGCTGGAGAAGTGGGCCTGTGTGAACCTCATGAGGTTCAACAAGGCCAAGTACAAGGTCCCACACCTGAGTCAGGGCAACCTGCAGTTTCAATGCAGGATGTGATTGAGAGCAGCCCTTTGGAAAAGGACTTGGGGTGTTGATTAATGAGAAGCTTGACACGAGCCAGCAATATATGCTCTCAACCCAGAAGGTGAACTGAGTCCTGGACTGCATCAAAAGCGTCGCCAGCGGGTTGAGGGAGGTGATCCTCCCTCTCTGCCCTGCTCTCATGAGACCCACCTCGAGTACTGTGTCCAGTTCTGGAATCCCCAGCATAAGAAGTATATGGAACTGTTGAATTGGGTCCAGAGTAGGGCCGCAAAGATGATCAGAAGGCTGAAGCACCTCAGTTGTGAGGACAGGCTGAGAGAGTTGGGGTGGTTAGGCCTGGAGAAGAGAAGGCTCTGGAGAGACCTTTTAGTGGCCTTCCAGTGCCTGAAGGGGGGGAGTACAAGAAAGCCGGGGAGGGACTTTTTACAAAGGTATGTAGTGATAGGACTAGGGGGAATGACTATGAATTGGAGAGTGGCAGATTTACACTAGACATAAGGACAAAATCCTTCACAGTGAGGGTGGTGAGGCACTGGCACAGGTTGTCCAGGTAAGTTGTGGATGGCCCAGTCCCTGGAAGTGTTCAAGGCCAGGCTGGATGGGGTTTTGAGCAGCCTGATCTAGTGGGAAGTGTTCCTGCCCATGGCATAGGAAGGTGGAATTAGGTGATCTTTAAGGTCCCTTCCAACCCAAACAATTCTATGATTCTAAGATGCAGATAGTTTGAGCTCAGAAGGGGAAAGAACTTGCTATATCTTTGGGAACGCTATTGACTTGCTGTAGGTACTTAGAAGTCTGGATATGACTACCAAGCATCCCGTTTGCAGCTTTTCTGCAGTTTTACTTGGATATCTGAGAATATGTTTAAGCAAATGGCCTATTCTTGGAGAACAACAGTGTCTTGGTCAGTTACGGTTCTAGGAATTCTTCCCTGCATGTACTTCAGTACTTAAACTAGTCATAATTGTGAACAGTAAAGGGCTGTGACGTGGATGTGACCTCTGGTCATGAGAATCCAGGGAACTTGGACTAGCTGTAGGCAGACCAGAGAAGGCAATAGAATAGAGTTGATAGAGATTGGCACAGGCACCACACCTTTGTGTTCCATGTGCTCTAGAACGCAAGGACAAGATACACATTCTTTGTAGAGAAGATCCACACGTTTGAGTATTTTAAGTGAATTCTCGTTGTACCTCCTTTTACTGCACTCTTTGCAATGTACTGCTGTTGGCCAGCAGCCCCCACTGATCATGCAAGAAAGGTGGCTGAGTTTTAGGCAGCACTTTCTTTGCAGATCCTCATAACTGATAACTACCTGTGTCACTTGGAGTATCAGCTCTGTGGAATTTGACCTAAATATAGATGGGGCTTTGTTCACCCTAATGCCGTGAAATGCTTAACAGCCCCAAAACCTTAAGCAGTAAGTCATGGCTCTGAAACCACCTTTCAGTGTTGGTGTAAAGTCTCCTCCTGTAAATACTACAGCAGCCAGAAAATATATTTTATCTGGATGCCACTTAAAAATACACATGGAAAACAACCCCAAATCCTTGAGCAGCACTCTTTCCAAATATCCATTCTTCATGAAGACACGTTAGGTTAAAAGTTCAACTATTTCACTAAGTTGCTGGCTTTGAGTCCAAACCTACTTGCATAATGTTGAACTTTCAGGACATTGAACCCACAGTATCCCTTGTCAGATTGTTGAACAAAAATAAAAAATACTGGAATAAAATGCTGTATTTGACCTTTTCCTGACTTGATTTTTCCAGAGTAAATTTATGTTTGGCACCAGATTGATGAGTGAGATTATAATCTGAGTAGTTAAGAAATAGGTATATAAAATCAGTGATTGTTTGATTCTGTGCCTTGACCTACAGAAATGGATCTCTATTTCTAAGATGGAGAAAGCATCAATATCTGAAGACCTGTTCCCTTTGTGATGCATCTACTGACTGTTTCTTCCATTTACTGAATCACTGAAGAAGCCTTTTAACTATTATCCCCATCGGTGACTTTTCAGTATATGGAAACTAACTGAGAGCCTCCATCTTTGTTACTGAAAACCTATAAATAATGTAGAAATATATTGTACTTTGGCTGGGGCACTGAGTAGGGGAGTGACAGATCTGCAGCCTGGAATTTGGCTTTCCCAAGTGGCATTGATGAACACTAGTTTTGAAGAGATTCACCCTCCATGAAAAAGATGTAGAAGTCCAGTTATTGTCTCTGTTGGATGTTTCCCCAATTGTACCCATTTGCTATAAAGGCTGAGTTGCTTTTTCCAGTGAGGGAGCTTCAGGAAAATGTTACTGGTGCAGATTATTGATTTGCCTGCCAATAGTGAAGGTAGCACTTATGCATCTTCATCTGTGGCTAGCTTCCAGTGGCTGATAACCAAGTCATATTTCCAGTCAAGTTGTGCTTTAATGTCTTGGTGGAGCCCTGAACTCCGTGTTAGAGTGAAAATCAGATTTTGTGTGCTATGTTGACATCAGACCCCAGATGAAACATTCTTCTACTAATTGTCTGAATAAGAAATCAGCATTTCACATGGAAACAAGATGGAGTTTGGGAAGATATAATTGGACCTTTACCATTTGTTTGTTTTTGTTGGAGCACACTAGTAGTTCTTACAGATTATTTCTCTCTCGGCAGAGGCACTCTAATGCCCTCAGCTGCTTATTTTGTCTGGAAAATTCAGGCACCCAGGATAATGATGACAACACAGCAACATTTTGACTCCCAAATCCCCTGGCAAAATAGTTACACCATGTCTGGAAATAATTGGGCAATGACAGAATGGAAAAATTACAATGACTCAAACAAGACAGGGATGCTCTTAGTAATGGGATTTTGTGTGTTCATTCTTCTGAAGGTGATAGTTCTTCAGGCTCCTGGGAAACTTGGGATTTACTCCCTTGTAGCTAAACCCTACTCTTCCCAATAGAAATACTGCAGGGATTTCAAGTCTCTATGGCAATCTTTACTGCTAATCTGCCATACTAGGTCTTCTGGCATACAGGGTTGAGTGGGTCAGCTTCACTGTCTTTGGTTTCTTTCTTGAGGTGATCAAAGACTTGGCTCTGGGCTGTGCATGTCTTCTTCTTGGGAGGTGGTCTTATGGATAGAACTGGCAAACATGACTGATTAGGGCCAGTGTCAAACCAATGGCATTAAAGGCATTTCATACCATAGAAACCTGTAGAAGGCATGGAATTTCATTTTCTTGTACAGCAAAATAGTCTTCTGCATTGGAACTGAAGGTTCAGTGTGCTGATTCCAGCTGTCGATATGCATGTCTGATTGACTGATGTCTTCATCATCTATTTTATTTTCAGGGTATGAATTCTTATATTGAATAGAGGCTTCATCTGGTGCTCCAGCTTCCAAGGCACTTTCTCCTCTGAAAGCCCATCACAGCATTGTATCCACCACCAAAGAAAGTAAAGAAAGTTGAAAGTCTAACCTGGGCTCTGCTGTTTAGATCCTTATGTTGCAGAATAGGCAGTTCAGACCTGCTTGATTGGGTAACACAGCAGTAACGTGCATTGTAGTCTTGTGCTGAATTCACAGCTCTGAGATTATAGTGTATTCTTGGCAAGTACTAAAAATAACATTTTTAGCACCTGAATTCTTCCAAGAGTAAATTCTGGAGATTATAGAGAGTGTTTGGAAAGACATACTGCTGTCTTAGTTATAATTGGGTCCTGGGGTGGCATCTGTAGGGTTTGTGGGATTCTTTCCCTATGTTTGCTTTTGTGTAGCATATTTCTTACAGGCTTTTACAATCACAGCTATTTGAAGAACTGTGACATAACAAGCCAACCCATCTAGTGAAGCTAATGTGTGGTAGGGGAAGTGATTGTATAAATTCCATTATTTCATAAAGCTTAGATTTATTCACACTGGATATGTGAATACTGCTAAATGTTGCTTCTACAGCAGCATCATTACTGGGGTGTGAACCATCATGTCCTGGCCAGATTCCAGCCAGGTAAATTACTTTTTTTGCTGGCCTATGACTTTGTATAGTACCACGTCTACTTGGCACTGTACAATAACTGATTGAAGCATGTAGCTAAGGCCCTACATTGGAGAACCTGCAACCTCAGTGCCACAGCTAGAACAATGGAACACAACACAACAAAACCAGAACATATACAAACTGCTGCTGTCTTTATAGCCTGAGTCATGCGCTAGCTGTCTCTTCAGAAACTTTTTTTCTTCCTCTTTAGTATCTACTTTAAAAAAGAGAGGAGTTTTGCAGAAGCCATTGCAAGTTTAAGAGCTGTTGAAAGATAGTAAGGATATTGCAATGAAGCTGTGAAAAAGTAGAAAATAAAACCAAAGGTGATATAAAAGAAGGAAAGGGAGAACTAAGACTAGAACTGGCAAGTGTTGTGTTTTGATTCAGTAGAAGAGAACGGTGTAATCTTTACTGAGGTATGTGACTGGAACAAATGTGATCCATGATGAGAAAGACAAGAAAACTAATTTTGCTAATGGTTCAGAATTTCTGATTGAGAAGGAAGTGGAGAGAATCTGTAGGTGTTCCTGAAACTGCAGTGCAGCAACACTGGATAACTTCAAAGTAATAGAAGGAAGGGGACAAGGAAAGAAAGAAGAGACTGACTACTGCATTCATACCAGAAAGGTTGCTTATATTTAGGGGGTATGCGGTCCCATTGGATCCACCACCATGATGATTTGGATTGTTGGCAGTCTTGCCTAAGAGTGGAATTGATAAAGTAGGATGGGAACCTGTGGTAGAATAAGCACTAAGCAAAATGTATTCCTGCCTCCAAAGTTTTTATTTAGCCGGACATCTCTGCCTCCCCTCTTAGCCAAATATTTTGTAGGCTTAGACACTGGGGGTATGAAGGACATAAGTATTTATTCAGAATATGTGAATTATGAATTTTACTTGATTTGTTTGCAGTTTAATCTGTGGTGGTCACATCACCATTCAGAAATGTTTAAGTTGTGTAGATTTACTTGCCTCTAAATGAGGTACAAGATTATAATTAAGACTCAGTTTTTGGTGCCTAGGAGGACAGCAGTAAGCTAATACATTTGTGAAGATAAAAACTTCTTAGTGGGTAGAAGAATGAATGAGTTGTTTGGTTGGCTCAGTCTGGTACAGAAAAGGATCAATCTGTACTTGATTAAAAATTGGAAAAAAGTGTAAAGAAATAACAAATGATTACACAGATTTGTGATACTGACTCTTAACTGCTTTGTTGCTTTCTCCATTTTGTAATTTGAATCTTGATTTGAGCGTTCTTTTAAAATTGTTTTTCTGTTAATACAGTTTGGATAGATGAAGGGATTGGGAGGAATGCAAGGAACCTGCTGGTGTATGTTTTCTGTTTTCTTTGGTTGTTTGTTCTTTAGTTTTGTTTGTGTTTTTTTTTTGTAGAGTTCCTTCCCCTTATTCTCAGATGAAGAAAGAAAGTGTTGTAGATTAATTTTTCAGAAAGGAAAGGCCTCTTATGGTTCCTTAACTATTTTTGTGTTGATAAGCTGGTATCAGGTGAGAGGTGTTGGATTTGTGGGCATTAACAGACTGACATTAGTGGTCATTAGTCATCTAGCACATCCTGAGCATCCTCAAAGTATTAAATATAAACGGATTTTTGACAGATGTGTTGCATTAAGTAGGTTCATGGATATAGTTACACCTGACAGTCTTCAAATAGCCCTTGCCTTTTCTTTTTATCTCAGGACATGTTAATTTTTTTCCTAGAAAATAAAAAAATAAAAATGAAAAACTAAGTAGAGTATTAAGTATATGATACTATGTATATGGCAGGAGACAATCTTTAGGTCTGTAGAATGCTTTGAAATATCTCAACCGTTCAATTTTTATGGGATGGTATGTAAAAGAGGCAGGAGATAGTTGCCGGGTCTCACTTAAAGTCCTTATACCACCTCAAGATCTGCACCCATTGTTTGGATGTGTTGTGGGAGAGAAAATCCATGAACTGACTTCAAAGTATGCAGCATGTTTCAAGCTGAGATCTGTCCCCTGATGGAACCGCTAAGTGTGGGCCATGGCTCACAAGGACTTAGTGGTTGTCACTGCACAAGGCCCTGCTCATTTTCCAGGATTTTCTTTCCTTTGATCTGTTGATCCATTTGGGGTCTGATGCCTTCGTGTTCACCGTAGTAGGTAGGCGTGCTCTTCAGGGAGGACTAGCCTTCTTGCTGAAAGAAAGATTTTAACTTGATGAATTGTAAAGAGTTGGTTATATTGTTGCTGGTTTGTGCCCTGGATACTAGGAGACTTCTTAGCATGGCAATAAATCCAAACCAAACTAGTTGTGTTACTACTACAGAGGCAAAATTTGGGTTGCTTAGCTGCCCCCTTTCTCCAGCCCCCATGTAGCAACTGCCTTATATGCATCTGACATGTTATGTGGGACATACATGGAAAATTCTCATGGTAATTGTAATATGCTTTGAAGCTCACACTTGCACTGTCTGTGTACTGGAGAAACAATGGTCCAGGGGGCTGAGCATTGGATCAGTATGGAGCTCTTTAGCTTTAGCCCATGTAGATATTTTGACAGTTTTGAGCCTGGTGCTTATTTTTTTCCATTTCATCATCCGTAAGTGATGATTATTTAATAATTTTATTATTTAATAATTGATTAACATAGAGATTTAACTGGCATTTGGGAGTGTAGGGTGAGTTGGCTTCTGTTCCAGACAAGTCCAAATTGAGGTTTCTTTCTACTTTTGGGATAATGCATCACACTTATATGTTTTAACCTGTCATAGAGAAGGTTGCAGTTTTGTGGGGAAATGGAAGTGATTTACTTTGTCATCTTGTATTAGAATAAATCAGCATGCACAGTGGTTCTTCATCATACATTTAGTCTCATGCTTCCTACTCAGGTAAGAGTTGTGGCTATATCCACTGACATTGTGTGTCTCTTGATGATCAGTGAAGGTTCAGCTCTGGAAGCGAGTGCATCAGTGTTTTCCATTAATGCTTCCTTGCGTTTCAAACTGGTTTTGCAGGACTGTATTTGTTTAGTTAACCCACAGTTCTGTCTCCTCCTTCTGTTTTTCCAAAGGTAGTGATACAAAAGTAATTTTCTCTGTTTTAGTTACAGTTGTGCTCTGGCTGTTCACTGTGGTGAAGGGCAGGACAATGAGGTATGAACTATGATAATCAGCCATTTTGCACAGGATAGCTGCTATCATAGCAGTTGTTTCAGGTGTCTTACTGTTTGTGGAACATTGCTTATGTAGGATATGTTTGCATGGAAATTATAATTTCCGAGATGAAAATGAAGAAAAGAGTGAGTCTGAAGAAACAGTTCAGAAGCTGCAATTGAAAGAGGATCCTTGTGAGGATCCTCTTTGTGTTAGTGTGGATCACATCCCATGTGGCCAAACCTTCTGATAGGACTTGGAAAAATTGCATTAGCTTAATTATGTTTGGTCACTGAGCCAAATGGTTTAGAAATGAACACGTACACCCTGTCAGAGGAAGAGGACGTTGTTATAATTAGACCTTGGGCAAAGTTCCAGACTGTGACTCCTGACCTGAGCCGAACCATAGATGGGGCTGGGAAGCAGGAGGAGGATTACTATGAGGGGTATGTGGTTAGCTGTTGAAATGACGACAAATTGTTTGCTTAGTGCAAAAGGGTAAAACAGTACAACTGAGAAGAACTGTGGGAGGGAGTTACATGTAACAGTGGGATTCTCACCAGAGATATATTTCCCATTGATTCTTACTAGAGGTATATATAGAAATAGTTAATTTTACATTTCATTTTTACGGTCATTTTATTTGCAAGAAGTTGAAAGGCAATAGAGCTTTTACTGGAATAAAAGAACTCCACCTTTTGTTATTTTCATAAATTTTTATGACGGCTCTGTTATCAATCACCACTCAGAATAGTGAAAAATGTTCTTTTCATCTTCTCTGTTTCCTACCCCCTCCTTCACCCTATCCCCAGAAAGTATATTTTCCCAAGATTTGTTTCTTGTCAATGGAAAGGCAAAAGAGAGAGAAAGCAAAATGAAAACATTATTAATTTGGAGGCTATTAGAAAATGTTTATTTTGTTTAAAACTATGTCCATCAACAAAAATCAAGGAATTGTAATTAGTTCTCAAATAGCATTAACAGGGTAACTTACGTAAATGCCCCTCAGCATCCTGTGACCGTCAGGCTTAATCTTTAAAAAGACAGCGCTCCAATTTAGAACTATCATTCATTCATTCACTGATTTGGTTTTAAAATAGTTGTGCTGGATTCCTCTCTAGCAGCCCTTGGTTCTTATTTTAAAAGCATCTAGATACCTCTGTTATAGATATAGTTAGTGTTGTAGCAATATAAAAGTGCCATTTTACCCCTCTGTCAGTTTGAATTTCCTACATACTGCTTATTAGGTAGACCTGTTAAATGCCAGTGTTACGAGTATGGATTGTGCAGTAGAATGATGCTTTGTGAAACTAAGACAATACAAGCTAATTGTTCGTGTGAGCTGTGTGTGCTTTTGCAGAGTAGTAAAAGCTGAGTAGCTTTGCTGAGCTTCTCAAGCATGGATCACAAGGAACAGATGCTGATTTTGTAAGAACACAACAGGAACAGGCACTAGTTTGTGTATTTTTTAGCACTATGGATGAAGAAGTCCTGGAGACTGACAGTTAAACTCTTTGAATCAGCTTATGAAGAAAGCTGAGCAATGAAATGTCAGTATGAAACAACCTGTGGTGCCTGATCAGGGCAGTGCTTACTCTGTAGAAAATGTTGGCCTTCATATCCATTCATGTAGTACTGGTTTCCTGGTAAAGTGTCTATTTTAGAGGAGTACTTACCGAAGTCTTGACCTGAGCTCATAATGAAAGATGTTATGGTCCTGTCACTTCAATGTCGCAGCCTTTTTTTCCCAGAAGGATGTATTGTCCATGCCCCAGAGAATGCTTGTCCATTGA
Source organism: Cuculus canorus (assembly GCF_017976375.1). Classification (NCBI taxonomy): domain Eukaryota; kingdom Metazoa; phylum Chordata; class Aves; order Cuculiformes; family Cuculidae; genus Cuculus; species Cuculus canorus. The sequence goes on from NC_071403.1 coordinate 103,537,505, forward strand.
CAGTTGAGGAAGCCTGCAGGCAATGGGCCAAAAGGCAGACGCAACTGAATTGATGCAAATGTAGTTATATTGTACGTAAATCAGGTCCTGTCTCATTGGTTTGAGTTCCTTCCAAAACAAAGTTTTGTCAAACTAATGGATTCTAACCTCATTATGATGAGGTTACCATAAAGGACATTGGATGGTCTATGGTGGACAAGTTCAACTTCTTCTGAGGTACTCTTGTGAAATCTTTTAAGAACTGAATCTTTTAAGTCTCCACTGCTGAGAGTAAACGGCAGTTTCTTTGCACGTCGTTGTGCTAGATTTGAGGGCATTTTGGCTTTGCTGACTGAATCAGTGTCAGAGACTGATTCTGGTGTTAAGTTGAACTTTGGCACCTCCTAGCAAGAATCCAATGCTCTTATAAATGTACTTTTGAAGCCAGTATCACCATGCCTTAGTGAATTCTGTTGAAGCAAACCACTCCTTGCAGAGCTGGCACAGAGAGCAAAGGAAAGTAGGCATTCCAGAAGACACTGCTTGGTACCAGCTCACTTTCCTTTCAGCTGCATGAAAATTGCAGCTGATGCCCCTCCAGTGCATAAAAAAAAAGGCACTAGATAAAGTAATCCAGACACAAACTAGGACAGGTGATACCTGCGAAGCACAGAGTACCACAAGGGTGGTGGTTTTGGTGGGTTATTTTTTATAGTTGTTTCTTGCTTAGTTTTTTCTTAAGAGAGTGTGACAATTTCTGCACAAAAAGCCCTTGGAAGAGCTTCTGGCGGTGTGCAGTATATTAAGACTTGCTATGCAGCCACTGTCCTAAAAGTGTTTTTCTTAGTACAGCTACTTAGTATCTATGAGAGCTCAAAGCAGGCTCTTTCTGGCAAGGAAGGAGAACAAAGCCTTGTGGGGCAGGTTAGAGCAGCAGCTGTTCTGATGACAAAGCTCAGCTGTGCTGCTGCTGATACAGCACCCAGCATCCTGTGGTTTGGTTCACCTGCCACCTCCCTTCTGGCTCCCCTGCCCCTTGCCCAGGGAGCCAGGCTTCATAACAGGCTTTAATTATTTACTCTCTAAGGATATGGCTTATTCTGCAGCTTAAGTGAAAAAGTGAAGTCCTTAAAAAATATAACACAAATAATAAGCCCCTGAGCTGTCAAATAACAAGTCCCTTAAAAGGGCAAAATATGCGGCTCTCTGTGGACTGCACAGATCCCTCCTTTCAAACTGCTGGCAGGAAACTTCCTCTTTGGATGGGCTGCTCACGAATGGTGTTGTGTGGTGTAATCAGTCACTTCCCAGCTCCTCTTTCAGGCCTCCTTTTGCCTCCCTTTACAATCCTGATACCAAAGCCCCTCAAGTCTGGGTGCTGTCAAGATGGGATCTGGCAACTCAAATATAAATCTGAAAGCGCGCATTAGCACTGTGCAGTTTCTCCCCTGGATATATAAAGCAGCCCAAAGTAGCTGCGTGTGTTTGAAAAAGTGAGAGACAAAATGGTCCTACTGCGATAGTTCTAGCCAGAAAAGGATAAGTGAGTTTTTAGAGGTCTGGCTCCAAAGTGGTGTAAAATTGATTTCTGCTTCATTATTTCATTGTTCATTTTATTTTGACCACCGGGGATACCTTTGGAGGATTTTCTATTCCAGGTAAATTCTTCAGTATATGCTTTTTGCTTCTTTTTTTTTTTTGCGTTACTGTAGTAGCGAGGGAGGCTGGTACTGGCTTTCAGTGGAGGCATTCAAACTTGGTTACTAGGTAGTACTGGTAAATCTACCTGCTGAGAAATACCACATTAACGTTGTAAACGTTTTGAAAAACTTCAGGAGAAGTAATTGTATATTACCCTACAAGAACATGTTAATACCGTATTAAAGCTTAGCTGTGTTATCTAGCTTGAGTGTTTATTTTGCTCTCTTGTGTGTCTCAGATCATCGTGTCCTCTTCCAGCTCTTGCACCAGAGACAACCATTGTAACTGCAGAGAGCTGAACAGATCCAACAGTGTCCTATTTATCATTTAACATCTGTTTGTTTTTATTTTCCCCTTCCGGCAGAACATGATCAGAAGATAGCATCATACACCATGATCATGGCCCCCCGGAAGAGGAATCGTCATGCGTTGGGGTTTCTTTGCTGTTTTGGGGGTAGCGACCTGCCTGAAATCAACCTCAAGGACAATAACCCCCTCCAGTTTCTTGAGTTTTCTGTTCCAATCCCACCGGCAGAAGAGCTCAATGCCAGATTCTCCGAACTTGTGGTAAGTTTCGCTGGAAGACTGATAAATTTTAGGGTGCAGATGAGCTCCTTCCTTCAAAGGAGGAGTAGAAGAGAGACTTGAAGGACCTAGTAGGGATGGGAAACAAACTACTGCTGAAGTGTTTTGGGTTTGGGTTTTTTTTTCTTTTTTTTTTTTTTTCTTCATTCTTTTACGACTCATTTCTTGGTGGCAGAAAGGTAACAATGACAGGAAGGATGGCAGTGGCACTGGGTCTAAGTACAACAAAGTGCGTAAATATGTTGGTTTATTCTCAGAGTACTGTGCAACTTTCCAGGTGCTGGATTGGTCATATTAGAACCTTGTAAATTCTCCAGACAAAAAATCCCTGACAGCCAATTTCTTGTTAATAATTTGGGGATAAAATCTGCTGTATAATATAGTACAGTGGGAAATCCTAGGGTCTGCAGGTCTATAAAACAAGAACTATGCTGTTCTGTTGATCAGTAACATACTGATGGTGAGGTGTAAGAATCAAGTGATCATACTAATGATGTTTCATCTGCCAGCTGCCTTTGAACCATGAAATAGTGCTGTTGTAGCAACAGACATAAACAGGAAGGGAAGCAGTTATTTCAGATGAACTTTGTCGTTTGCTTTAGTGGTAAATGTTGTGGATTCAGGTAGCAGGCAGTTGCTATTCACGGCTGGCGTCAGGCAACTTTGCTGTCTTTGCCCTCTTGTTCAGCTCATGTGAAAAACACAGGCAAGGTTGTACGGCTGTGCTGTTCTGCAGTCTTGTTTTGTAAAGGTGATGCCCATTTGATGCAGTTGATTAGCCATCTCATTACTGTTTTAAGATCGGAGATTATGTAAAATGAGGTATCAGTAAGTGTATATATGCCTGAGTATGGCTTCTAGGCTGAGGAATCAAACAGAAAATACTGGATTTCAGAACTGGAGGAATTTGCCGATAATCTTTCTACATTACACTTACAATGTTAGCCCAGTAAGTTGGTGTCCCTTACCACAGCTTCAAAATAATATAGCAATCAAAATAATGATATCATTTGGGTATGCAAGTGGAAATTAACATATGGACAACTATAGTATGTCATACTAGGTCAAGGGACAGCTATAGTTTCTCAGATGAGTAGTCTGTCAACCTAGCCCAGACTCCTATTTCAAGATAGGGCCAAAGCAGATGCCTAGGGAAGAGTATAAGATGTGGCCACAGGGTGGTCTTTTCTAGAATACATCCCAACCCTCTAAAAATTTTCAGCTCAAGGACATTCTCAGTGAAAGTTGCTTTTTGTGTATGTAGTAAATTAGTACAGATTTCTTTTCCATTACCTGTTTCCACCTTCCCTAGTTCTCGTAACAACCTTTTAGCATTTATATTCTATGGCAGGGGTATGGGAAGAAGTCTATAGGATTTGCAGCTGCTTTGGGAAGAATAGTGTGTGCAGCAGAAAAGAGTCTACTTGCTTGTGACTAAGTAGAAGATGAACCTCCTTCTACAGAGGTATCGCACAAAATCCTGGTCTATATATAAGTCAGTTTGCTTTTTGTGAGACTACTTTAATTCCTTTCAGTAAGTGCAGTGGACTGACTGTGGAGAATTCTGCTTGCTGACAGGTATCTCTCCTGAGTAAGAGTGTAATCTGTCCTGCTGTCAATTTATTTCTGGATGCTGCTTAAGTATTGGTTTTCACATGCAAAACTTTAATTGCTGTATCAAAGTTCACCTCCCTTCAATTCCAGGATCCATTGAAGCATTCAATCCAGCCTTCCTGAACATGTTACAAACAGATACACTTTGCTCCTGAACTAGGCTTGCTAAATGTTTAACTTGTTTACCTTTCGAGTCATAGTGAATAGACCTGCTTTGGTTGCTGCTGGGCTTTTGCTTAATGTTGAAGGTATCAGTTTGTATGAGGAATTTGAGAGTTCATGCTGATATTGAGGGTGCTTTTAGTTTTATGCCTGGCAAATACCAGTGTTCCATGTGCTTGTGGCCTTATGAAAGTCTATTAAACAGTATGATTTATAGTGTTTTTGGTGCAATATTTAATGACAAGTATACGTGATGATCTGTAAAAATTTTTGGCTTCAGAAGTTTGAGAGTTGTTGGTCTATGCTATAATTTATTAAATGTGCTGACAGTCTGTAACTGGCATATACATTTCAGACACATGAAGCCATTGAAATGAAAATAGATTATATTCATGTTCTTATATTTAATAATAGTACCCTAGCCATCATTACATAAGAAGTGAACTAGGAGAGAAAATTTCTGTTTTTCAGAAGATTAATGGTGTATATCACACATTTTTGTAGAACACTCAGGTAGGATGGTGATGCATGTCCATAGGAGTTTCTGGATAGGCAGGTAGCATGGAAGTAAGGGTTGGGAGCTGGAGTTAGATTTAGGGTTCTCTCACTTTATAAGGGCTAGAAAGTGGGCTGGCAGAATGCAGAATTTGCCTAGAAGGGCTAGTTAGTCCACAGATCCGGATTAATGCATGTTCTATGAGACACTAAAATAAAACAGGCTACATCTCTATTGACAGCTCAGATAAGATATTAATTGGATTAGAAAGATTCAGTCTGTAAATGGACCAGTGTAAATCAGCGACCTGGAAGTGCCTGAGAGGGCTCTGTGCTGCGTACTATCCTGCCCACTGCTTATTTATTAGGGTCTAGTCTGGGTGCACTTGTACTATATAAAAAAAAAGATTTGAGTGTAAAGCCTTTTGACCCAAATCCCCAAGTGAAATGATGACACCAATATCAACTGAGATTTGTAACACAAATGCTCTTCTTACTAGCTCCCTGAAGCAGACCCAGGGGGTATAGCCTCATCTTGCCATCTGCTCTGCAAAGGGTATAATGAAATATTGGTGTGCTTGAGTGAATTTTTAAAAGCCTTATTTTTCCCCTTGCTGCAGTTAAAATCTGGCGCATTTTCCCACATAAGAGTTAATGACAAGAATAGCTAAGCCTAGCTGTGCTGGAAAAGCCTCTCTTGTGATGAATTTTCCAGTCCAATAAATATTCAGTATGTTTCTACCTGCCTTTCTGAGCAAAATGGTGGACATTTTGAGGACTGGAAGTATGTCTTCTCTTGTTCTTGCAGTCCTTAAATTAACATAATGAAAAGTAAATTTGGAGATGTCCATTTTGCAAACAGAGGATTAGAAATGTGTTGGGATCCTGTATTTTTCATGGAGCTACAAGACCCCTCCAGAGCTTGCAAACTTAATTGCATGGAGTGCAGGCTAAGGGAAATATGTTTACTGTGTTTGGGGGATGCACCCAGACCAACAGAGTAACAGCAGCTGCCGAACTGGACTCTGAGCAAGGCAGTGGTTGTCAAATGACAAGCTGATGATGATTTCAGCTGAAATGTCTGCTCTTGATGCTCTTCAACCAGAAAAACAAATCTAAGATGGATCCTAGGCATTTGTCTTACTTGAAGCTGGATGCTGTGTTTTGACCTTGTCTCCTCAATTAGAAAATTAAAATAGAAAGGTTACTTCTGATATGGGCTAAATTCAGTCTTGGTTTATTTCATTGGGGACATGTGCAGGGAGTAGGTATGAATGAAGACTATGGCTCAGGGTGATTTGGTCTGAATTTTAGTCTAAGACAGGAAAAGATGTACGAACTCTCAGTCTGTGTGCTGGCAGTTACTGCCTTTGGACTAATACAGAGGTAAAAGTATAAGTAAGGCCTTATCAGAAGTGTAAATGCACAAGACTCAAAGCAAACAAATACTTGTGTCCACAAGCTTTACCCCTAAAATGACCACTTCTGTGCACCCAGCTGAAAGAAGGCAGAATAGCTGGCTTTAGTGTCTTGTCAATGAACAGGCAAGGAAGAGAAGCCCTACAGCGTAGGTTGTGTAGAGTGATCCTGCACCTCATAAATTGTAAAACTGGCCCTACTTGACCGTCAAGGCTTCTGCTTTTTCCCCTCGGTCTCTCTTCTTAGCTGGCACTGTGTATACTTTCATGTAGTAAAGTGCTACTGCAGTTGGTGGTCTCTTTAGCAGACACCAAGCTGGTTTTGTGCCTGCTGGCAAAAATGGCTGTGCTAAGCACATGTGTTTTACCTTGTACAAATTTATTGACTGAACAGGAACTGGAGAAGAATCTGGAAGAATTATTGCAAAGCAAAGGGGAAATAATTTTTTTTCATGAAACAGCTTCTCCATGTCCTTGCTCATTTTTGTTAGTGAGTGGTGCGTTCTTTTCACAGTGGATTCTTATTCATTTTGCTCAGTGTTAGAGTCCCGGATTGCTCTTGTTGGTTAACCAAGGTGTGTTGCTTGACACTAAAGATTTTGCCATCTAGATGTCTCTTACATGAGCAACCTCATCCCAGATGTGAACTCAGACCATGCCAAGAAGGGTAACTTAAATGCTGGAAATTCAGGAAAAGTAGGAAAATGTAAATAATGTTAGTGTAGAGGAAAGAGCAGTGTAAAGACCTTACTCTGTTGCTATTTCTCCTTTTGTTTCTCTTGTTAGTGGCTTTATTGAGATGGTCATGGTATTTGAGAAGGTGGAGTTCAAGATCATGTATTTTAGGATGAAAGGTCTGTGAGGAAGAAGCAGCAACTTGTTAACTGATGAATACTCTGACAATTTCTATAACTGTAGCTAGAACTTTTAATGCCCTATGCCTCCTGAGGAAGAAGGATATCTGGAGTACAATGACAGTTTCTTTACTGTACCTTTTGCTTTTGTCTTTTTTTTTTTCTCTGCCCTCTCCTACCTCGTGGGTCTCACTTCTTTTTTCTGCCCATTTAGCTAATCCCTTTCTAAGTACAACAGTATCTTTGTCTTATCCTGAAACAGAACTATGGAATTAGTGTGATATTTGCTGCTGTCACATATTTTGCTGTGCTCTCTTGATTTCTCAACCCTCCAGGCTAGTAGTTGCCAGCACTTTAATGTCAGAATGCTGAAGAATATCAGAAGAGTTGGTTGGTCTACTCTGAGCAAATGAGCCATCTGCATGACTTGTATCTTTGTTAGCCCTGTCAGGACAGAGACATAGGAACAGTGGTGTCACCAGGGACTCATTTCTAGTAGCGTTTAATGAAGTGATCAAAAGAGACAGTTTGAGTAAACTCTGCTCTTTGCTTACTCTGTGACATAGCTCCATATCTGTTCCTTCTCTACCTTCACAAAGAATAAAGTTCAGTGATTATAGTCTTTCTTCCCAGAGGAGGGGAAGATGAGGAGGAAAGAAAGAAAGAAAGAAAAAGTTTTATTTTGAAGGAGGCTAAGGTACAGCATGGAAATATGAGAATTCATTTATTTATTTGTACTGATTATTTATTTTGAACCAAAAAATTTCTGAGCAAGGCATCAATTTGGCAAATCCACCTTCATCGAGCCACAGGGAGATGAGATCCAAACCTATATAATTGTAGTAGTGGTTCCCACTGCAAACAGCTGACTTGGAAGTAACATGTTTCCTTCATGTTTGGTTCTCCCTTGGAAGCCATTTAATGTAATGGATAAAACATAAACCTCAGATGAAAACTAGGCTTCACCACATTGAATAAGTACTCCCATATATCACCCGCCCCACTTCAGCTTGCCAAGTCCTAGCTGTGGAAGTGTTTGTGAGGTCCCTCTTTGTCTCTGCAACCTGCAAGAGTATTTATTGCATAAAAAGCACAAGAAATGGCTCACTGTGGGCTTTCACATTAGTCTAGGTGATATATGTCAATGTATGTAGATGCAAGATGGCATCAGCTGTTTTTCTCTGTGTTTGTCGACAGGCCTAGAGAGCGAAGTTTTCTCACTCCCCTGTAATACTTCTGGGGAACAGAACTGCCTGTTCTGTCTCTTGGCACTCAGTGTGGGACACCACCTTCCCTGAAAAGTATCCTCCATGTCAGAAGATTATTTAGTCTTTAGTTTCTCACTGAAAATCTGTGGCTTAAAGACATGCATTTTAGGTCCTAACTTCAAACCCTGAACACACAATTGGTGTGTATTGATAATAGTATTTAAGCACATTTAAATTCAGGCACATTGCCAAGATTTGAGCATTTCAGTTTCAAATTATCAGTCTTTTGATTCATTTTATCCTGTTCCTAGATTATTTTGAATACAGGGATTTAAATTGTGTCACTTGCCCTGCATGTAAATCATTTTCAGACTACACCTCTGACAGGTCTGTGGCTTCGAGTTATTTATCAATGCAAATTTCTCCACAACCATCATTTAGAAGTGTCTTCATGCTGTTTTCCCCATTAGAGGAAGTTCTTTTATTCCCTATGCCCATCCTCTGTGTTTCTCTAATGAATGATTGTGCCTAAGCAGTCAGGTAGGTTATGTAGTGCCAAATGCAATCAAGATCCCAGGGAGGTCCTTCAATTTTATTTGCATATGATGAGCTCTGAGTCCAGCAAACTAGGAGACTTTGCTGGCCTCGGCTCAGTGGAGACTCCTCCACCCCAGTTATTGCTTCCTTTCTTGCACTTAATGAGAATGCATCTGTGGAAGCTGTTAGAAAATACTAATCATGAGACTAAGCTGGATTTTTCATGACCAGAGGCTCGTGTTCATGAATAAGGCTTAACATCGCCATCTGAACAGAGGACACTGTCTCTGAAGGCAGAATAAAACAAAGCTTTGAGGCCGCAGATAGCTCTCCTCACTGATGGGGGCCAGGCCACAAAACCTTTCCTTTCTCTTGGGTTAGTTTATAGTTGTCAGAGTAACATTTTTCATGCACTCAGATGCACTTGTCTTCTGTTATAATAATGACAAAAGTACTGAGTGGTTTAAGATATCTGAAGCAATTAGGGAACTGAGGCCTGGAAGGCAAAAGTTCTTCATGGCCTCATAGTCTGTCTACTTATGCACAGCTGTTCTTTCGTTTCCAGCACAGCTCTTCAGTCTAAGATTGTACATACCCAGGAAACCTTTTTAATTGTTGATGTCTAGGACACCTTTTCTTTTTCTTCATGCTCTTCAAAGAGAGATTTTATTTTCTTGTCACATGCCTGGTGTGCAACACTCCGATGTGGGGAGCACAAGGTACCACCACAGGTGAGGCTGAGTGGATGGAGTAGCACCTTTTTAGGGTGCAAGGTTTTCAGGTCTGTAGTTTCCTGACACCTTCCTCTACACAAGGTAAAGGTAAAAAAGCTTTTGATGTCATTAAATATAGGAGATGAGTGGCCCTTCTGCTTATCCCTTCAGCAGCAGCACACAGAAGGCAAGTGTCAGGAGGTGCTTTTTGCTGTCACTCACAGCACCAGGCTGCCTCTGCAGCTGCTCTGTCTTTGCTGTTTTTTTTTCCAGAAGTGCAGACAGATGCTTTCTGGCATTGGGAAATGACTGACCAAGAGCTTTTAATGCTAGGTACCTTGTTTTCTGCAAATGGAAAAGTCTGTAAATTTGCTGGGGGGAAAACATATTTCAAGAGTATTAGTGTAGGTCATAGGCAGTATGGGAGTCATCCACTGGCAGAATGTATTGTATTTGAAGATCTTGGGAACAAACCTCTACTGCTGCCTCCTGTCATAGATATTGCCTTGCTTTTGTCTAGTTGTTCATTTTTAGGGAGAATCACATGCAAGACTCCATAGCCGTCTTGGTCAAACTCTCCTTTCTTTTACATGTGGACCCATGCTGTATGCAAAAAGGCCATAATAAACATTTGTATATTCTAGGTATGCTTGTATTAAAAACACTTGGGCAACTTCTCACTTTGCAGTTTCCCATTATTTATTGACCACATGAAGGGAAAGGCTGCTGAGACCGAAAACACAAACACTTTTTGAAAAGAACTTTGCAGTGTGTACAACAATGTTATGCAATGGTTTACTAGGTGGAGATTTAGAGAATAACTTCTGTAAAGGAAATTGTAAGGGGAAAGCATATTGCAGTTTCCCAGTTTGGAAGGTGTCCAGGGAGATCCCCGAGTTATGGAAAATCCATTGGGATTGCTTCAGTGGCTGTGTTTCAGCATTATGTCTTGTACAGAAAGTAACAGCTGGATGAGTTTGCCGCTCAGTGTAAAGTTGTTGGCTTCTACATTAATGATGTGAGAGAACTTTTGGATTACAAATGCTTAGCAAGATAGTAAATGCAGTTATAATTTGCGCTTAGGAGATGAGCTTGTTCTGCAAGGCAAATGCTCATCCTTTTCTTGTCACTGTTGCTGTATTTTGAGAAAGTTTCTGATAAATTCTTTCTTAGAAATATTTAGGGCAAAACACCAACTGGTGTATTCCTGCACCTAGTGATACCAGTGCAGTCGTTGCTATTCTGATTATCAGAATACTTAAGCAATGAGACAGGGCAGGATGTGAGTGAATAACCCAATATACTGTCATGCCTTTAATTCAGCATTTGACTATGGAAATACTTGGGTTATGTAAGTGAAGAGCATTGTGGAATTGCCCTCCTCCTCACTTCAGAGGAGATATGAGGCTTCTGTTATGTGGGTGTTCTTCCAGCTGGTCTGGACTGTTTAGCAGTAAAGACAGCTCATCTTCATTTATTGAAGTATAAGTTAACAATTGGTCAAATGGGGACTGATAGACTGCCATTCTATTCTATGTCTGAAGCCCACACCGTAGACTGTAGAACAAGCCTGTCTTATAGGCTGCCTAGCTGACAGATTTAGCTACTGTTACAATTAAAACCGGGTAATTTGATTCATATTTTGCAATGGTGTAAATCCAGAGTAAGTCCCCTCAATTTAGTTGAGTTATGGACGTTTTGGTCTCTTGTTTGCACAACTTAATCTGGAGTAATCATTCAGAGAGCAAGAGAAAACCTGAGCTAATGCCAGACATGGTGTAGATTTATTGGAGTTTCTTCGAGTTCACGCTGCATATGAGTTTGAGCATGTGTCTGAACTACAGAACCAAAGCTCGATAGGAAGTTAATTTTGCTCATTGTGTTCTTAACTGACCTCTCAGTTCCTCCTGCCCTTTTACGTAATATTTTATCAGAGATTTCAAGGTCAGCCAAGCTCTGACTTCCCTTGTTTTCCTCCATATGGGCATATAGCAAATAGGAGGCACACAAGAGGATAAAGCTAGGATGACGGGAGTAGGTGGCACAGATGTCCCTGGAAATGCAGGTTGTTTTTGGCACAGGGCTACAGCAGCAATTCCCAGCCTGCATGTTGAAGGTTGAGCCAGCAGGACTGTGTTTGGGCAGGAAGTGATCAGAGAGGTGTGTGCCTGTGTGCTTTGGCACAGTCTGGGCTGTGAATTGCTCCAGCTAGGAACCTCCTCTGAACTCATTAGTATTAAAACAGAACAGAGGAGACTTTGTAGGAAGGGAGAGGGTGGTGAAGCCGGAAAGGTAGCAGTTTAGACGGCAGTTTCGTAATAACCTTTCCCACACCTACCTTTCCATACAGAGTCTCATCTAAAGGACCTTGGCATGAAAAACAAACTCTGGTCTAGGGAGGGGGAAGGAAGGGGGAAATGAAGGGAGGAGAAGGAAAGGAAATGAGCGGCAGGGAATGGGCACTGCTGAAACAGCAGATTTTACTCTTATTTAGTGTTATATATGGTGGTTCTAGAAGCTATGTTTCAGAGAGAGGTATTTGAAAAACTGTATATAATCAGAAAGTGGAGATAAAAGTGGTACTTGCCGTAGAGGACTTGCAGCCTGTCACAGTGAAAAGATGAATCAAGCAGAGATTTCATGGCTTCAGTCCTATTTGGTGTTTTCATTTAATTGACTGGATAGTGAAATACAGAGCATACTATAAACTTTGCAGATGTCTCTAGGCTGTAAGCACTGTGAATATGTTAAGAGACAAGCTTAAAAAAAATGGAGAAATTGTGTGTTAAAGTATGGGATTCAATGGGGAAAGTTAAAACGTGCTTCTTTTAGCAGCAAGTCTCAATGGGAAGCAGACAGGTGGGTGCACTTCTTCAGAGAACAAATTGGGGACTATAGGGGATCATAAGTTAACATAAGTCATGCAGGTTTGTTGGTTTTTTTTTAATTAAAAAAAGAAAAACTAATTGTTTTCATGGAATATGTGACCAGGAATTCAGTCTGGAGGATGCATGAAGTAATCTTTGCACTTGGCATTGTTAAAATCTCCGCTGGAACACTGTCCCCACTTTTGAACAGTGCACTTCAAGAAAGACGTACTTTGACCAGGGAGAGCCCGGAAGTCAATTAGGAGAGGAATGAGAGGTCCAGAGAACATGACCTCTAGGAAAGACTGAAAGAGCTGGACTTGTTTAGCCTCAAGAAAGAAGACCGAGGAGGGACATTACAACAGCCTTTAATAGGCTTGAAAACTTATCAAGAGGACTGTTACCAAGAGGAAGGAAAAGATCTATCTGTTCACCATGTCTGTGGTTGATAGGGCCGGAAGCAATAGGCTTAAATTGCAGCAGCAGGGATTTAGATTAGACATGAGCCTGACTATTCAGTTTTCATCCCTATCCCTCTCAATGGTCTCATTCCAATTCAGTGACACGGACACACAGCCCATCTTAACAGAAAAAGCAGTGATGATAATCAACTGTTTGTATTATTGTCTTCTTGCGCCTGCCCATATCCCTGGACTGTCCCTCTTACTGTGCCTATGCTATAGCTCTGCATATATGCAGATGTGTATCTTAAGTCTGAATCTCTCTCTCTAAACATCGGTGTGTATTGTTGCATAAACGGGTCTTGGTTTTCCTCATTCTTTTTGGCCTAGCAGACTGTTGTCTTGTGAACGTGGTTTGCCTATGGAGGGCAGAAAAATGAACAGCCTATGCTTCTAGTGGCCTGTGGAAGAAGACTGCCAGTATGGGACTTGCTGACTATGTGTACTTGTATGCTGTCAAGTCAGAGAGCTTTGGGGACTAGGAGAAAGACAGAATTTCTGTCTCTTCCAGGAAGCACAGAAGCAATAAACCAATGATTACGGAAGAATAAAGGAAGCGGTACTTAGGGAGGGAGGAGTGTTTGGGGAGTGGGGGGGATGTTACTTGACTTTGTGTGAGATAAATTTCTCTTCCAAAAAGCAGTGCCCTTGATGAATGAAATTCTTAGTCTGCTGCTGAGCCTTAAGAGAAAGTAACTTCTGTATTGGCAGGGTAGAAGAGAAGCACATCTTCCAGTATGGTAAACGTCAGGTGCTGTCTTCTACTGTTATAACTGAGAATACAGAGATTTGGGCCCTTAGTGCTGAAGGGGTTTTAAAGCTGCAACTTTTTCAAAAAGCAAGAAGGAAAAAAGAGTATTATGGAATTGTAGCCTTTTGTTTGCCTGGTTCTCTTCTTTAAAGTCAGATCTGTGGCAGTAGCTGAAATGTATACATTGCTTTCTATGCCAACAGGCTGTGTGAGCAATTTGTGTGTGTACAGTGATTTCAGCATGCACAAATTCAGTGATAATACATTGTAGGTATTGGCAGATGTTATAAGTCTCATGTATATAGTTCTTGTGTATGTAAGGTGTGAGTCGCATACGTATCTGCACGTACACGTGCTATGTCTATGCAAATGCATGGAAACCAAATGATGGACTTAATGCTTACCAATTGGGAAACTTATCAAAATGTTACTCTACAGCCTCATATGGTGTGTTATTTCTGTGTGCTTTACAAAGCCTGCTTTTAATTCCAAGTGGTGGAAGAGCATGAGGAGTGGGAAGGATTTTCTTTAGGGATTGTTTTGTTTTTTCTTTGGTTATCAGTAGATTCAGGGGTTGTATAGCAGGTGCCCAAGTAGGAACCTTTAACCAATGTGCTGCATCTGAAGATGTGCTAGCGCTGTGGGTGGTAGTGTTGTTGCCTATTGAAAGAGCATATGCTATCAAGTTTTGCTGTGGGTACGGCCATGCAATTGTGCCAAGCACAGCCCTGAGAAGGTAGGGATGGGAATTAGTTGTCATATAGAGAAGGAGTCTATTTTACTTTTCTTGATTCCTGCTTCAGTCACACCCCAATGTTTGCAGTTGCATGTTAGATAAAGCCTGTGAAATGTTGCTTGTTTTTTGGGAGCTGTGTTGAGCTTTACTTTTTTTTTTTTTTTTTTTTTGCACTGCTCGTTGCTCCAGTTTGTGCATGAGTATAGGCAGTTCGTGCAGTCGAATGAATGTCATTCACTGACTGTTCGGATAGGCAGTCTTTCACAACCCCTTATCGATCTCCTCAGTATTGGAAATGTGCACTCTTCCAGCAGGCTGCCTCTTACATGTCAGCCTGGTGATCTGGATTGGACAAAGCAATGGAAGCTGTAGGGGAACAATCCTATACTGTCCCCTGGAGGTGGACACAGTGATTAAATAAAGAGGGTTTATCATTTCTATTTCAAGAATTTGCTCACTGAAGTTATCTCTGAAGCAGCTTTTTGGACCTGAAGCTGCCTTTGGGCCTGTGATGAGAATATTTTCCTGTTCCTCCTTGACCTGTTGGGCAGAGGCACAGCTTGAATGTGAGCTGCTAGACTAACCTGTTTGTTATTTGCCAACAGAACTTGTCAGAGGCAGCATCAATAAAAAAATAAATGTTCCTGGGACTGTTGTTAGTGTAGATGTGCAACTTACAGGTGATGTAAGTCCCGTGTCAGCAATGTGGTCGTACTCTGTTCACTTGTTAAAGCTATAATAGTTATGTGAGACTGGATTCTCTATAATGTGCTGCTTACAACCTCCTCCCTGATCTCTTTCCACTGCTTCCCCTTCCTCTACAGGCCCAGCCATGTCAGTTCCATGTATCTCAGTTTGAGTTGTACTTCAGCTTTGATTAAACCACCATCAATTGTGCCCTCAGTAATAGCACGCGAATATGAACCTTCTTGGAGCCAGACAGTGGATGCTGGATGCGAGCCCATGGTGTGTCACAATCACTGTTTACTTTGTACAAGATTTAAATAAATTCATCGAGGGCATAAGGCAGTCAGCTGTGCTGTGCAACTTGGGAGCATCAGTGGAACTGGAAAATAGCCCTTTTGGGAACATAGTGACAGATATCTCTATAAATGACCTTGGGGAACGTGGGGTAGCAGGTATCATACTGGACAGGGAATTTGTTATAGTGGCAACAGCATACTATACTTGATTTTATGATTTGGATGGGTTTGCTCCTGAGAGACTGAGAGAAAATGATTAATGAAGTGGATAAGGGAGAGTACATTTGTGCGTGATGGGCGGGGGGGGGAGGGAAGTGAAGGAGAATGAGAACGTAACAGAGGGGGAAAAAAAATAAAAGGTAGCTGTGTGCAAGAGAAAGGGGGAGTAAAAAAGAAGGAATGGGTATGTGAACAGGAAGCATGATAAAAGTGGTCCACTTAATTAAAATTAATACAGTGCAAGTTCATATTGTAAAAATGAATATACACTTGGGACCTAAATATTTGAGATGAGTATGCTATCAAGTTATTTGAATAAGTCTTCCAAACTTGGATACTTTTTAGAGGGTGTAAAGGCATCTTAATGTTATTCCCATTTTCTCACTTCCCTACTGGATGACTCAAAGAACCATTAAAGGTAGTGCTGGTGTGACTGAGCAAAAGGAAAGCTTTGGAGTTGCACAAAGAAATATTTGCAAATACCGCTGATATTTCCATCTTGAAAGGGATATTAACTCACCTGCATCACAGAATTGGCCATTTTTTTTTATGCAGGGAAGTGTCTGACCATCTACAATGTTTGTTGTGTCACTTTGTACTTGCAGGCTTTTGTACAGCTCTCTGAAGTGTTTGGTGTTGGTCACAAGTTAGATAACTGCTGGTCTCATTTGGTCTGGAAGTTCTTAAGTTTCCATTTTGAGTTTAACTAAGTAGAATAAAGTTTAAACTTTCTGGAATGCTTTGCCAGTTTGTGCCATCTGAGGATTTGGTTCCATTGGTACCTGTTGATGCTAAGAACTGGTTGTCTTGTTGCTTAACTACCCATCCACTGCTAAAGGCCTCAAGCAGTGCAATAGAGCTGTAATCAGGCAGACAGAATAGGCATCTCTGAAGAGGAGAAGTGAAGAAGTCTGTTTGCCAATGTATTACATCTTAGGGTTGGATTCTGTGGTGTAAAATAAAGATTGATTTCATGCCAGAGCTGTTCTTTATGGAGATGGTAAAAGGATTTCATTATTTAATAATTCTTTAGTTATTGCCTGAATACATTTGTATGCAGAAGTAAACATTTAAAAAAAATGAGGGTATGCTTTTAGATGTCATTAACTTCTCTTGATCATGAAAGATGATGATAAATGTGAAACACACAGCTGGGACGGATTCTCATAGAAAAGGTATGCTTTCAAGAATACTGTGAGAGATACTGTGGACTACAGACAAATTAAAAGTGTGACTTAACTATCTGTAGCTGAAATGGTAAGAAATTGATGAAACAAGACAACTATCCAACTAAACATAGGAAAATAAACACAATCTTCTGTCCCTTCTGGCAAAATGAAGTATTATGTTCATATTAATGAAGTTGCTGCCTGCAGTAAACAAAACATATAATGTCAGAATTCTGTGCTTCATTGTGTTGGAAATGCTATGCACAATTCATTAAACTTTTATGAAGACAAAACAAACAAACAAAAATCAAGAAATGGAAAAATACCCCCAAAACACAATCTTACCAGCCTTCGAAGTTTGGCTACTTAGTTAGTCTGGGTTGTTAGGTTTTGTCTTTTACAAAATGAAGCAGCTGTCTGACATTAAGTTGCTCCATGGTGTTCGGGAATTATGGCAGCCAGTGGAAATGGGGCGAGCAGATGAGAAACTGGACCTGAGGAAATCAAACTGTGGAAACTGAGGGTCCTGATTTCCCTTTAGAATCAAGTCTGGGACTCTTGCTCTCCAGCATTCTGACTTGGAACCAAGAGTTACTTGAGCTCTGAAGCCCTGATATTCTGTGTACTTAGTCTTAAGCTTTCCATCCTATCCCTGCTGTAGCTTCAGCATTGGTATGTTGTTGAAAATGGGAGGTCTCATCACGTTGGTCAGTATCTTACTAAGCTTGTCTTTCAAATTGTTTTCAGTTTTACCTGTTTATATTCCAATATTACTATGGACTGTGTAAGTATTCTTGCAAGGCCAGGTGAAGTAGACTGGTGAAGGAGCAGCTATCCTGTCACTCTGCCTCACCTTTCCACAGATGACCAAATGGTGAAGATGTGATACAGGTTTCAGTACAGAGATGTTAGTAGGTATTAAAGGCTCTCCTTTAGAGAGGCAGGCATATTGGTAGGCATTAAATGTTCTCCTTTTGTGGTTCTCTCTCCAAGAAGAGTTCTCCTTTTGTGTTTCTCTCTTCTACATTCCTCAAAAAATTACTTTTTCTCTATATTAATTTCATTTCATGTCACTAAGAGAAGTGTTACCAGTCTAGGTGAGGAATGCTTTTCTATTAAGCTCTTCTGGACCTTTGAATGATATCATTGTCAAGCTGGTGGCTACTCAGCACCAAATCCAGCTTTCACACTTCAATGAATGTTCTCAAAAACAAGGAACATAATGTGGTTTTAAATCCCACAAAGTAGTGTTTTTATGTTTCCTACCCATTCCTCCTCCTTGTTCCCTTTCTTTCTTGCTGTCTCTTATTTCCTTGGGTTGTAGCCATTTTGAATGGAGGCCATCTTCCCTTTTGGCCTGCGAACTGGACTGGAAATATTTGAACCTCAAATCGAGCTCCAGTACATTTTAAATGTTTTATTATTGAAATTCAATCTGTGTAAGAAAAAAAAAATGCCCACATGAAAGTGAAATTGACTTGAATGTATCCTTGTCTCAGTAAATAAAATAAAGTCGGAAATAGATAAAAGAGAGAAATGTAAGGAATATTAACTGGAGGTACT
Source organism: Cuculus canorus (assembly GCF_017976375.1). Classification (NCBI taxonomy): domain Eukaryota; kingdom Metazoa; phylum Chordata; class Aves; order Cuculiformes; family Cuculidae; genus Cuculus; species Cuculus canorus. Next base: position 103,555,520 of record NC_071403.1, read on the forward strand.
TTACTTCTCCCTGAGGCCAGCCTGGCAAATGTCTTTTTAATCTGTGCTTCATGAGAGCACTTGCAACTTCAAGTATTTTTAAAAGCCAGGAGCGCCTGGCTGAACTAAGCTGCCTATACAAGGCATAGAAGAGGGGTTACTACGTTTCTGCTAGGAAGCTAGCACAGGTGATGGAGGAGGGTGTTTTTCCTCTTTGTTCTGACTGATCCCCTTTTCTTGCCCTTTATGTTTGTTCCCTGGGTGTTTGGTCAAGTCAGCTTCCTTAGCCTGGCTGCAGCCCCAGTCTTGATGGCTGCAGTCAGAGTTTGTAGTTCTTCTGCTTTCCTGACAGCCTTTGTAGTTCCTTTCTCATTCACTACCTGCTTGTAGTCACTAAGCTAACTCTAGAGTTTGAAGTTCTACATACTAGCAGATTTGCCTTTTTCATTGGGTCAAAATGACCTGTTCATGGAGCAAATTACCCTTCTGAAATGTATTCTTTCTGTTGGTCCTCCTGCTTCCTTCCAAAGCATCAAGTTTCCTTATGTGCCATCTCGTGTTAGGATCCTGAGTTGAAATAGGAAAATGGTCTGCTTGATTCATGATCTTCTTTCTTATCTAGATCCAGGGGCTTCCTGTGCAGTCACTGTGCAGTCTTCTAATCACCTTCTATAGAAGGAGGATGAGGATGGGAGGAGTAAGACAATGCAGAGTGTTCCAAGAAGAAGGGTTCGTGTCCCTTGTATTTTGCAGGGATTTCTTTGTTCTTCATGGGGTGGGATTTGATTAATGCTATAGGTAGAGGGGGATATGTAGGCCTCTTTGGTTCCTCCCACTCCTTTCTTCCTCTTAGTGAAGGAGCACACTTGCAGAAGACTGACTTCAAGGAAGGGTGTTGAAGACCTTGACTGCTGCTTTGAAATCTGGAAAAGGTGTCCTTTTCAATGCTGAATATTCATGCTTGCTACCTGCCCATCAACCTGGCGGTTAGAACCAAGTATTTTCTTCCTAATGAAGACAAACATTAGCTGTTTCAAAAGGAAGAGTAATCCATCCTGCATGTGCTGTTTCCCAGTCAGGTGTGTTTGGGTCTGCCTTTGGTGATTGTTATGCCTGGAACACTGATCAATTTCCTTGGTGCTATATTGCCTGAGATAATGTGATGACTTCTAATGTTCTTCTGACTTTATCTACTCTCCACAACAAAGTAGGGTTTGGATGTACTTTGTTCCCACTGGGTTTTCCATCCCTTCAAAATACCTTTCTAGACCCTTGTCCTGAAAAGAATGACATGATATCAGGCTGCAAAATTACATGACTGGAAGTTATATGTTCTTCTTGCCCATTGAAGGCAGAGTGCTCTTTATGTCGCTGATACTTCCAGTGCCCAAGGTAGTGTCTAGAAGCTGCTAAGTGGCAGCATCCTGCCTTCTGGCTGGTTTTAGTCAATAGGAGTGGTCTTTTGATGAAATGGTTGTCTTGAACTACATTGGTTGACATCATCATTCAGTTTTGAGTGCAGTTTCTGGGAAGAGCTTTTGCTGCTTGTCTGATCTACCACCAGACTCCAGAAAGGGTAGTATGGACTAGAAAACCAAGTCAATTGCTCTTTATTTAAAAAAAAAAAAAAAAAAAAGTTCTAAGATCATTAAGTGTATCAATAAAACAATCATAATTTTTCTAAGAATTTAGCTGAGCTCAGCCAGCTCATTTCAGATGTGTATATTCTGGCTTCTTTGGTGGTTCTTCCAAACCTGGCATTTCTGATTCCCTGTCTGCCCCTCCTTTTCCCTCCCACATGCTTGACCTCCAACAGCATTCCTTTGCTTAAGACCTTACATGTCGTTTCACTCTCCCTCTCCCCGCAAGAATGTGATCCTGGCCTGAGCTTTCTAATTGTGTGTAGCAAGGATAAAACTCCTTGCCTCGCTTGGCTGCCCCCCTTGTTTGGAAACTCACCCTAAACATTTCCACATGGTTTGCACTCGTTTTGCACAGCTAAAGGTTTTTTTTTTTCCCCGTGTAAACTTTCTGTTGTTTAAAAAAAACCCGGCTTCTTCTACCTTGGGCTCCTGGCAATGACCTTGCCTTGTTACTGTTTGCATTTCTTTTGTACCTTTTTGCAGCTGAAATCTCTGTGGGCTTCTAAATCTGTCAGCAGCCGCTACCAGGCTCAGTGTGCAATTTAGCTCACTGTTTTCACAAGTTTCCCAGCCCTGAATGCTTTCCAAATGAGCCATTGTTGGGCTGAGTTAAAGAGGTATTGTCTCTGCTTGGGCTAGCTTAGTGTGGGTGCCAGAATCTGCATGTGCAGCGTTCTTTGTGTTGCAATGTCATTTTGATATTGGACCCCTGGACACTTCCTTCTCCGTACACTTTCAAATATAAGGAAGAAGAAAAGTCTGCCAAAACCGATTCATTGAAATGTTATTGGAAGACTGTCTATATATTGCCGAAACTCTCATTTAGACATCTTCATTTGTCTCTAGCAATGCAGGCTGCTTTCTACGAAGACCATTCTTATTTGTTTAATTTCCATTAGCACCTGAAACTGGCAGCTGTGACTGTAGCCCTGAATAAACTCAGAGCAAGAGGCAGTCTCTGCTTTGATGATTTTAAAGATATGTTGTATAGGAAGAGAGTCTATGGTTATCCACCTCCTAGAGAGGAGAAACCAAAGCTAGGGAATTTGATGATGTACCCAGAGGGAGCTTATGACACAGTTGGGACTCAGTTCCGTATCGCAGCATTGTCCTTCATTTTACAAATGTAAAATTGGCTGTGGTCCACTGAACGTACTTTTCTTAATAGACTGAATTTTCTGGTCTGTTCAACCTGATGTAACACTGTGTGAAGATATCTCTTTTGCCTGGGATTGTGTGGTTCAGAGGAAAAACATCTGAACAAACATTTCAACCTGTAGGTTACTGTTGACATTATTGCCACTAGACAACTGTCTCGTGACCTTTATTTAAAAGAGACAGTCATTTCGCTGTTCTCCTTTGGAAGACCAAACTGATCCTGCAGGGCAGGAAAAAGGTCTATTGAATTTTTAGCCTTTCTCGTAAGGAGTGTCTGCGTCACATAAGCCATTGCTTTGAGTTTTTCGCTTCATGACTTTCATGTAATCTGTCCCATGCTTGACTAATCAGTAATAATGGAAGTTTGACGTAGAAGTTGTTCAGGCTGCCTGTCTCCATAGGTTCTGCTCTGACAGGGAAAACTTACAGTAGCGAGGTAAAAATTATGAAACCAATGATTTTGGAGTCTTTGGGAGCTACTAAGTCCTCTGCCTTTTCATTGAAGTCTAGTTCAAACACCTGGTCCAGATTCCTCTCAACCTGTTAGCAGTTATCAATGCAGCTGTTGATTATTTACATTTTTTTCTGTTTTTCTTTTTCACAATCTCCAGGATGAATTGGATCTCACAGACAAGAACAGAGAGGCTATGTTTGCGCTCCCTCCAGAGAAGAAATGGCAAATTTACTGCAGCAAAAAGAAGGTACTACTGCTGTCCCGATTAAAGTAACTTACCAATAAGCTCTGTGTGCGTGCACATAATTACTGCTATACATCTAGATTTTAACTATATATTTATCTTCTGTTTACTTAAGAACAAGTGATATAAGGATTTTTATCATCATGAATATGGCACAGCTTTCTTATAAGGAGTTTATGCATGTGTGATTTCTGAAAAGAATGTTAGCAAGTTCAAAATTATACATTGTCCCATTTTGAATCTTTTACATGTTTGGTTTGGGGTTGTTGGTTTGGTTTTGTCTTTTCTTTTTGAGCTGAAAGAAAAACAATCATGGAAATGTTTTAAGGAAGTTTAGAAAACTTTTCTAAGTTGCTTAAATAGAAAATGTATTACTGAAATCTTTTAGGATGTCTTAAAATATCTGTAAATTATATAATAATAGTCATGTCTGAAAACGTGGTAGTTCAAGGTCTTCCAGAACTTGCTGGAAATGTTCTGTATTGCACTGGAAAATGAGGAGGACCTGCTCCTGTCTGTGTAACACTTCTTCGTTCAAGGTCTTCAGATTTCTGACCAGCAAGTGACGGGGACAATAAATCAGAGGCAGATGTATCACAGCGTTTTGTCACAGGCAAAATGATGGTCAAGAGAAATGACAAGTTGTATCACTGTTGTGAAACTTGTGAAAGTGGAATTCCTGCAGGAGTGGTTCGGTGGAAATATTTTGCTGCTCTAGGAAGGAAACTCAGTCAGAAACAAAGATAGCCACAATAGCGTGTGATCATTAACAGTAAATATTAGGGAAAAAAAGGTGTGGTGAGATTGTTGGTTTATTTCCCAAATGTACAAGTCATGCTATGAAAGCATCAGTCTCTTTTTGCAGTCTTCTGTATAACAGAAGCTGAAAGAGAACATTTAAATTTTAATACTGAATGTGGCAGATAGAAACATCGATGATGATCCTTCTGAGGTTGTGTTTACTTTCTTTCTTTCCTTGGGATGGGGGTTGGGAATTAGCTTGCTTACCATGTAATTAAAGAAAACCTCAGTCAAACTAATCAAATAAGTGTTTTCTATGTGTATACTTTTGAATGAAATGCATCTTACAGGGAAGCTAACAAATTAGTTATGGTGCCTCTGAGCTAGCAATAATTCAGGAAATGCATAAGAGCAGTCGAGGCTCAGTTGCGTTTGGTGCTCTTTCCGTTCTTCTTCCTGCTGGTACATGCAGCTTGCAAGCAGAGGGAAGGTGCAAGCTGCTGTGATTAATGGCTACTTTACATTTTTGCTGGCCAACTCAGCTGGCTTTTTCAGCTCTAGTGGGAGAGGATCTATTTGTAGCCGTCTTTGAGAAGCATGCATTCCACCTCCCAGACCAGCTTTGGCAGGAAGATTAAGGCTTTAATGTATTTAATATGTTGGTTGGATTCACTACATTATACTTCCCCTCCCTCCCTCTACTTTTTGTAAAAAAGCAGTGGAGTTGATATAAGAATCCTGAAGACCTCCAGAGTTAAAGGAGCTGCATAATGGAAAATCTTTATAATGCATTTATAGTGCAGCCTCAGTTAGCTGAACTCCAGCTGTCCTAAATGATGTGCTAACTGGAACAGGATACTATTGCCAGATGCCTTTTCATTATGTTGTAGATGCTTTCAGTTACTTGAAACCTTAACTGTCCAATGTTATTCATTGTTTCCCTCATAGACAGTTGGATGATCCGTGATGACACATCTCTCTCTCTAGCCGACTACCTTAATCCACCTATCATCATTGTTTTACAGTGACAGAGAAGCTTGTTGCAAGCTTCCCTTAAGAGGAAAGCTGTCTTTTCCCTGAAGATTTTGAAATCTAATTTAAGCTATAAAAGCCCGATTCCTCACTGTTAGCCATCCAGGACAAGCCCCTGGAGAGCTGATTCTGGGCTCTCTGAGTTTCCTTAGGGCTCTATGCTTTGTAATGTGGCAAATGAAAATACTGCGAACTGGAATGTCAGAAGTGCAGAGGGCACTGTTCACAATCACTAGTCTCGGGTGCCTTTTCTGATCTGAAAGTAACGGAAGGTCAGAGATCCTTGATTTCCTCCAAAGATGTTAAGATTAGTGGACTGTCTTGAGTAAACAAAAGTAACTTGCAAAAATGAAGATCAGTTGTTGTAGGCACACTGTACATTTATCTTGGCAGTTAGACTTCAGATATAATCTTCTATGGTACTTGTTACCAATGTGGTAGCAGAAAGTCATTATTGTATCAAAAACCTCATTCCACCTGTTTCTGATACCAAGCCTTTCTAAAGAAAAGGGGGAAGACACATATGTCTGTGCATTTAAAGTTATGTCAGCGGCACAGCTTACCAGTCAACATTCTGTTGTACTCTAATGATTTGTTTCCGGACTGCAATGTCATGATTGTGGGTAGGATCTACAGAGGAGTGTTCACATGGTATCATACAGTCAGGCTTGCTTTGGTCACTTTTGGCCATTCTAGGTTTGTATCTTGAAACTAAATCCCCAGTAATTTGGTGTAAAAGAGTAGCTTCAGCTATCAGCTATAGGGAATTAATGTTTCACACTCATTTGTGGAGTAGCAGTTTGCAAGGAATAAAGGCTGCTCTGTTGGAAAATATTCATGTGTTCTCAGCCTTGGCTGTTTCCTTATCTTGCCATCAATCAGTACAGAGCACACAATGAGAGATGCAGTTATCTTAATTTTCATCAGAAGTATCGTTCATCAGTGATGGCACCCTGACCCTCTACCCAGAACACCACTAGTACATGTTTTATAATGCCTGTTTCTGTGTGGTATTGAGCTTCGTCTGATACCATATTGAGTTATAAGTAAAGCCATATGTAGACAGAATGCAAATGATGACATCTTCCCCTAGTTCAGGTGCCTTGTTCTGGTTTTGTTTAGTGTAATCTTCATGTGTCACCATCAGCTGAAATTTAGGCTTACATAAAACATATAATCCACTGCTGCAATTCCTTTGTGCAAAATTATTTTTAATTTCCTAGTAGTTATATGTTTTGCAGAAGTTAGATTAAGCATTAGACCATGTTTTCAGATGTAGTTATTTGTAAATGGTAAAATTTCTGATGTTAAGGTTTAGAAAACTGCTATTATTCAGCGCTATTTTACCAGCAGCTGGTACTAAAGTACAAAATCTCATTAAATACTGATAATATAATATAATACAATAAATAATTGCATGGAAAGAAAAAGCTGTTAGCTGAATAATAATTCACCTGTAAATAAACTGATATTGGGATTCCAAAAAGTGCAACTAATTCAGGTATTGTACTGCTTTGGCTCACTTTGCTTTGAATGCAGTCTGCATTTCTAAGGATGTCTTTTTATGCAGGGAATAGCTTATTGCCTTCTGTACAGTCCTTTAAGCTCTTAGACTTATTGCTGTTGCAAAGCTAGTAAAGATGTTTTCTTTTTATTGCCTTTCCTGCCTCCAGACACTAATTTGTAAGCCTTCAGTTGGCCAGATTTTAGTAGAAAGAAGGCACACACACATTTTGCGGTTAAACAAGTTGGGGTGTTTTGTTGTGGGGTTTTTTTTTTCTGTGTTTCTTTGAGGGAAAAACTGATAGGAAATCTCTTTCCAAAATACAAGCAAACTGGACTAGTTGTGTCATACAGCTTCTCTGCAAATAAACATTACCACATAGAAAGCTCAATTCTAATAACTATGTTGAGCTCTACTAGATGCCTTGGAGTTATTTTGAACTGCTCTGATTTTAATTGTACCCTAGAATAGCTACCTTGAATTGATTGTGCTTTACCTAATCAAATGAGACTATTCAAACTCAAGTAGTGAAGTAATAATCAGCACACTGCAGCTTTCCAGAAAGAGGAATTTATGTCGTCTGAAACACAAATACATGCTTATAATTCATTAAATGATTATATTTTTCTGTTATGGGAAACAGATCTAGAGAACGGCTTCTCAAGAATAGCAAAATAGGCTTTAAAAATTCTGAGGGAAATTTATCTGAACTGTACGTTAGAACAGCTAAAATGCACCAAGCAGTATTTTGTTAGGACTCTGTCCTCTGCAATTATTTTTTAAATATCTATCAATTACATTTTTCATCTACCCAATGAATTAAAAAACCTAGTAAACTGAATATGAGCATAGGAGTCAGGAAACTCCTTGTTTCTAAAAGACTTTGATCTAAATTGTTGTATAATTTCAAAGAACTTGTTTTTAATACGTTTATATAAAAGCGCATTTCTCTCCGCCTGAAAGGAAGAGTAGCAAAGTTAGGAAAATTTGTGGCAATGTTCTGGACATGCCATCCTGTCATAGCTTTTCCCTGCACAATATACACATCTTGGCTGTCTGCCCCTTTTCCGTCTCCAAGATATAATCTTAAAAATAAATCTGAATATATTTTCAGTTTAAGCACTGCTCATTCTTTTTTTCTTGTTGCACCTATTTGGCTTCTGAGGTGTTCATGTAGGAATGGATTTTGTGGTGAAGTCTCCATACTTCGGAGACCTCACTGCAAGAACAGGAAGGATGGAGTGAAAGGCACTTTTGGGCATTACGCAATTGCTGAGGAGTCCATGTCCTTAAGACTGAGGTGACAGGTCAGTCCTGAAACCATTGAAGCTGCAGTCCAGTTGCAGAGTGTCCCAGATAATCTTCTAGAGAATTCACTCTATACCTTGGATTCTTCCTTCTGTTAAAACTATATAAAAAAAAATGTATAATATAGATTCATATATATATAGGTGTAAGTATTAAAAAAATAAGAAAGGTAGGGGGAAATCTGCTAGAGGAATGTAAGCTGGTTTTGCAGTTTTTTATATAATTACCTTAGCTTACCAGGGATGAAGCAGAAGGTGGATGTAAATATAAAACCTGGAGTCCTCTTTGCCCTTGGGAAAACTTTCTGAAGTGAGTGAAAGTTCCTGCACCTACTTTTTGTTCTTGGGTTGCTCTGTTTTTTTGGGTTTTTTTCGCACTATAAAGTGTAGTTTTTTATAGCTTAAGAAGAAGCAGCAGCAGCTATTTCTCAGCTGAAGTGGCAAGTGAATTTAAGGCTTCATATTGAGGCTCTAAGAACAGGAAGCTACATTATGTCTGTTGCGTTTAGAGTTCCTCGATTCTTGCTGTAGAGAAGTGACATTTCCTCAGGTTCCTGCTTTAAAGTGGGAGATATACAAGAAAATATTCAGAGGAAGATAGATATTCCCTAAAGAAGAGAGAAAACGCATCTTCATCTGGTCTTATTTAGTGATACAATATACTAGATGAAGATCACACCATTGTGTTGTCTGAGTGTGGGGTTTTGGTTTTGTATTGTCTGATCCAAGCTATGAAATCCATTTGGGGTTCATCCTTTCTGTATGAAGAGTGCCAAGCGCGTGGTTGTCTCATCATAAATGAAGTGGGTGGTTTGGAATTGTTTTCAATTCTATTTTCTTGCAGTATTTTTCTCCTCTTTGACATACTCTTTGAGTCTGTTATTGATTTGGAATATTAAATGGTTTGGGTTATGGATTTATGCTGTAACAAGCATTTAATGTATCCCTTATAAGTTCCTATCTTTAGAGGTGTTATTCCACACGCTGTATCTGGGAGCAGCAGACATGAACACACAGAATATTTTGTGGCAGTGTTTGAGAAGCCTTTTTTAAGGAACCTCAGCTTGACGCAGCTTGGATGTGTCTTCATGAAACTTTTTTTCCCCAGCTTTGCATGAAGCATTTAGGGGGGGTGTGGGTAGGTGGTTCTACTCTCTCTTGCCCTGGAAAGTCTGAAAAATGTACAGTAACTGTTGCAGCATGTACGATAGCCTAAAAGCAAAAGCAGTTGGTAGACAGGGTGCTGAAGGAACTGTGTGAGCCTTAGAGTACTTAGTGGAGGTTTATTGCTGGCTAAACAGTGAGGATATCTGATGATTAAAGGGCGAAGCCTGCCCTGTACATTGGAGATGGAGAATTAGACATTATCTGCAGTCTTTTTGATGAATTGGAAAACTGTTTCTGTTCCTACTGATGGTTTAGGAGTTTGTGGCAGGAGTTCAGCTCTTCAGCCAGCATTCTAATTTAATTCTATTCAAGCATTGACAGTGACAATGATGTGAACAACCTGATCTAAGTTTGAAATTCGCTCTGCTTTGAGCAGGTCTCATTTGCCTGAGGCTCTAAGTTGTGTGATTCTCTGAACTGACCAGAAACAAAACTAGGAAAACAGCTGTAGGGCCCTATAAAGAAAGTAAGACTCTGTGCAACTTACTGTCTCCTGTATTATTGCTATGAGACCAACTCCTGCTGTAGCAGAAGTTATTTTGTTCCCTCCCTGTGCCTGGGATCCATGATTTCTTTTGGTCTGAGTGACTGCATGACTGACTTAGCTCAGGAGACTGTGGGTGAAACAGTCTGAACTGTGGAATTTCTCAAATGAATTCTCGGAATATAGACTTGCTTTCAGTTAGCCTATGGCTCAGTGGAACTCTCGTAACACTGGTAAATCACAGTGGGAGGATGTTGCCCTTTGCAAACCACACATTCCTTCAGTTGAATGTTTGGAAAACGCCAGCAGTTGTGGAGTTAACTTGCTTTTTTCCCACCAGCATCTGTTCCTTTTTCTGTTAACAGAATGACTTCATTCTCAGATGTTTGGGATGATTTCTTAGCTTGATGCTGACATTGGGTCATTCCAGTATCTTTAGTCTGCGTATGGAAGACAGGCACACGGCTTCAAAAATTACTCAGTTATAAATGCAAGTAGGCTTTAGAGTGGTAAATTTGGAAACTGTGGCCTATGAGAAGCATAGGATATAAAGGAAAACCATGAAATGAAGCAAGTGTCATTAAAGCAGCAAATGCACGTGTTTCCTGATTGGTGTACTTTGGTCTGTTCAGTGTGAAAGAATTGTTTGATTAACACCTGTTAATGTGTGCTGTAGGCTGAAGTAGTAGCTCCCAAATTTGGGCAACATGGTTAATACAGTGTAAAAGAAAGCCTAAAATGGCATGCATTTCCTTCTACATAATTTAACACAGAGAATGTGTTCTTGCTGAAAGAATAATACTTAAAATCCATAATAAGACACTATGTCATTCTTTCATGGTTCCAGATTATGAATTTAGGCTTTTTTTCTCATCATAGAAAAGTATAAATTTGTTGATGTTGACCACAGTGTTCCTTGTGTAGGTCCACATTCCTGAGAAGAAATATTGGCCATTTTGTATTGTTTATTATTAATTTCCTCTAATTGTGTCTTCATGATTTTTTTTTCTTTGACATTTTCCCTTCTGTTGCAAGTACCGTGAGATTACTTTGAGAAACAATATAGTAGGCTTAATGATGTGAGTGGCTCCCCATAAAAATGTCCTTTTTTTTTTTTTTTTTTTTTGTGGAGTCACTCTTGTAGTGGTTTAAAGGATGGATTCGGTGTTGAGGAGGCAAACATACTTGCACAATTCGGCTTATATATCATTATTACAGCTTGGAATTCTGGTACCTAAAAGATCACATTGTAACAGATATAAGAGAAGATAAGGAGTTTTTTCCAAATCACTCATTTTCTTTGGTTTATGTTTTTCATGCTGCAATACTAACAGTTACAGACTCATTTATTTGTCCTGTTATAAGAGGTTATTTTGGGTCAGGGCCTTGAAATAATGTATTTATTTGAGTATAATCAAAAAAAAACCTTCTCTTCCCTGCCCCCCCACGGGAACAGCATGGAATATTTTTAGTTTGTTCCTCCTTCACCCTCTCTGTCTTCAGCAAGGAAGGTTAACTGTTGCTTAGAAAATGCCTTCCCAGCTCCTTTGTTCAGACTGCTGAAGTTATAAACACCATAAACTTGCCATGGTATTTCCTACAGATATTCTGAGTATGTAGAATTTGGGTGTCCATCCTGCAGTACTGCATTTTTCAGGTGTTCTTATTAGTGCTTCAGTTGAAGTTAGAACTCAACATTTCTCAAAAGTCTGGCTCAGAATAGTCCAGAGTTTGTACAGTGATAGTTGGAAAATTGTCATCATCATGCCTAATGCTGTGTTTCACATTTGGCTTGTATTCTGTGGGAGTTTGGGAGAGCTCAGTGGGAGCAGATTTGACCCTACCATGGAAAAAAAAAAAAAAAGAAGGAAAAAATAAAGAAAACATTTATCCAGCTGTCATCCTACTAAAACAAAAATAATGGTGAGCAATCTGGTTCTGCTGTATGTGAAGTACATGTAAATGCCAATTGTGTGATTTAGTTGCTGCCACTGGCTTATATTCTGTTCTTTTCTGTGCTCTTGCTAAATTTCTGGGTCTCCACAATCCAGGTATGAGTCAATCCTGCTGACGATATGCAATAATAATAATAATAATAATAATAATAATAATATATTGTGTACAATGTAGTTCTCACCATTCAGATTAGTCTTGAGCAGATAAGCAAGAGCAAAGAATATGTAAATAACTAGTGTATTTCTCCTTTACCTTAGAAGCATATTTGGCAAAGACCAGGGCCTCAGTCTGTATTCTGAATTTCACTAAATGCTCACTAGCCTTTCAAAAGCCCTGAAGTACTGAGCAGGAAGAGTTGCTGAATTCCCTATCTTTTCAGCAAAACGTTTAGACACAGGAACAAGTAAAGAATTGTTGCCATGATCTACTGACAGCCATGAAGAGAAAGAAAGAAATTTCCTTGTGCTGTTCTGGAGAATTGTTTAGTCTTCATTGCAGTGAGATGTGACAATTTCAGCTACACACCTGAATTGAGGTGAAAATCACGTTTTCTTACATGATCTTCGGTCATGTGTTGAAAGGAACCTGGCACCCCAAATATTTTGCTTGTACAATGGGCAAAAGAGATGAAAGCTGCAAGGAAGGAAACACTTTTACCTGAGTTTAAGGAAAGGGGAGAGATAAATGAAGCAACCAAATGATACACTCAGATTTTAGCAGCTTAAAAGCCTTGATTCTCTCCATCTGTATTTATCCCTTTGTTCACCTGTCCAACAGCTCCAGACTTCACTGTTTTTCCAGTAGTGATTGAGACTAAAGGAGGGAGACAAATAGAAAAAATGTGGCTGCTCTTACTGTCATTTCTCTTTGTAAAAGGCCCAGAGCAGAAGTGAACTGGAGCAAGCACAGTGTCACTGGAAGAACAGGCAGTGGACGTATTGTCCACATTCTCCATAGCGTTGAGACAGTAAAGAAAAAGCTTTTAGAGTTTGGCATAAAAAAAATCCGTATGTGCTCGTAGAGGGATTTGTCCTAGGTAGCTGTGTTGGCTCTAGGTACGTGTGTCCTAGGTAGTTTGTTGTGTCTTTGAGCGTGATTAGTGATATTTCATTCCTATCATTAAGCAACATGCAGGGTAATTGCTATGAATCACACATAATTGCTGTGAATGGTAGGTGACTTCTTTTTATTTAGGAAAGATTGTAGGTGATTGCTTGCTAGGGATAGAGTAGGACAAAAAGATAAACTTCCAGTGCAGGCATGTGGCAAACAGGAGGCTCAGTTATGCAGGATAGGATCTTTTGTGGCTTTTCACATTGCTTAAAGAATGCTAGAAGGCGGAGGAAAGGAACTGAGGAAGGAGAACATCCAAATGATATAAATACTAGCAGGGTAGGGATACAGTTGAAAAGCGTGCTGTTGGAAAGGGAACACGGTAAACTGAATTGGTGAGGAAAAAGTCCCTTTCTATATCAACATGTTGACTGTAAGCTGAGCAGGGTTGATGCGAAAATGGAAATGTACACGAAATACTTATACACAACACAGAGGCAAAAGTAGTGGGACAATGTAGAGCATGGATGTTAATGAAACAATATAGTATGTTGCACTGCTGCATAGAATTTGTTGGTATAGTGTCAGATTATTGGCTTTACCTGCCACAGGAATTACTGCAGGCATTGACCCTGTCCTCAAGCTTGTTGCAAGTTTGTGGCAACAGAGCTGTGGTTCAGGAGTACAATCTAAGTCCACGGGCATGCACCTGGCAACTAGGCTGTGTTCAGGAGAAACATTTTTTTTTTCTCCTGAAGGCCTGAGTAGAATGATTGTGAACTGACCTCCCAGCTGGTAGGATCCTCCATACCGAACACTTCCATTCTCCTCCAAAAAAAGTATGCAGAAAGGGCTGAGGGGAGGTAGACTCCTGAGAACTTCTTCATTGGAAGTCCAGAGAATCGCCTTATTTGGCAGGTCATTATTGTGGTTATACACTTATGAGTACAACATGCAAAATATTAGTTGGTCGATGTGGGGCTTGTGAAAAGTAGAGCATATAAGAGGTTTTAAACATGAGTATGGAATTCAGCTAATAGGACAGAATAATTTTTAGGCAGCAGGAGAGTCGGGAGAACACATGCAATGAGAGACCAACTTCCATGACAAAAGTAAAACATTCAATGGTGGAACAATGCATAATACTTGTAGACTTCAATTTGGCAATTAATTTTGATGTCCTGATGACTGGAGGCACTGGATAATTCAGTGTGGCCTCAACTATTAATTTAAGTAGTTTTTTAAGTACAGGGATAAGTTGTCCTTTTGGTGATTGCACTATAGCCATAAATTGATGTCTGGTAATGATGGGATCTCTATCCTGCAGCAGGAATAATTATGTTTGAAGATGGACAAGCACACTCATATGATCCCTGAATGATAAGAGGAGGCTGATACAGTCAATTCTGTCAGCAATATTACATCTGTCTGTATTGAGGAAAATGCTAAAAAACCAAGAGAAAAGGAAAAAGAAGAAATGTTCTTAAAATTAAAAGCATACTGTGTTAACCTGCTATAATTTAAAGTTTAAGAAAATGGGACAGTCTGCATCAGTGTTCTGTACTAAGTCATGCGCCAGTTATGGTTATTGTAAAGCTTGATCTTGGTTTAAACACTGCAGTTATACAGTTAATTAAAATCGGTGGTTGAGACTTCTGAGGTTTCAGAAAAAAAGAATTCTTACCTTCAGCTTATAACACTTCAACAATCTTTCTGACTGCCAGGTATGCTATTACAATCCATTTTAATCATAGAATGATTTGGATTGGAAAGGGACCTTAAAGATCATCTAGTTCCAACCCCCCCTGCCATGGGTAAGGACACCTCCCACTAAACCAGGTTGCTCAAGTTCCCATCCAAACTGGCCTTGAACACTTCCAGGGATGAGGCATCTACAACTTCTCTGGGCAACATGTTCCGGTGCCTCACCACTCACATTGTGAAGAATTTCTTCCTAATGTGTAATCTAAATGTTCCCCCCTCCAATTTAAAGCCTATCACTACATACTCTTGTAAAAAGTCCCTCCCCAGCTTTCTTGTACTCCCCCTTCAGGTGCTGGAAGGCCACTGTAAGGTCTCCCCAGAGCCTTCCTTTTTTCCAGGCTAAACAATTCCAACTCTCTCAGCCTGTCCTCACAGCTGAGGTGCTTCAGCCCTCTGATCATCTTTGTGGCCCCCCTCTGGACCCAATCCAACAATATCCTTTTTATGTTGGGGATTCCAGAAATGGACACAGTACTCCAGGTGGGGTCTCATGAGAGAAGGGCAGAGGGGGAAGATCGCCTCTCTCGACCTGCTGGCAATGCTTCTTTTGATGCAGCCCAGGATATGGTTGGCCTTCTGGGCTGTGAGCACACATTACTCGCTTATGTCAAGCTTCTTATCAATCAGCACCCCAAGTTCTTCTCTGCAGGGCAGCTCTCAATCACATCATCCCCTATTCTATATTGAAACTGCAGATTGCACTGACCCAGGTGTAGGACCTTGCACTTGGCCTTGTTGAACCTCAGGAGGTTCTCACAGGCCTACTTCTCCAGCTTATCCAGGTCCCTCTGGATGACATCCCATCCTTCTGGTGTGATAACTACACCACTCAGCTTGGTGTCATCTGCAAAGTTGCTGAGGGTGTACACGATCTCGCTGTCTGTATCATTGATGAAAATATTGAACAGCACTGGTCCCAGTATGAACCCCTGAGAGACACCACTTCTCACAGATCTCCATCTGGACATCGAGCCATTGACCACTACTCTCAGAATATGACCATCTAACCAATTCTTTATTGACTGGACAGTCTACCCATCAAATTAATCTCCAATTTAGAGAGAAGGATGTTGTGGGGAACCATGTCAAAGGCCTTACAGAAGTCCAGATAGGTTATATCCATTGCTTTTCCAGTGTCCACTGATATGGTTATCCTATCATGGAAAGCCACTAGGTTGGTCATACAGGACTTGCCCCTAGTGAAGCCATGCTGGCTGCAACTAATCACCTCCTCGTCCTCCATGTGATTTAGCATAGTTTCTAGGAAGATCTGTTCCATGATCTTCCCAGGCACAGAGGGGAAGCTGACAGGTTGGTAGTTCCCAGGGTTATCTTTTCTGCCCTTTTAAAAAATGGGCACAATGTTGCCCTTCTTCCAGTCACCAGGGACTTCTTACTGCCATGATTTTTCAAATATCTTGGAGAGTGCCTTGGCCACCATATTGTCCGATTCCTTCAGGACTCTAGGATGCATTTCATCGGGTCCCCTAGACTTATATATGTTCAGGTTCCTCAGGTGATCGCAAACCTGATCTTCCCCTACAGTGGGAGGGGCTTTACTCCCCTGGTCCCCATCTTGTTGTCCATTGACCCGGGAGGAGTGAGGAGAGCGGTTGGTAGTGAAAGCTAAGGTGAAAGGTTGAATATCTCAGCCTTCTCGTTTGTTGATATGATGTCACCATTTTTGTTAATCAGTTGGGGTACACTTTCTTTAACCCTTTTTTTCTGGTTGATGTGCCTATGGAAGCCCTTCTTGTTAGTCTTTGCTTCCCTTGCCAAGTTCAGATTCAGCTGCGCCTTGGCGTTCCTGACCCTGTCCCTACACAACTGGGCAGCATCCCTATGCTCTTCCCAGGTTCCCTGTCCCTGCTTGCACTGCCTGTGCAGTTGCCTCTGGCTCTCCAGTTTGACCAGCAAGTCTCGACTCAGCCATGCTGGTCTCTTCCCTTCCCTGCCCTATTTCCTGCATCTAGGGACTGAGTGCTTTCTGGAAAGCATTCTTAAATATTTGCCAGCTCTGTTCTGCTCCCCTGTCCCTGAGGACAATTTCCCAGGGTGTCCTACTGAATAACTCCTTGAAGAACTGGAAGCCTGCTTTCCTAAAATTTAGGGTCCTGGCTATACTTCTCGCCTGTCCCACATTCCTCAGGACCTTGGACTCCGCTAGTGTGTGATCACTGCAGCCCAGGCTGCCTCTGATCTTGACGTCGCTGATAAGCTCACTTGCATAGGTGACCATCAAGTCCAGTATTGCATCCCGTTGGGCAGGGGATGCAATACCAACAACCTTTCTGCCTGTCAGGTATGGTATTCTAGTCCATTTTAAGTGAGAAACTCTCTGTCTGCATGTATGTATGCATGCAATGGTTCTGACATGTTTTCCAGAAGACAAAAAATGAAAGCATGGCCTCCATCTCCATTGGGATGATAGGAATTAGAATTAATACATTTGAAGTGGTTTTGAGTGTTAAATGAGGTTGGAAATGACACATCATGTGTATACAATGTAGACTTTTAAAGTTGCTGTATCAATGGGTGCTTGGGAAGCAAAAAAAGAAGTACTTAATGGAATAAGCAGTTCAACCCAAAACATATTTAATTTCATTGGAAAGTATTTCAGCCTGTTGTGAGGCAAACCATTTTTCGAAAATGACTGATAGTCCATTTTAATTTCTAAAGGCTGATGGGTGTCAGCAATGTTGATGCTTCTGTCAGTATTATGAAATGATTTCCAAGAAGGAATCCTTCATAAATGTATCCCATTTTCACTTTTATGCTTTTAGACTTCGTTATATTTTGTGACAGTGAGTTTCATAGTTTTAGAGTATAAGTAATTTTGTGATATAAATAATAATGTGAAGCCTTTGATTCTTCCTTTGAAAGGCTGGTTAGTAACCAGAATCATAGGTCGTTTTTAAGTCCACAAGGTTCCTGGCAGCAGGACAGAGATCAGGTTAAATTATGGGAAAAAAAAACAAAGAAAGAAAATAATCAAAAATTAAAAAGTAAAAAAACAAATGACCAACTATGATCTGTTAGGTAAAATATTCCTGTGTCATAACCCAGTGAACTGGAAGCATGTGTGCCCATACCTGACTTTTAAGAGCAGCAATTGGAGCTCCTCAGTTGCAGCTAGTAATTAATGAATATTCCTTTTTAATAAGTTATACTTTTGTGTCAGAAGGTATATTATCTGCACATCAATAGCTTAATTCCACGGAGAGAAGTAATGTTTGTTTTTCTCACTCTAGATAAATTGTGCTTAAAACGCTTGGATACAGATCCCTCTCCCAAAGCCTGAGAAGATTTTTGTAAACCCTAGTCATAAAGTCTGAGAAATGGAGCTGTGACCACATCTGTCTAGTGAATGGCTCAGTCCTATGATCTGCCCTATTTCAAAATTAGCATCTCTTGGGACATAGTTGGCTTTTTGGAGGCATAAACTGTCTGAAAAGCTTAGATGTATTTTAGCTCGACTTCTCAATTGGTATTTCATCCTACTGCAGATCAAAAACATTTTGTGTCTTTTAATAAAATTGCATTTTATTTATGCAACTTTGTCTCCTGAACTGAGGTGTAGCCAATATACGATCAACAGTGTGCTAATGAACAGGTAAGTGTTCCTTTGAAAGGTGAACTTCCCTTAATCTAAGAAAAGTCAGTTGCGGAAAAAAAGAATGGTGATTTGGATGAAGTACAGTGCGACTTCAGGGGGAATTGATTCTTGGTTGTGCTACAGACTTCCTGTGTATCTGAGAACTGTGTAATTGTCTGCATCCCGTTTTCCCTGTTTCTGCTGATGTCACTGAAACAGAGACTGAAAAACCCAATATGCTAATTTCTTTAAGGACTTCTGACACTGTACCATGCAAGGTGTTACAACATTGTATTGTATTCAGCATTAACAGCAGATGTTGCAATAAGTTGAGTCTTTTTAAACAAGCATCTGAAAGGAGAAAAGTAGCACTTATGGGAAATGAAACACAAGAGATAACCATCTTCCACCATGCAAGCAAACAAAATCCCTACCTTGTTTACAGAGGCCAGAATATTCATATGGAGAGGAAGGGTCAAGCACTTTGAAGCAGACCATGGACGTGAATCTGAGTCCTGCACATCTCAGATGAGCATTTTACTAGCTAAGCTATTGTTCTGAAGAGTGTGGCAGGTGTTTATCCAGAAGCAGAGAATATTTATCCAGCAAAGCTTTCCTCTCAATTGAGATAAGTCATGTTAAAAGTGAAAATTTCAGTGAATTGGCATTAACAAAAAATTCACTGAAAAAGCCCCATTTATTTCTAATCAGGATCCCAATTCACATTGCCTTGTTGTGGGAAATATGAGGGAGAAAAAAAAAGGCTATGGGGACTTACTCAGTATGACAAATAACATATTTCACTTCTAAGAAAAAGTTATTGGTTTCTCTTAATGACTTAAACTCAGTGATTTGTACTTTCTGAACTGTATGTGGTGATGCTGATGCTTCACATCAGGGAAAATAACCTGTCTTTCAGCTCTGTGATGTACTAGAATGATGCATGCAGGCTGTTGAGAGGAGGAACCATGCTAATCTTAATGTGGGTTTTGCAAGAAAATTCAGTTTTTGTGACCCAAGGATAAACTTCAGCATGCAGTGTCAGGGCATGATACAGTGAATAAGGTGGAACAGGAATTTATATTACTGTAGCCTCATTTCATATTCTGTCCGTTATGTCAGTCTTTGTATCACAAATGCATGGCAGCCACTAGAAGTCTCCGGTCTGTAGAGAACAGCTCACCCAGTAGATCAGGTCTCCCAGGATTCACAAAAAGGCTTTCAGGATCAGCTGAGCTGTGCACACAATACTTTGTTTTATTTGTTTCATTTTGATCAGTTCAGATGGTCCAAATATTTGCAGAACTCCATTAAGTTCTGTTTGGGATGAAGTCATAAGTTCCACTTTCCACCAAGGCATGGAGCCTGTCCAAATTAGTGTCAAAGCCTATATAATACCTTGGCTATATTGCAGGCTTGCATAGTATCAAGATCTTGTTTTCACAGCGGTTACATAGTTGTTACTGCAGTGAAGAATGATATGGCCCCTTAAAAGTCCACAAGCTGACGTCTGTTTTTTAATGTAATATTTACACTATTCAAGGAGCTAAAAGAAGGCTTTGGTTTAATAGATTCCTTCAGCTAATGTTTTCCCTAATACAGATGGGTTATTGTTTCCATCTTTTCATACCTATGTGGCTTTGTATATTAGGGCCTCGATTTTTGGTTTGGCTTTTTTTTTTTTTTTTTTTTAATTCACTTTTCTGTGTGTCCTGGAGCAAGGGAAGGGTTTTTCTCATTATTATCAAGTTGTCTTTCAGTTTTCTCTCTGGTTTTATTTGAGGGTCAAAACCCTGAAGTCATTAAAAACAAACAAAAAAAATGGCACACTTTTATTACCACTTCACACCCCACAGCCTGAATCGTTTTCTGTTTTTGACTTATCTTCCCATCTCTGAGAGGAAACATGGTATAGCAATTTCTTACTGTAAGCAGAACTCATGTAACCTGGGCAATGAAATGGTTTTGGGTTTTTTTCAGAATGGCTTTGATGCTACAGGGGTGAACTTGTCTCTGTTTTGAAAATGTTTCCCAGGTGATTGCTAGAAATAACACTTAAATTAGATGGACGTTTCTGCTTAATGTGTTTCTGGGCTGAAAAAAACTTCAGAAAGTGAGGATTGTTTGGTGGAGTATCTGCTAGAACTTTTTTAACTTCAGCAATGTATAGCTTCGGTCTGACACATAGTTTGTGAAAAAAGCTTACACTTACTGTTTTCCACTGAAACCAATTTTCTCCTGATTCCAATTAAAACCAAAACCAAAATATAAGACTTACAAACTCAGCGTTCAGACTAATTTGTACTGGACGGATAACAGTCAAAAGCAGGATACACCAGGGACCTTATCTCATTTGCCAAGCTAACCACATACAGAGACATAATTTAGGTGATTAGGGCTCATTTATTCTTTGTAATGATAGTGAAATTTCTAATGGTTTGGGTAGGAAACTATTCAGAGTTCTGATTTGTTTTTTACTGTATCTAGCCTGATGCTTTTCAGCCTGCATATCTAAACATGACAACTAGGAAGGTTAGTTGTGGCATCCCAGTATTAATAATTTTTTTCCCCCCTTAAATTTCAAGGAGAAAAATAGCTTATTTTGAGATATAATGGATGGATACAGGCAGTCCTTAATTTACATGTATTTGTTTCTTTACTTGGAGTTCAGAATGGATGCAGAAGTTAAATGTGTATTCCCTGTTGTGGCAAAATTCTTGTTGCCTGTACTCTGCAAACTATTATAGCTTTCACTTGGACTTTCATAATTCTATGCAGAGAAAAATTTAACAAGGACATATAAGCACACCTTGCCCTTCAGATTGGTGCCTCAGCCTGGTTTCCTGCACAAAGGTGATTTCATTACCTTTGAATTAACTCCCCACCTCTATTGTTCTCTTTGTGGATGATAAGTTATCTTATAAAAATAATGCTGTATTTACCTGTTGTGTGTTTTAATTTATTTTTCCATCAGCAAGGTCATATTTTGACTTCCAAACAGGAGTTTAAGGTTCGCCAAGCATGAAACCATTGTCAGTTTGATTGCCACTGCATAGTCTGCGCAGAAAAGGGGTAGACAAAGGCAAGCACTGTACCAATAACATGTAGTGTGGTGATTCTAACTGGGTATTGGTAGGTAGCTGCATGTTTCCATAATGTCCCGTTTGGCATGGTTTTGGTTCATCAGATTTCTACTGATTGTGGCCTGGAAAGGGAAGTAAGAAAAATCAGACAAACTCCTTACCTAATTTTGTAAAGTTCACCTTGTTCTCAATTGCACCATTTATTATTGTGAGGTAGTGGGTGCTTAGCAACTGTGGATGTGATTGGTATCTCTTGCCGTTTTGCCAGCTTCCCATATTTTAGTGATAGTCTACTGTACGATTCTTTTTAAAATTTTTCTGCTCTTCTTTATCATTCAGTTGGATGCAAGAGTTGAATAAATTAGTTGTGATCTGTCTAGATTATGTCTGTACTGCAGTCTTTTGCTAGATAGGGACTAAACTGTTTTGTTGGTATCACGAATGGAGATGCTACTTTAGTTTACACACTGAAAAAAGTGGAATGAAGACAGGGGAAGGAAAGATCCACTCACGATTTGACTTTTAATTCTAAACATAAAGATTTTGATTTGTGCAGAATTGTTACCGTGTGTTGGTATGTAGCCTGGAAGGAACTTTTCAGGTGGTAAGGTGTTTTCTGAATGTGTCTCAGCAGGAAGCATGTTGAGCTATTTCTCATCTCTAAAACAAAAAGCTGTGGAATAGATAAGGTACTCTGATAGACCTATGCATTTGATATTGTTCTGTATATGCACCAGAGTATCTTTCCTAGAATGAGCAAACATTCATGTACAGAAAGCATGGATGTGATCCACAGTCTTCATACATCTGGTTCAGCGAGGCCAAGTGTAAGGTCCTACACCTGGTTTAGGCAACCCCCAGTATCAGTGCAGACTGGGGAATGAAGAGATTGAGAGCAGCCCTGCCAAGAAGAACGTGAAGGTACTGCTGGATGAAAAGCTAGATGTGGGCCAACAATGCGTGCTTGCAGACCAGAATGCCAACCATATCCTGAGCTGCATCAAAAAAAACGTGGCCAGCCGGTCAAGGGAGGTGATTCTGCCCCTGTGCTTTGCTCTGGTTAGACCCCACCTGGAATACTCTGTCCAGCTCTGGAACCCTCAGCACAGGAAAGATATGGACCTGTTGGAGTAAATCCAGAGGAGGGCCACAAAGATGATCCAATGAATGGAACACCCCTCTTATGAAGAAAGGCTGAGGGAGTTGAGGTTATTCAGCTTAGAGAAGAGAAAACTCTGGGGTGACATTATTGTGACCTTTCAGTATTTAAAGAGGGGCTACAAGAATGATGGGGACAAACTTTTTGGCAGGGCCTGTTGTGATAGGGCAAGTTGTAATGGTTTTAAACTAAAAGAGGATGGATTTAGACTACAGAAAAGGAAGATAGTTGTTACAATGAGGGTGGTGAAATACTGGAACAGGTTGCTCAGAGCGGTGGTAAATGACCTGTCCCTGCAATCATTCAGGGTCAGGTTGGACGAGGCTCTAAGAAACCTGCTCTAGGTGAAAATGTCCCTGCTTATTGCAAGGGGATTGAACCAGATGACCTTTAAGGGTGCCTTCTAACCCAAAACATTCTATGATCTTTGGACATCCTTAGGATGAGTCAAGTGTTTCAATCTCATCATATGCTAGGAGTCATAATATGAGTTATTGGTAGTTTATAAAGGGATATTATCAGGATTCTAGAAACCAGTCCTTGTTCTGCTAGTGAATGTTATATCTATATAGAAATAGACAAATTAGAATGAAATTTCATATCCATTGAACAGCCAAGAAACAAGGAATTAGTTTTTGAGTAGGGGTGGAAGTTGCTCTTTGTTGAGCCTAGTCTAGTGAAGGTCATTTCAGGTAGGTTATTGGTGAGGTAGGGATAGAAGGATTAATAATAGCTTTTTAGAATAGCATAGAACAGAATATTTCAGTTGAATGGGACTTACAATGATCATTTAGTCCAATGGCCTGACCACTGCAGGGCTGACCAGAAGCTAAAACATGTTATTAAGGGCATTGTCCAAATGCCTTTTAACACTGCTTGGAGCATCAACCACCTCTCCTGAAAGCTTGTTCTAGTTTTTGTCCACCCTCTTCGTGAATAAATGCTTCCTGACATCCAGTCTAAACCTCTCTTTGGTTTATCTTTTCAAAATGAGACAATCTTTTGGCTTCTTTTCAGGTTTTTTGACTTGATTTTTTTTTTTTTTTCTCTCCATAGCAGATGTTAAACCCCTTTGTTGGTGAATCCCACTATCACTGTAATAGTAGAGGGGCAAAATATTTTATAAGATCTGTCAATATAAAGCTACAAAATATAAACCTGTTATCTGTAAATGGGCTATCCTCCTACTTGGAAATGTATATGTTTAAGGGACTGAGGTTTGCTTCTTAGATGCCAAAGATAACTGTGTCTCTATCAAACTTTGTTATTCTTTGTTTAATACTTTAACTGAAGGGAATTCTTTTTATCTGACACGCCATGGTGTCAGTGCTAACATTACACTTCTGGAAATGTTTGTAATAAATGCCACACATCTATTTGCATTATATAAGAATATTGGGGGGGGGGGGAATGGGGGAGCGGGGGGGAGATAAAACAATAAAGAACAGTGCAGTGAAGAATCCCAGGTGTTCTACAGTGGCATTTCATCCTGTACAGGCTCCTTGTGTAAACTTGTTTAACTTTCTGTTTTAGGAACAAGAAGATCCTAATAAGCTTGCTACCAGCTGGCCAGATTACTACATTGACCGCATCAATTCCATGGCAGCAGTAAGTTACCTCTCCTCCAAAGCACAGAAGTTTTCCTACCGTAAAGATGTGTTTCTTTAGGAAGAAGTCCCCAAAGGAGAAGAATGTTAGCCCAAGTGTATGAATAGTTTAAAATACGACTTCTGAAAGAAGATAAGTGTTTTAAGAGCGAGCCCTGCTCTGGAATGAAAATTCAGAGCTGGGCTGATGAGATTGGTGATTTAAAATTATTTACATGCCAGCGATGAAGGCTATCCCAAAGTATGGCCCTATTCCTTAGCTCTCTGCTCATTGGCACTGGTCCTGAATAGAAGAGACAAAAATGGCTGTGTGCCTTTTTTGAAATCCTGTACAATACAGCTGGCTTTAAACTGTAGTAGACCATAATGATCTTCGAGAGACTGTCATGCTGTTGAGTGTTGTTGGAGCACAAATGTAGTTCAGCTATTACCCTTATTTTGGAATCTTTTAAGAATGTTAATGTAAAGCTAGCTTTCAGCACATGCATACGCTCATACTTGTTTCTTGGCAGAGATAACCAGTATGAAACAGTGACAATCTGAAGCACCTTTTTTTCCAAAATTATAATTCTAACGGCAATTAGCATTTTTGGAGACTTGTGTGTCGTTTGGGCCAAGTAGAGATGCAATAATTTAGTTCTTCAAGAGGACTCTTTAAGTATAATCTGTAAGCAAGGATTATAGGAAATCCTGGACAAGAGGGAACCAAGCCCCTTATTTATCCCTTCAAAATAAATGAACAAGAGAATATTTGATTAATCAGAAATACAACTATTTGAAAACTAGGTAAAGGTTTTTGTTTGTTGTGTGCTTTGGAATTGATTTCTATTGAATCTACAAAACAACATGGGGGTTATTAATTTAGTAGAAGAATTAAAGAAAAGGTAGTTATTTACGTAAGGTAATATCCACTTAAATAAGAGAGGATAAATAGAGAAACACTTTAGACATCAGACAGAAGCCAATAAGATCTCTGAGGAAAACTTTCTTTAATTGGCATTGGTCAGTAGCTGTACAGTACATCTCTTCCTTTGAAGCATTCAGCAGAGCTTGTCACTATCAGAAGCAGAACCCTTATAGTGCATATGATGTCTGCTGATCTCCTTTGGCATGGTAGATCTTATATTTTTAAATTTGATCCTTTTACTGAATTTATAGTCAAATTTTGCCTCCAGTTGTACACGTGCAATGTCTACTCAGCTGCTTTTGGCAGCTGTGCAAACGTGGTGATAGAATTCTCTTCTAGCATCTTGCGTAGCACACCTTATTTGTTTACTTACGCTTTTATGTTTGATTTCTACAGCCTTCTCTGCACCTTTTGTATCATAGTTATAAGCTATAAAGTAATTATATAAAAATTAATGGATGCTAAGTGTCCGTACTAATGCATTTCTCATGGTGAAATATGTCTTCCTCTGTAAAAAAAAAAATAAAAATAAAAATCACGATTTACAAGCTATTATAGCTCACTGTAAGAACATAAAAGAAAGGCTGCTTTCTGCTCTGAGTCATGAATAAACAAAATGATCACCTTCCTTCATGTCAGATTTTCTTGGGGCAGAATAATGGAATAGAAAGAATATGGACTTATTTTGAGAAGAGAGATTGGGCTTTTGTGACTGGCGTGGCACTATGCTTTGGTTTCCTGACTGAACAAATTTGCTCTACAAGGGCCATTAAGGAAAAAAATAAGTATGAAACCTTGTAATGTCACTGAGCCAAATACTTATGGTAGGATTTGATCCAAGGCCTCTCTAAAAGTTTTTCCATTGATTTCAGTGGCTTTTGGATTAGTCTTTGAATGATCTTGATGTAAGCCTGGAATGAATGTATGCACGCCACTGTTGTAAATCTGGAGCAATTCCATGGAATGAGACTACATTTTGACCTGTTTCTAATTTTAAACATGTTTTAAGAGCACCAATAAACACCAGCCCTGGTAATGGTTGCATGCCTAGCATTGGATGATTGATAACCTTATACTTGGCTTTAAGCCTCATTGTTTACTCTTGTGCTTGAAGTGTTAAGAAGACACACTGGAGTTAAAACCCTTGCTCCTGATTTACCATTCACTTGCTTTTCTTTTAGGCAGGTGAAATTTAGTTGACTTGATTTCATAGGAATTGTATCAATGGAAAACTGGAGTAATACAGATGAGAATCAGTTCCAACACACTTTAAAAGACATGTTCTATTCATTATTATTTAGACCTCTGAGATTCTTAACTTCCAAATGGTTATTTTGGGTCCCTTATAATTTCAGTTCTAAATTTAGTGGTGGTGTGTTGTTTTTTTTTTTTTAACCACATCCAAGTAGAATTGGCTCAGAAGTGGTGAAAGAAAAATGTGCTTCATGTTGCTTCCTGACACTGTCTAGTCTATTTCAGTTTGCGTCTCTTGGGCACTATCAGGTACTGCAATATTTTAATTAGAAACACTGCAAGAAGTTGAGTTGAAATGGTAGCAATAGTCACAGAAGTGTTACTTTAAAATGCTTTAAGTCCTGTTTTTTTTTAATAAAATCTAGGTTTTGCATCTCCTGTGAGTTAACTGCATAGGAATCTTTTTACATGCAGCTTTCACATCTTTTCCTATATTCTTTTGAGTAATTATGAAGTTCTTTTTTATATATTGACTTGTCAAAATAATTCTTCCTAACTGCTGATAAAATGGAAATGGCACCTTTATCCTGCTGATATCAGTAAGTATCTTTCTGTGGATTTCAGCAGAACAAGGACCCTGTGCTCAGGGTTCATTTTCTCAGAAGACCTGCTGCAGTGTTAGCCATCATATCTGCACCTCACAGGCTATCCTTGAGAGCAGTGTGGTGATTCCTGACGTGTTTGTCATTCTCTACTTGTAATATTAGACCACTATGCTAGGAAGCACTTTAGGTCACAAATTCCTGATCCAGTTCAAAAAGCCATGCATTTTAGGTACAGTTCTGCTTCCACAATTGTTTCTGTTGCTATGACTTTTTAGATTTTAGTAGCTTTTATTCGCAGTTCTTGCAAGAGCGTGACAGTAAAACTGCATCTGTAGTGTGGAATTCATATGGAGGGACTGACCCATCCTTCGGGTAGCCTGACTGAAAGGAAAGGGCTAAGTAGATAATTTGCAGAGTGTCTTCTACCAGCCTTTAAGAGAAAGGTTGCTAATGAGGTCTAATTTAGAAAGAGGAGCCTCCAAAATTGTGAAGTCCTCTGATGTCTACATGCTATAGGTAATACTGGTGATTGTGGACAGGTTGCACACCCACAGGCAGAGACTATTTCTATTACCAAGGCCATTGTCATCATCTGCTGATTCGTCAACACACAAAACTGTTTTTCTTAAAAATACAGAAGGTGCCCTGTTAATATCACATGTAAAATAATCTCCCTGTGCTCCTCTTGCCCTCCTCACCCACTGATACTGTCTGTTTGGCAGGATAAATAAACACAGCCCTCACTTTACTTAAGACTTCTGACAGTACTGTGTTGCTTTTATGAGCTTGGCTGTGTATGCATTTCCACAAAGAGGCTTTCAGGTGAACAGTAGTTGCAGATCCAGCTTTTCTAGAGAGGTGGCTCAGTTGAGAGTATGAGACAGGAGTCAAGATTAATAAATACAGCTGTAACCTGGCCCTTTTCATTGACTCAGAAAGCAATTATTCAGGACAGAGATGATTCACAGGATGTGAAAAATATGTATCTCTCAGCAGAATTTAGCAGATAGGTGATAACTCTCTCCTCTGTCTGGGTTAGGTGACATTAAAGTTACTTTAAGCTTATTTACCTAAAAAAATCATGTTTTTTTTTTTTTTAATTGCATTTATTCATAGTTAAGATTCATAGTTTATTCTCTTAGTTCAGTCTTAATTTAATTAGAGATGTGGTGTACTTTGAATTTCAGCTGACTGCTTTTCTTTGAACAAATGTTTTAAAGTAGTATTGTTCAGGTGTGTCATGAGAGGCAGGAATATAATGTTTTTAATCAAATTTTGATTTCATTTTTACTTACATTTCATTTGTTTATGAAATGACAGTGATTTCTATAATGATAACAGTTTATTAGTTAGGATTTTAGATAAGATCTAAAGGAAGAGTTTGGACTAGGATGAAAAAACAGAATATTCAGGTAGCTTAGCTTATTTACTTCTTTTCTTTTTCATTTCACTTGTGTGAGGCTATTAAGCAAAACTAGGTCCATCATACTGTACTGCTGCCGCTAGTTCATGTGTTTGTTTGTTTGTTTTTTCCTTTTCCTTTTTTCTTTCTCACATGTACTGTCATTATAGTCCTATGTTTCCCTTCCCAGCAGTTTAGGGGAATGATTAGCAGTTAGGATAAGGTGTAGGAATTAGTATATACTTTTAATAAAGCAGAATCATTTAATCTTAAACGGAGTCAAATTTTTAAAAGTATTTTCTTGGACTACTTGAAATTTTACACACAAAATTCTGTGTGATATTTTTCTTCCACAAATTTGTCTTCTTTTTTTTTTTGTTTTTAAATGGGCAAGTCAATACCTAGATGCTATACTTTATGGGGTGAGACACTTAATCTGGAAAACTTTAATTATGTAAAATGTGCTTCTAAAGAGTGCCTTATGTATACTACCTTTAGGGACTAGATAAGGACCTGGAACTGTTTTGCTTCCTCTTCCTAGTGTGTTTGGTAACTGATAGCAACTATCTGTGTCCTCAGCACAGGAGACGTTAATCCTCGAGTGCAATTTGTAGTTCAGGAAAGCAATTCATCAGTCAGCTACATTAATTAAATCCAGCCTCAAGTAATGATAGTTCCCTCCTCTCTGTCTCCCAGGGACAGCTACGTTTCCTATAACTCTTGCCGAGAAAGCTATTTCATAATGCAAACATTTGACCAGTCTATTATTGGAGAGGGCATGAGGATTTTAATTCCTGGCCATGCATAGAGTAAGAAAGGGCTTTTGGCTGCCTGCAGTTTTAGAAAGGAGTTTTCTATAATCACCCTCTGTTGTAAAGACAGGATTATTTGTATTTGTTTCATTTGGAAATGGGCCTTTTTCACTCTAAATGAAGTACTGTTGAGCACCTTCTTGCCATCTATTTGCTTCCCCCCAGGATGCTCAGAGGAGAAATTAAGCAGTTGGGGTAATGGGAGCCTTTCAAGGGAGCATTTATGGGCCAAAGGAAAGATGACCAGATGGGCTGTCACCCAAGAAAATACAAATGAAGCCCCAAATCACACCCCAGAATTCTGCCATTGAGATTCCATAATGCCTGTTCAGGATTTCTGTTTATTTTTCGAAGAGGAGGATCATATATGACTTGGCTTAAGCATTTCAATTTATGTTTCTGGCTGTCGGGTGATGCTGGCAAAAGATAAAACATCATCAGCTCATTTTCCATCAGTAGCACTCTGTCATTCCATTAGGGCAGGAAATAGCTTGCTCTGTTACTGAGTGAGTTTGACTTCAGTGTGGATCAGAGCGGGGACCCCTAGAGTTAAACACATCTCCCTATGCCAGCTGTTCATCATAAGACAGCAAAGGCATGTAGCCAAATGACCACCCTCAGGATCTGACATGTGTTGGCACCACATGGTTTGCAAAGGCAAGCAACATGGGAGCCTTTCCAAGGGAAGTGAGGTGTTGGTGGTGGAGGAATGTGTTAAAGGAAGTTTCAGGGAAAGGAAGGTTTTCTTTGGTGCTTGCTAAACAGTAAAATAAAGACTTAAATATTTTGCAATAATGGACCATAATTGTAGCTACTCAGATTCCACCACAGAGAGGTATATCAGATCCCTGATAGATGATAGTAGTTTAATCAGATTATTCATTTGAGAAGGCGTTCAGAGCTGCTTTCCAGATACCACTGAGTGATATCCCCTAGAAATCCTGCCAATAAGAGAGGCATTTATCCTCTCTGTTTTAGAATTAAAGTGACCAAGAAGGCATAGCTGTAGTCATAAGAATTTCCAGATTTGAGCCTTGACATTTTAAGAAAAGCAACACATTGAAGGGAACTTGTGTGATATATGTGAAGGGCACTGCAGAGTCTTGCTTCACATCGCAAGGTTGCAGTGGTAGTGTAGATCTGGAACCTTGATTTCCCAATATGCTACCTTTTTTAATGGCATTGTCTGACTATGAAAACTTGCTTATTACCTATATGCCACTCATTGTGTCTCATTCTAATTTACAGCGACCCACAGCATCTTCCATTCCAGTTGACTGCAAGCACTAGTTATCTGAAGTTGCATGCTGTGGGAAAATCTAGTCTCCATGTGCTTCAGTTTACTTGTTAAAAAGTAGAGACAGGGATTTTATGATGCTCCAGCTTTTTGCAGTAAATGTTCCTAGTTAGCAAGGGCAAAGTGTATAAGGGAAATCAGTGTCTTAAACCAGGTGATATACTTTTGGTTGGGGAGAAAGGTTAAACTTGTATGTACACGAACTGTAATTCAGGGTACGTGTAGGCTGTTTAGTCACTTGAAGAAAAAGCTCTGTGCTTTGAAACCTGACACACGCATTTGGGTTTCTTTTCTCCTTTTTTTCTCCCCCACCCCAATTCCTCAAGCTATGTCAGTCTAATAAAAGATATTACTTCTCCCTACAAACTTTGCCTTACATGTCCATAGATCACCACAGCAGATCACTGTTCCAAATTAGGTACAGTTTTCTGAGGGCATACTTGCAAGTATGATTTTGGGGGGGGTAATCTGAGAACGCTATTTTAGCCAGTGTGGCAGAGCGGTATGCTGCTGCAAGTCCTCATGAGCAGCCTCATCTGGATTCAGTTTTGTAGCTGAGGCACTCCTTTCCTGGTGAGAGGTCGGCAGGCACCTCTGTATGATGGGATAGTTGTTTTTCATAACTCCTGGCCCATTGCTTAGCTTCCAGGCAGCCCAAGCTTTCTTGATTGTCATCTTCTTTTTTGAACAGATGCAGACTCTATATGCTTTTGATGAAGAAGAAACAGAAATGAAAAATAAAATAGTTGAAGACTTGAAGACAGCTCTGCGGACTCAGCCCATGAGGTAATGTTGTTAGTCTTTCATCACAAATTACTGCCTCCTTATGGTCAGATGTGACACAAGAAAGAGTGGCAAGGACAGAGACCTCATTATCTCACTTTACACAAGCCTCTCTGATATTTCAGACAATCCACAGAGAGCCCCTACAGTCCATGATCTGAATGTGTCTAGTTGGGAGGGCACACTAATGCTGAAGCATGCAGTTTCAGGAAAAAAAAAAGACAAGGTTTGCTCTGGAAAGAAACAGTGGCAGATCTGTCCAAACACAAGTAATGTCTA
Organism: Cuculus canorus; assembly: GCF_017976375.1. Classification (NCBI taxonomy): domain Eukaryota; kingdom Metazoa; phylum Chordata; class Aves; order Cuculiformes; family Cuculidae; genus Cuculus; species Cuculus canorus. The sequence continues at coordinate 103,586,729 of NC_071403.1, forward strand.
TGAAGACCAGATTTTACATTTCATAGCCCTCTGAACATCCTATGTAATTTGATTTATGTTGGGCAACATCTCAGCCTCTACTCTGAACTTTGAATTCAGGCTTCCCCTTATCTTTAGTAATGTGAACTGTTTGGTACAAAGCAGCCAATCCATCTGACATCACCTGGTTTGGCATCCTTCCTGTCCTATGTGTAACTATTGCATAGAGAAATGTAAAGACTTTATTGTGTACTGTGTCTTTGAAGGTAAGGTCATCTTTGTTTTTCTGGGAACAAAGTTCTGAACAATAGCAAACTAACTCGCATAGAAAACTTTTCCATTTAATACTTAAAATAGCATTGTGCAGAAGCAATAACTGATGTCAATATGATCTCAGGAAACAGTTGGTCAAAAAGGTTCCGATTGTCTTTGTTTTGGGCCCAAAGTAGGCCAAATGTGTTTGCATCTGCGATACGCTGAAATAATAATTTCAGAGAGGTTCAATACTGCCTCATCAAACAGGGGTTCTCTTGCTGGGGGAACCTAACCAAACCAAACAAATAAAATAAAAACAATCCAAGAAATTATCTCAAAGAATTTGCATTGCAATTACTTATGACATGAAGTGAAGATAATTCTGGGACTTCTTGCAGAGCCAAGTGATGATTTGGCTTCTCTCATTCATGATGTTTTAAAAGTTGACTGCATTCAGCTTCTCAGCTCATGGCAAGTATGAGTTAGAGTGCATCAGCTTAAATCTCAGTGTTTTACCTCCTGTTGTGACAGGCTGTAAGAGAGCACAAAGCCAGTTTCTGATGCTCCTCTGAAGGACAAAGATTCGTCAGGCTTTGGTAACTATAGCATGTGGGTAGGGTGAGTGTGTTTAACATGGAAGTGGATAAACAGAATCCTCTATTGAGGATAACCCAAGGGGATAAGTGACTGTTTGATCCTGTCTATTGCTATCCTAAAACAGATAACATGGTAAAATGGGGATGGACGTTATGTTAATCTGGAAGCTAAGACAAGTGCCAAACTCCCAACTCTCACTAGGATTTTAAACCAAGGTCCTGTGTTGCTGAGACTTGATGTACTGTCTCTATTACATTTATATGGAGCTGGTTTGGTGCTTCTTCTGTGAAAGTAATAGCTTTAATCGAGCATAGTCACAGCAGCAAGGCCTCTGCTATGTCCAGCTGAAGCACTTTGGTGGTGACCATTAGTTGCTCTGCTTTGTTATTTGGAATAGGACAGCCTGGCCTCATTATTCAGAGCAAGGCAAAAAAGAAGAACAAAGAGAAATGTCTTTTGTTCAAAACTTTGCAGGACTTTCTTGCTTAGACCTATATTGCTTTTGCAAATTCCCCTTGACAACTGCGTGTTGCTTCATCTGTTTATAATAACCCTAACAAGCTTCAGTACGAGCATCTCTGAGCTGCCCTATAAAGTGTTCTCTTCTAAATCGCTGGCGATAGTTATGGGGCTTTTTTTTTTTAAATAGTTAAGCCAAGCCAAATTTTGAGTTAAGTCCTATGTCTCAACTAATTTCCAGCGACTCAATTCGTTAGCTGCCAAATGGGCTGCATGCCAATGCCTGATCAACCAGCCAATTTCTCCTTGATGGAAAGGTTGCAGTAGTGAGGCCCTCAGCTCCATCAGGTCCCTCTCATAAGCAGCACTATACCCAAGCCTTCAAAATACAAGTCTTTCTAGTTGAATTTGGACACCAAATCCTATTTTCCGTGCCACTTCTGTTTGTCAGGCCTCTGATGAAAATAGAAACCTAAATTCACACAGGATGGACTGTCTGGAACCCATTTGTGATGGTAGGATACACAGGGGCTCTGACAGCTTACCAATAGGCTCCTCTGTTTGAATTCTCTGATCTAGATGAATTAAAAGAAGAAAAATGCATGTGTTTGGCTTTTGTGTTTTATTTTGCTGTAGAACCGTGCCTCTTCTAGCACAAAATGCAGAGTAATGGTACTAAACTAATCTTCTATTCCAATTAACCACTTCTAACGGCAACAAAAACTGAAGCAGACCTACCCAAACTCAAGTTCCTCTCCTCTTTGGAGAAAATGTGATAGAAGCACCTCTGGGCAGCTAGTTGGACATTTTTTGAGAATGCATTTTGTTCTGGTGTTTAGGAGATAGTAAAGACAGATTATGTCCCAGCATGCAGGAACAACCCCAGCCTTAGTGAACAAAAACCCCACATCTGCATCTTGTAAGGAAACACATTTTCTTTTAGGTTTGTAAGAACTTACGAGTATAAACGAGTGTGATGACGAACTGTTGGACAGAAGCAGTGAGGGAAGAGCTTTTCTTTTGGTACTTTAGTGCCCAAAAATGGAGGTTCAGAAGTGCAGTAAAAGTAAAAATTTACAAGGGACTGGAAGAAAAATAACATTTTGGAACCCCAGAAAAATACTTGCTTTAGTCTGAATCATCACTAACTCCCTTTGCTGTCTGCTTTTCTTTTGTTTAGCTCAGGTTTACCTCCTATTATTTTTGTTTGATTTAGTCATGTTGAATTCAAATGCATACTGGACATGGTCATTTATATACCCAGCAAGCAAACCCCATTATGCTGAAATTTTCAACAGTTCCATAGTTGTCAGGATTATGTGTACCCCCTGATTCAAAAACCAGTGCTGCAGGAAAGTATAGACTGGACTGTTAACAGGGTGGGAACATCCTGCTCTCCACATACTCACAGCATACGGTCTTTCTGTCTTTCCTGAGCTAGATAAAGTCTCACAGGGAGGCTGTCCCCTATACACTTGGAATCTGTCAGTGGGTTGTTACCTCTTGGGCTGCGCCACATATGTATTTGGATGAAAGGTTTGTTATTAGAACAAGCTAACTCATTCTGATCAGCACTCTCTAAAAGTTGAAAGGGTAAGAGGCCCCCTGCCTTTTAAAGTGTGCTAAACTGGTCAAGTGAGAGTGTGAGGTGAAGTTAGGTTTTAATTTGCTTGTTTAGCACCTATTGAAACACACCCTGCTTTATTTACACGTGAGTTTGTTAATGTGTTAACCAGGATGCATTGGCAAATATGCCTAACTTTACACCTTTTGGTGTAGCACAAGACTTACTCTGCAGCATACACGACATATAAGATTGCAGTTAGTTGCGTGTATGTTGTGAGGAAGAAGGTACTTTATTTGTATGAGCTGGGTTTGCCTTTGCGCATACACAAACACACGTCTGTGTTTACAGACACAGAGGTGCACAAACACCATACAGTGTGAGGATTGTTTCTCAGTCTGTTAACTAAACTCTTCTTTTTCTCTTCTGTACAGATATTTACACACATAACTTCCCACATGCATGCTCACACTGAGCGAATTATCATACTGAGAGTATCTGTTGGCTCAGAAGCTGTTATCACTGTTCGTTTATTTTCCTCTTGCGTGATTTCTGACTTTTCTGGAGAATAATGAACAAAGTGTTTTGGAAAAGGAAGGTGAAAATCATCATTTGATTCTTGATTGTGATGCCAGTTGAAATGGGAGGGTACTAGATTTTGCTTCCTATTGAGTTATGCAGCTTACTGTTTGCTCTTTGGACTAGGGAGAGTACAGGAAAATCCCGACATTGTTTTAAATTATGTCATTAATCAAGATTTGTGACATACCATTTGCCTGCGCATGCCTCCTTTTTGGAGTGACCTCATCCAAACAGTCCTAGAAAAATTACTCTGCCAGTGAATTTAGTAAGGGAATGTACTTAATTGGGACAATGTGACTTTTGTGCATTTACCATTTTTATCACATGGTAATCAGAGCAGGCTGAAATACGTGAAGCTTGTAGTGCCTTTTATGTCTTGTTGTAAGACCAGGTGTTCCATCTGAAAGTATGTTTAAGGGACTCTTTGTTCAGCTGCTTCATTGGGATATTTTCTTTTGCCAGTAGAATTCTATATCCTCAGGAAGAATTTTAAGTCTTGTCTCAGCCCTGGAAATGAAAAGAACAGCAAAACTGCTTCCCCCCCCCGACCCCTAAAACATGGAGGCAATTGCTAAGGTATAGGGTATGTTCAGAGGACTGAACTTTAAAAATATTGAGGAGGAGAATTTAAGCTGATCCCTCCAAAGCAGAGGCAAAGATCAACTCTGCTCTTTAGGCCCAGGTTTAGAGAAATGCTCATAAGTCATTGGCATCACATTGCTTGGTAACAAATTGAGTTTGTGCTTATTTTGGTTTCAAATATATCCTTAGCAGCGACTCTTTTAGCCATGAATGCGCTTATTTCAGTCTTCTTTGGCACGCTAGCAGCTAAATGTGTTACAGAAACTGAATTAAGTTTTAATCTTCCTGTAATCAGTTTGAATAACAAACTTACCAAATTCCTGATGCATAATGTTGATCCCACTCTCTCCTGGAGGTAGAGGTGCTTTTTCTCCTGTGATTTTTCAGGTTAGACAAGATGCATCCAAAGAATGTGCAATCGGACCTGTGTGAAACTTGGCAGACTGTCTTAGCAGGGTTCAACTAAACCTTGTTTCCATTTTTGGTGCACACGTGTTCCTGTGTATGTTTGCCCTTACTCTTATATTCACTTTGAAATTCAGTTTTGAACAAAGCCCAAACCTCAGACTGAAACTTTGTTGAAAGCACCAGGGTTTGCCATCTTTCTGGTCAAACTACTGGCCCAAATAAACTGAAAGTTGGCAAATCTACCAGCATAGTGAGCATAACTTTCAGGTAAGCCCTGAAAATTCCTTTGTGGTGTGAAGACCATACATATGTTGAGTCCATATTATCCAGGAGATACATAAGTATTGCTCAGGTTTGTTTTGCCAGTGCAGATACATTAACAGACATCAGTGAAATGTGGAGAGTTTTTCAGTATGGTGCTTCTATTACTGATGCATGTTAGGAACATCTCACTTAAGGACACATCAAGGAATTCAACAAGAAAGAGTGCCTGGGTAAAAGCACAATGGCACAGACTTTTGGTATTCTTAGTTTGTTATACCAGCATCAATTGTTTAACAACCTTTTCATCTGGAGTCTTTCTACATTATTTTGTTTACAGTATGGCTGTGGACATATTATTGTTGGTGTATATTTTGGTAGACTGAAAATTCAAATGTAATTTATGTGGTTTTGCATCCAGACATCCTAAAAAAGCATGCCTACCTGAACGACACGTAGAGGCAGGAGGTAAACAAAGTGATCTAGAGAAATTATCTGCAGCCTCCTTCATATCCTTGAATCCTCATTTTTAAGCCTAGGAACTTTAAATGAAACATTGCTAAAATGATTGGTCTGTATTGATTATAAAAGTCCATCATTAGCTAACTTGACTCTTTGGGGTTTTTTTTAACCCTGGTTTTCAATAGGAAACTGTTCCAAGAACTTTCTGCTATATTGTTTTCATCCTCACTTTACTAATCTTAACCTGAAGAAAGTTGAATTTTATCATAGAATACAGTAGAAACAAAATTCTTGTGATGTTAGTTGTCAAAATAAATCTGTTCAGCTGTAGGTTTAGTCTTTGTATCATTTGGTAACTGATTAATTCTGTATTATCTCTTATTTATATTGTTTTTATTATACATTTTGCTACATCAAGCTGACAAGGGACCTGCTCCATCCTCTTAAAACTAAAAAACAATCAAACCAAAAACATGCTGGCAAGGCCATTATAGAAGCTTTGCCTTTTACTGAAGAACATGTCCCTTTTAAATATATTATATTCGTATATGTATATTGTAGGATCAGAGTGTGAAGTCATTACAGCTGACAGACACAGTGGTAATGTGTTCCCCTCTGTGTGTACCTGCTTCTGTAGGTGGTAGCCTACAAGAAGTATTGGCTAAAAGTTTGACCTAAGTCTAAAAGTGGCTTTCAAGATTATCTGAACCCATAACTAAAACTGTGGTGATAATTCTGTATGAAAAAGTATCTTGTGCGTATTAGCATGTGTACAGGATGTAGCGATGTGAAAGAATCTGTTCAGCCTTGAAAACACAGTGACTACTGGGTTGGACTACAGTTGGGTTTTGGTGGTGGCTGCAACAAAGGACCAAAGAGATGGGTCATAAAGTGATAGAATATCACCCTGAAACTATGTGAGAGATAAATATTAGCTAGTTTGTTTTCTAGCTGTTTTGTTTGAGTTTTGGTATGGTTCTTTTTTACAGAAATACCTGGGATTTACTCTGTAAACTTTAAGCTAAAAACCAGCCAGCTTTTACAGATGCAGGGTTGAATGTTATGGTACCTTTTGAATGAACTGCCTTTGGTCTGCTTTCCTTATTTTCCCTGTCTGTTTTTTTTCAGGTTTGTGACCAGATTTATTGAGCTGGATGGTCTGAGCTGTTTGCTGAACTTCCTGAAGAGCATGGACTATGAGACCTCAGAGAGCCGTATACACACATCCGTTATAGGGTGTATCAAGGCACTGATGAACAACTCCCAAGGACGGGCTCATGTCCTGGCTCATCCAGAGAGCATCAACATCATCTCCCAGAGCTTAAGGACTGAAAACATCAAGACTAAGATTGCTGTGCTGGAGATCCTAGGGGCCGTCTGCTTGGTACCAGATGGTCACAAGAAAGTCTTGCAAGCCATGCTTCACTACCAAGTCTATGCTGCAGAAAGGACAAGATTCCAGGTACAAGGAGGATACTTTGCCAGAAATATCCAGTATGATGTATCTCTGTAGAAAGCAGTTATTACACTGCGTGTATCATGAACTTGCTAGGTAGTATAATGAAAGGGCAATGTTTCTCACTTTGCTTTAAGAAGGGCACTTCCTCAAATAGAGTATCAGCATATATATATATTTTAAGACTTGATTGCTTGTCATTATTGCTGATTCAAAATCTTCTACATTTTACCTTAAAATCGGGGTTCGCTACCTTAGATGAAAGCTGCTAATCTGTTCATACTCTAAACTGATGGCATTTCTGGCGTGGTGATCATTTGTTCTACCACAGAAGCCAAAGCCAAGAATGCCAGGAGCCTCTGCCCTGGAAAGTCTTTAATTTAGTAAGAAAAGAAATGTGGATTAAATAATACACAGTGGAGACACTTAAACTGCCACTTAACAATCAACTTGTGAATCATCACCACTTAGCAACTGTTGGCTCAGATAACTCCCATTCAGAACACAAAAAGAAAATTCAATCTCAGGAGACCTTAACGTAGGTCAGTAGATAGTTTACAGGCTTTGATTGTGGATACTGCTGGCTGCTATTGGAATGTTCCTCTTCCTAATGAACTGAGTACCTTTACAAAAAGATATAACAGAATCTGTGGCTGTGTATGAAGCTGTAGCTCCTAAACTTTGAGGGAACGTCATTCATTTACTAATCTTTTTTAGTTGAAATAAGGGTAGTGTTGGACCAACAAGCACTGGATCCTGGTTTCTGTCAGCTATTGTCTTCTGCCTCCTCCTTAGCTCATGCACCGGTGGAATTTGGGCTGTAATGAGCTTACGACTGTAGAAGTGAATGGGGAAACAGTCTGTGCTTGTGAACACTAGCTTCCAGTGTTTGTTGTTAGGACTGGATGTACTGACTGTGCACTGTTAGCACTGGGTTGACTGTGACTTAGACGTGGGAATGGAATGCAGGAAATCTTCACTTGGCATTAACCTATAAGTAGCATTGGCAGGTCCACCCCTCTGTCTTGCTTGTCTGTTCATACTCAGTACATAACTTCAACATGCAGATATGACACCTGTGATGTATGACTCCAGAATAGGAGGGCCTTTTGATCTCAGTTGAAAGCTATTGAAGCTGTTTCAATACAGAAAATAGCAATTACAGTAAAAGCTGGAAGGTGAAGAGATTATAGCTGCTGTCATAAGAATTATGTCACCATTCTTTGGTATGGGAGTAGGATAACTAACTGATGTGGAAGCAGAAGAGTAAGGGATGGACAGAGTTATGATGTGCAGATTAGTAATTAGCTGAAATAAAGATGCCTTCTTTAATTAACTTGACATTCCTGTATACCTGGGAGACAGCTGGGGATAACCTTAGATGCTTGTCAAGAAGCAGTATTTCACAGCCACCACAACACCTGCAGTCATGTGTTAACTTATCTTTATTTGACCGACTGGCTCTGCTTAATAAGCCCGTATAGGAGACAGATGCTGAGTTTATTGAATGTCTCCTATTTGGGTCCTCTCTCCCTCTCTTTTTATATTGGGTTTAAATTTACTGAATCACTGAAATAAGTCATTGCTGGGCAAAATGTGGTAGCACAGGTCTTGTATAGCTGAGCTTTTGAGAGGAATCTGGTGTAATGATTTGCAGATGCTTACCAACTCTCATATTCATGAAAGAGGACTTTGCATAAATGCTTGCTTTTGTCAAAATGCTTTTTCCATTGGGGAAAAAAATGAAAGATAAATGGATGCTGTCTCTTTTTTCATTCTTAAAGCAACACCTCATCCCCACGCCCTGCCCCCCGAAACACTAAAATGATTTAGTAGAAGGGACATATTCTTGTCTGCAGTTTCTAACACTTGTATCTAGATGCTAGAGTGGGATTTTCCACTACACTCAGCAATAGCTCGAGTTTAATTTTGAGAATGTAAGAGTTCATCCAAAGACGTTCTTCATCCATCTTTGGTAATTCCCTTCTAACAGAGAGACTGGGGATTTTTTAAATGCTCATGAAACAAATGTGATCATGGTCATCATTACATTTTAGTGGAAGATTCTCTGATGGCTATAGGACTTGTCAGTTGAGAGTGTAGTAGCTCTTTGTCTCTTGCCTTCCCACACCTGTGTCTCAGAACAGGCTTGCAGATCTTTATCAAGAGAAGTATCCACTGTAACTTGACTATGGGAGGCTACTTTAAGAAAAGGATGAACTGACAATGTTTATCCTATACATTTATTGTAAACTTCAAAGATGTGGTATACTATGAAAGCGAGTGGAAGTATTTTTTCTTTATCCTAGTCTGGAATGTATTATTTGTAACCCAAACTTTGCAAAGATCTAAAGAGATCCTTTAGATTTTACACTGAACTCTTTTGGGGATGTGTTTCCTGTAGCTTAAGCAACTAGCAGCATCACTCAGTGTATTGAAGTGTGCAAACAGTTTAGAGCTTGCAGCTCTACATTGATTTTGACTGGCCATACCTAGTCCCTGCTATTCTCAAATGATCCCCTACAACTGGAGATCTGGAAGAACCAAGAAACAAGATCTCTTTCTGTAAAAAGTAAAATGAACTAAACTACAGTAAGAGGAGAAGCATACTTTGAATGTACAGAGCAGGAGTTTATTCCTTTGGATTCTAATGGTGGGGGAAAAAAGGAAAGCTGCTAAGTTTCTGAAACTATGCTGAACTCACTTTTATTGGAATGTCCAATAAATAATTTAGACATAATGCTGACCTCTGACAAAATCAGTGTGATTGTTGCTCTTCCTTAAATTGCCTTCCTGACAACAGTGATTGATAATATTCTTCATCCCTTTCAGCCACCTTGCTGTCAGTTTATCCCTTCTGATTTGTGAAGGCTGGCAATATACTACGCGTTCAGTTCAGATTTATTTTACCCTCTTGCAGGCTGCAGTAAATTGAAGTGTCCCACCATCTCTATAGTGTTCATCAGCACAGATAATATGTGCTAAGAGGAAACAGAATGTAAATGTAAGAAACACTGTTCCAGATCTACTTTTCCCTAACACAGAATGGTTCTACTTCCACTCCTCTTTGTAAGAAGGAGGAAGAGTGATTCAGCATTATTTACTGGCAGCCATCTAAAACTTGAGCTCATGCAGAACTTGCTGCTTACAACCTTAGATTGGAACACTGATTATTTCCAATATACATGTGCTTAAGTGTGGTAGAGTGATGTAGAGATCATGTATTTCACATGGTAACATAAAGCATTGCATGTTTCATTGAATGTCAGAAGTTATTGCTGGTCAGTGTTCTAAGCACAACTCTTTCTGCCCTGTCCAGGGAGATGGTTGAATCACCATCCCTGGAGCTATTTAAAAGATGACTAGATGTTGTAGTTGGGGACATGGTCTAGTGGAGGACTTAGTAGGACTGGATCGATGTTTGGACCGGAGGATCTTAAAGGTGTTTTCCAACTGAAAACATTCTGTGATTCTGTGACCCAGCACCTGGTGAGTTAGTAAAGAAGCAAAGCTGTGACTTAACATGTGGTTCTTACTAAACTTGCATGGGCTCTATTCTGCTACAGCTCCTCATATTTGAATATGAAACTCACAGTTGTATACTAGTGTATCTAAAGTAAAAATCCAAATTACAGTGAGATTCCCGAATGACATAAACATATGTGATCCCAATTAATTTAATTAAATTGCACCAAGTTGTACCAACTGAAGCTAATCAAACTGTGCCAATATGTCTCAGGAAGGACATCTATGCTTTTGAATGTGTTCATTTTCCATTAATTTAGAAAAAAAAAAGCACATAAAACTTTTATGAATATGAAGGACTGTCTCCTTAACAAAATTTCATATTTTGCTCTGAGTAGAAACTGTGGTGCAAAATATTACTCTTTTCTAAACTGCCAGCATTTCATCTACTGACTGCAGTTATCAGCCTAATCCACAGCTTCAGGGAAGAGTCACTTTATAGCTATGGGAGATTCTCTAGTACGTACTTACTCTTATTTGAGAGTTCAGTCTTCACTTGACGCCCTTTGATACTACAACTTCAGCCTATAACCTCTGCTGCTCAGTGTGTTCACAGGTCTATTTGGATCATCTTTGTCCTGGCACTTGCAACAGGATTCTATACTTCATGCTTGTATCAGAATTTATATTGTAGCTATTCCTATTTTCTCACATTTGCTGCAGCTTCTTGCCTGGGATGATCCCTTTGCCTAATTTAATCTATGACCTGTCTTTTATGCTGCCATTCTGCCTGGAGTAACTCTTCCTTTAATGTCCAGCAGGCAGTTTGCAGCTCGTCTTATAAAATATTCCTTGAAACCTGTCCTTTTCAGAATAGTATTTCATCTTTACTCAAATACCACAATAATATAAAAGCATGCCTTCAATCTCCTTCCTGAGGCAATCTGGAAAAGCTCTGTCTTTTCTTCATCCAATTTTTGTTTGAAATATGCTTCCTCGTCTACAAATTCTACTCTGACCCTTAAAGAAGAGAGACGAAAGAAAACACTGGAAAGCCAGACAATAAGCCCTCAAAGCAGAAATGTGGGATTAGGAGGATGAGCCCTTGGTGTCCTTGCTGGGATTCTTTTCCATCTGATGTATTAAAAAACGGTACTAGGGTAATTCTGTCACTGGCTCATTGTGTGACCATGAAAATGTTACTTTATCTTAAATTTCATAGGTGCTTTTCTTGTGAAGATGGTTTATAAAATGCTATGAAAACTAAGATTCTCTAATTTCAGTGTTGCTCATGTCTGTATTATCCTACTTTTGGCTGTTTGCTTTTGTGAAAGGGGCGCAATCTTACTTTTCCCTAAACTTTTGCCTTTCTTTTTATTCTTATGCTTGCTGCTTCTCCTCATTTCTTCTGTGGAGTGAATGCGTAGCGTTACAACATTGTACTTCTTAACATGCCACAAAATCAACAAGTCAAACTAATGTTGTGAAGTCATAATGCTGTACTGGCCTAGGGAAGTATATTGTTCAGTGTCCTTCCAGCGTAGTTTGCTGTCTGAAACACCCACCTGTCTGGGGACTCCTGTGGGGAGAAATAATTTTCTTTTTAGTCTGGAGAGAATCTAGGTGTTAGATGCTGCCTGAAAGGAGCTGATTTCAATTGCCAATGAAAATATTAACTGGGCTGGTTTGGGCTGAACACTCTTGTTTTCTTCTTTAAATGCTGCTAAAAATGTTGAAGCTTGAGGTAGAGAAATAAAGGAAGCTTGATATTGTAAGCTGAAAAGGTGGAGATTAAAAGCATTCTTTCCAGAGCCCCCTTGCCTGGTTTGTGTGAAACACCATCAGTAAAGACCATAATTTGTAGGAAGAAATCTAATCGATTTGGAAGTACAGAAGCTAGCAAGGAACAAATTAAAATCCTGTATTCCCACTTGATTTGCTTTTTTTCCCTCAGGGATCATCCAAAGACTTTTGAGGTTTGCTGCAGATTGAATGAAACCCTACTGGATGTCAGTGATGAGGAATAATGGGATCAAGTGAGGAAAGTTTTGCTTAAATAGGAGGAAAAACCTTTACAACCATAAGATCAATCGGGCCACAGAGCTGGCTGCCAAGAGGTGTGGTGAAATCTTTTTCACAGGAAATGTTCGAGTGAAGACTTGAACCACAGCCATTTGAGAAGGGTTGGAGATATTGGAGTTCAGCCACAATGTGTGGTTGTAGACTCTGATCTTTAGGAATTGCATGAACTTATAGTGTTTCCTTCTAGAGCTGAACAATCACTTGAAGATATGCTGCTCTTCAATTAGCTTAGTGCAACCCAGAGTTCTTGTATTTATTGCTTTGAGTTTGTCTTGGCCCCCACTGCATTCTTTTCCTAGTGCAGCCTTCTGAAATCACAGATAGAAAACTTTTCTTAACATCCTTCAGCCTGTCTGGATGCTGTATCTGATATGTTGTTGCATAGATTCTAGTGTATTCATAAAAGTCTGTGAGAACATATGGTAGAAATAAGGCCTCTGAAGAAAACCAACAAAACCATCCTTAGTTTTGATGCTTCTATAGAAACGGTCACTTAAATTATTCCAAGATCACACATGCTTTGGATTTCAATGTCAAATCTGAGATTAACAGAACTAAATGCTGTTATTTATTTCATTTCTACCTATTTTTCAAGTTGAAGAGTTGGTATTGTTGGTGAATTTACAGACTTCTTTAATAGTTTTTTATTGTCATTGTCAGAGATAGGATGTTGGGCTGGACTAGACTGACCATCAGTCTGACTCAGTAGGGCATTTCACATATTTTTATGTAAGAATGATTCCTATTTCTAACAGAATGGGAGAAGGGTTGGTATTTGGTGATAATATAACTACTGGGAAATCACGGATGTGACATTTGTGAGTGCCAGCTGACTAATTTAGAAGATGCAAGAAAAAGGAGTTTATGAAATCGAGCTCGCTTAGTAATGAACATACTGTGCTCAGAAATAAGAAAAACTTCTCATCTGCTATACAGTGCTACTGACAGATTTTTACACAAAAACAAGCAAAGAGTTTGTATGAAGCCGGGGGGTTGGGGGGATAGGAGGCGAGTGGTGGTACTCTTTCCTCAGGGAATGCACAGGAGGATATTACCTCTGTTTCTTGAGACACAGCTCCATGGTGATGTCTGTTCTCTACAGGAAACAAGATAGACCTTTGAAACTGATGACTAGCCCAGGAAAAAATTTGCTATAAATGAACACTTTCAGTAGCCAGGGACAGAAGGCTAACTAAAGGAAAATTAACTTCCTTACTCAGCATCATAGCTTCAAAATATTATTCAGATGGATCTGATGAGCTGATCTTTTGTCTTCTCCCTTCATGGCCAAAAGCTCTTGGGAAGAGTACAAAGAATTCTGTCTTTTCTAATGCATCAGCAAAACAAATGTATGAGTGTAGGGCATTTATTATTAACACTGGAATGAGACACATAGAATTGAGCTGGCAGATCTGAATTGGAATTTATTATTCTGCCATTAAGGAAAATCGTCCTTGGAATTATGAACTGATCAGAAAAGATCCTGCAGAGAAGATTCATGGTCATCACCACAAAGCTAAAAGTAGCATTGCTTTCAGGGCTAATAAGCTTCTACATATAATCTCTTTGATAAATATTGAAGTAGAATTAAACCTAAATAGACTATATAAGGCACAGGGCTACCAACGTTACTTGTCTAGTGGCTTTTTTTCTTTGTTTCCTGATGTTCATAAGATTGTGGTGAAATATATGTGTTTGTAGAAATTAGACCAAAAGCATTTCTGTGCTAAATAACATCTGAATGCTAAATATCCCTACTATTTCATTAACAGGGAGACATACAGTCTCTGGGAAGACCTTACAGCAGCCTTTCGATATATAGAGGGAGCTTATAAGACAGGGAAGGATTTTTTTACCATGGCCTGTAGTGACAGGACAAGGGGTGATGTTTTTAAACTAAAAGAGGCAAGATTTAGGTCAGACAAAAGGAAGAGATTTTTTTACCATGATGGTGATGAGACACTGCAACAAGTTGTCCAGAGAAGTTGTAGGTCCCCCATCGCTGGAAGTGTTCAGGGTCAGGCTGGATGGGGCTTTGAGCAACTTGGCCTAGTGGAAAGGTGTCCCTGCCCTTTGCAGGAGGGTTGGACCAGATGATCTTTAAAAGTCGTTTACAACCAAAGTCATTCTATGGTTCTGTAACAAGGAAACTGGAACTTCACTGCACTTCCAGTTGAGCTTACGATCTGTATGCATATGGGATATTCCTGTTATTTGTAAATCTCTAAAAGGAACTTATCAAAAGCCAGGTAATTATCTGTTTCATGTGAAATGGTTGTGAGTGAAGGTACAAGGAGAAGTCTTGCAAGGTTCAGGTAGAAGTTTTATTCCTCAAAATGCAGCTGCTTTTTAGAATTGTCTCCTCTTGTATACATAGGTGCAATCCACTCTACTGAGATCCAAGAAAATATTGAAAATTACTTGAGTGATGTGAGTAGAAAGGAGGTGTTAATCTTGTATTTTTCTGCATGTGTAAACTCCCTTTCACGTTCACCATACAGTTAACTGATTAAGAAGGACATCATTCTGCTGCTTTCTTAGATCACATTGGCAGGAACTATACAGGGTATCTGCTTTTTTCTCAAATAATAGCTTGGGTTTTTTTAAAACTTTTTCTTTTTTCAGTGGATCAAGTAGGCATTTTATTCCTATTGCTATTCTATATTTGTTTATTGTGGCAAGCCCAAAATTGCTAACAACCTTGTCTGAAAAAAAATTTCTTTAAGAACATACATAGAAAATCAAAAGAAGACTGTGTACATATTATATGAACAATGTGTAAAATGGTGCAAGAAATTAGGTTATATGCTCTAACCCAGCCTGCTGTTGTTTCAGACGTTGTTGAATGAGCTAGATCGAAGTATGGGGCGATATAGAGATGAAGTAAATCTCAAAACAGCCATCATGTCTTTTATCAATGCTGTCCTGAATGCTGGTGCTGGTGAGGTGAGTCACTGCCCTGAAAACTCCTCCTAAAATGTTATGCTTGAATTAATTTACCTTGGAAATTGCTAGTTGATTAACTCATAAAACATGTTGAGTGAATATAGTTTGTGGAAAATAATGTTTAATTATTAGTAATTAAAAATTAGTATCGGTCTTATAACATCTTCCATATTTAATTCCTAGCCTCTTTTAATTAAATATAGACTGATTGCACTGAAGTGACTGCTTCAGAAAATATTTGGTTGATATCTGTAAAAGAACTGCAAAGCATTTACCTCTTGATTTCAGTTTTTTAGAAAACATTTTGTTTTGCATTCAGAAATGCTTTGAAATGTTGTTTTGACTCAAAGCCAAACTCAAACGTTTTAATTTAAGAATATCAAAGGAAGACATTTCTGAAAAGACGGTTGTTTTTCTTTCCTTACCAAGACTTTATTCTGGAAGATAGTTTAAAATTGGTTTTCTTTCATTAAAAGTGTTACTTTAGTTACACTGGCTTTTCTTTTTTGGTTAAACCACAACAGATAACAGGCTCATGTGAGCTTGGTCTGGCAATGCGTTTGTCTCCATCCGTGGCAGTCCTGTAACATGCTACTGAAGAGGTGTCAAGTTTGCCAGAGTATATGGTGATTTTATGACAAATAAACATAAAAACTAGGAGCAAGACTGCATACTGTTTATCTGTAAGCACAAGGCAGACCTCTAATGGACTAGCAGGACAAATACTTATAACTTCTTGGGTTTGGTGGAACAACAAGGCATGTGTTTCCCTTCTGAGTGTGCATGCAGAACTCATTATAGGTAAATGAGGACTGCATTTTTAAGTGAAACAGAGGCAAAAGCATTATTTTTTTTACTTTACTGGAATTAATCATGCTGTGACATTGATATCAGGTATTAAGAGGGGAAGAACTAAGGGTTTAAGTAATTTTTTTTTTTTTTTAATGTGATTAAAGCTTTTGGAGCCTAGTAACTTGATTCTCCTCTACTTTTTAAGGACAATTTGGAGTTCCGATTACACCTACGATATGAGTTTTTAATGCTGGGAATTCAACCTGTCATTGACAAGCTAAGAGGACATGAGAATGCCACACTGGACAGGTAAGACATGTTTTCTAAGACCAGTTACTGATCAACAGAAAGAGTTCTTTGAAACACTTCTCCATTTGAGTTTTGGATCTAAGCACAAAGCACTGGCTCCTTTTAAAGACAAAAAGGAGATTTGTCCTTAAAATTACAATCAGCAGATGAAGTAGGAAATATACATACTAAATTGGCAGTGACTGAGGCAAGGAGTTCTTGAATTGCTTTTCTTCTAATCTGGAGATGGCATTAAAAATGAAAAAAAAAAAAAAAAAAGTTCTAAGTTTCTCTTCTCTTGACACAAAACTGGAACAGAAGCCTGTCCTCATAGGAGGGAGGGATGCCAGTAGTTGGTTGACTTCATTGAGACTGACTGTGTGTGGTCAAAATGCAGGTTCTGAGTTTCCAAGGTTTTTCTTTAAGCCTTTTTTGTGATTTAGCTTGTACCACACCCTCCCAAACAGTGACACTGGCACAACCTGTGGTGGGCGAAGGGTAGAGATGCCAGGGAGCAAGAGAGAAGAATAAGGAGCATCTTCAAGCAGCCTGGCTACTGTGCAAAATGTAACACTGAATAGCACCTTCAAATTACCATGTTAAAAATCATATAGATAATAAATGCTTTCTCCAGTAGCGATTCTATCATTTGCCACAGTAACTGAAACTACTAATGACTTCAAATTAAATCCTTCACAAAGCTACATGCTGAAATAAACTTGGAGTAAACAATCTGAACGATTTGACTGAGACACTTCAAGCTAAAAGAGTGGTGAACCAATGAGGAGCCGGGTAAAACCCATTTGCTTAACAGAATGAAGCGTTTCAAGGTGTAAGAGCAGGGAGCCGTGGGAGTCTGCCTTCTCCTGTGACCACATTAAGCTTTGTGACGAGGCATTGACCTGCTCATGTGCTGCTATCCTTATTGTCTGCTACTCCTTCCTAAAGAGCAGGGCTGATGTCAAGATATCTGATATCTGGGATTTCATAGATGGGAGTGCGAAGTTTGCCAAAGTACATAGTGAAAAACCAATGTATCAGGCCTATGCCTGCAGATTTCAAGCCACCGTTTTCTCAAACATCCACTGTTAGCAGCTGCCGTAGGGTAACAGATTTATTACTGGAAGCAAATGTAATGTGCCTGATATTCTGCACAAGCACCAGCTTAGCACCAGTGGCCGGTCATACAGAGTGACCTCACATGTTTGCGTGGGTAAAGACGTATACCTGTGTAATGATGTCGCAGAAGATTGCACGCAGTTGTATGCATCTACAGTTTGCTGCAGAGCTAGAACCAATAATGTTACTTTTGATCTACAACGTTATAACCAAGAGAATGTGTCCTATAGGCAATAGGACTGTCCTGCTCCTTTGGTCAGTAATCAGAAGTGTTCAGGAAGTGCTTAGGGGCATTTCTGGATATTACAAGTTACAGCCATGAGAATGGTAACAGAATTTTGAGAGGATCCCAGATTCCCAGACTGCATAGACTATATACAGGTGAATGTGCCACAGCCTTTCTCCACATCATCTGCTCTGTTCTGGTCTCCATGCAAGAGAAGTCCAGATGCCATAGTCAAATGTATCTCTCACCAGATCCCCACAGAGACATGGTGTTATGCTGATCAATAGGCAAATCTGTGCAGCTGTGAGCTCTGCTGTTTGACTAATTTACTGAATACATCTCTGCTCCACTGTGTAGAAGAAACAACTTGTTACTGGTCTAATGTCTGGTTAACAAGTATGACATGGACTTTTTAGCAACATATTACCACTGCAGGCATTGCATTCATCACAAATAGAATATCCCTTTCTTGTTTCAAGTTTATTTTTAGCAGACTTGCCTCAACACAGTGACTCATCACAAGGATTAAAGAGCATGTATACTTCAGCCAGCCATTCCTGACCCTCATGAGTGGCCTTGCATACCTGTCCTGGCGCTTCATGTATGAAAGGCTTGCCACTTTCCAGGAGCTCTAGATGGAAATAAGGTGTTGCTGCTTCTGTAATGACACCGTTTAGTTTAAATCTGAATTATGCCATGAACATTGGCAGGTTTTGTTTGTTTTGTTTTTCTCTTTTCTCTTAGGCACTTAGATTTCTTTGAGATGGTTAGAAATGAAGACGACCTGGAACTTGCCAAGCGGTTTGACCTGGTAAGTTTTCCTCTGAACTACCTGAACTTGCCAAAGCTGAACATGCACTCTGGATGCTTGGTGCAGCTTTCCTTTGTGTTCCCTGAAAATAATGATTTATCTTGGTGCTGAGAGTGGCTAGTGCTCTTGTTTTCACTGTTTCTCATTTGGCAAGTAGGGGGTCTGTGGTGTGTGAACAATGAACACAATGATCACAGACAGGGCTTCTGCCAAGTATCTTAGACAAAGACTACAACTGTTTGGCTGAAGGTTCAGGAGTTGAGGAAGTTCTCAACTATGTTCTCAGTCATGGTGATCCAGATGCATTATAGTTTCAGACATCCTCTTTACAGGACTACGGGTGAAGCTTGGGCTCTTCTCTGATGCTTTCCCCAGGATTTCAGGAAACTTTCCTGAATACCATCACCTCAGAGCCTGTGTAGAGTGGTTTAGACTGAGTGGATTTTAAAGATGAGCATAAAACAAGGACAATTTCCACAACATCTAGCAACAGTAAGAGGCTGTAGGGTCCAGAATAGTTATAGTTTCCTCTTTCTTCATGACCAGCTCTTGCTGCATACTGATACAGAACAACTAGCCCTTTTCTGCTTATCTTCTACTATTTATGCACCAGTATCTAGGACCCTAATAATTTGCCTGCTCCAGAACCACTCTTGGTGGCTTTTCATGCCTCCTAACTTTCTAGCCTTTTACTTTGGGGATCTTTTCTGTACTGGAATGGGGATGGGGATGCTGGTCTCAAAAACCCATACACCTACTCCTCGCTGGAACTTGGAGCTGGTTACTGCAGAAGACTGCAAAGATGCGCTTGCTGGAAATTTGCCTTTATATGTTGATCAGAACTTTCACAGTTAGTCAGGCTTTCACTGTTTTTCTCTTACTTGTTTTTTCATTATCTTCTCTCACTTCAGATCCACATTGATACAAAAAGCGCCTCTCAGATGTTTGAGTTGATCAAGAAGAGACTGAAGCACACAGACGCCTATCCTTATTTATTATCCATCCTCCAGCACTGCTTGCAGATGCCATGTGAGTACATCACAATTTTCCAGAACAAGGGGTATTGAAGAACTGGTTGAAGCTTTGATGTAGGTATAGGGTCACAGGTACCAGGACACACACTGCCCTTGTCTTCCATTCAGAACTTGACAGGCACCAAAGGACAGTGTCTTACACTGACTGTATCCAGTAGATTTTTGTTGCAATACTTAAAGCAGCAGCTTGGCCTCTCTGCATTTGCAAATAAAATTAATTAACTGAAGTATTCCAGTCACTGTCAGAGCCTTTAATGATTTTAAATTAGAAGTTTTAAAAAAGAAAGAGCCCTTGCGGTCCTGATCAAGGAAATCCCAGAGAGAGATGTCATTTGGAATATTAACTCAATGCACTGAGGAATTTCATTTGTAAAGTAATACAGTACTGAAAGCTGTTCTGTCACTGGGAAGTTCCACAGTAAGTCTTCAGACTGCTGTGTCATGGTAGTGCATCAATGGAGAGCTTCTGAACTCAAAAATTGCAATCTATTTTCAAGAGAAGTGACAGGAATCTTCTTGTTAACTGTAATAAAATAATTCAGTTATGCTTCCAGAGTGTATCAGCTGAGCAAAGGCCTAGCAATATCACTAAAGAACTGCCTGCCTTGATCCTCCTAGGTGCTGGTCTTCATTACTTTCAGCCATGATTAAGAAGGCAAACTGAGAAGGGAACATTAGGGAGCTGTACTATGATGTGATTTTTCAGAAAGTAATGTATGTTTTCAGGAACTCATTAAATTCAAGTACTGCCATGCACAAATTCTAGCAATTGTTTGTCCCAGTGATTTCCTTAATACTACTCTTTAAGACAATACTTGAACTTTAGGTATTGACCTGGATTTCTGGTAGCAGAAGTGCAAAATCCTGTTAGGCCAGGATGTGTCGAAAGGGTTTGCACATGCTGAATGTGCAAACCGGGAGAATTGCCCATGCATATTATGCGCTCTTCCAATATGCCAGGTGTTTGTAAATAATCTGCTAGCAACAGTTTGGGGTTAGGCTTCGTATTCGATAACTTGCTATACAAGATTGAAATGGAAGGTGGAAAGGAAGGTGCAGTCTGTGCACTTTGGCATGGAAATGGTAGTTCTCATGAGTTGGTCTTTTTCTATGCAGATAAGAGGAATGGAGGAAACTTCCAGCAATGGCAGCTGCTGGACAGAATACTCCAACAAATTGTTCTTCAGGATGAACGGGGAGATGATCCAGATATAGCTCCATTGGAAAACTTCAATGTCAAAAATATCATTAAAATGTAAGCTGCATTATTATTGCTTATTTCTGTTATGCAGGTATACATATATGATAAGTAAACAGGTGATTAGGAAATAAAATATATCTGAAGAGTGTTTTATTTTAACTTGCAGCTTCTCATTTTCTTGTTAATCTTCTAAATAATTTCCTTCTAATGATACCTTAACCAGACAGTATTTTCTAGCAAGGGCCTTGCCTTTGGCTTCTAATTTCTCTTAAGTAGTAATCCAGTTAGAAGAACATAAAAATACCCATGATATTATAACAAGGCTTCCTCATGTGCCTTTTTTCATTCAGAATGTTGATGAAAGCTTTCATTGATATTTAAAAAAAAAAAAAAAAGGGGCGGGGGGTCCTGTCTACTTAGATCTCATTCCTCACTAATGAGCACATAGTTTAGAGAGGTTTCAAATAGTGGAAGGCAGTCCCCAACTAGCACACATAACTTTTTACCTCTTCATAAAATGTCTGCATGCTCTCACCCACAGACTTGGCTGAGGGCACTACCATTATTTTTTCCCATAGGGCGCATCATTTGAGAAGTCTAGCTACATGAGCTGGCTCTCATCTCAGCTTCCCTGTTCTCAGTCCTTTTTTAGCCAAACTTTTGGACTCTTCATCCCATCCATCTGCCTCTGCAGGTAATTCATGGCCCATTACTCTTCTGAATTATTGACTGAAAAGAGCATTTTATAGAACATAAGCCTCTTATGAAACCAAATTCTCCTGTACTAAAAATCTTGCAGTCCCTTGTGTTACAGGCATAAGCAACAATCAAAAGTGGTTTCTTGTCATGGAAAAATACACTGGTGTTGATCTCTTTCTGTCTGTCTGGATATCAGACTTCAATGTAGACCCTGTGCCCTGTGATGTTCACTTTCTACTTTCATAGCTACTCCCCATTCTGCATATCTAATCCATCCCCAGCATGCCCTGCATATTTTGTCAGTAACAGGAAAAAGCTGTGCCAATATGAGATTTGAGTATTGCCTTGTTACTGATATATTATTACCCAATAGATAAGCAAGCATCTTCTGTCCTCATAAGAAAGGAGAAATGGAACCACAGAAAGCAGAAAAAAAAGAGAGCAATCTAGTCTTGCATTAACGGTGGGATGATTTGTAACCCACAGTGGTTATGATTATTTTAGTGATAACTTCTCTTTTTCAAAATAAATAGACATAGCACTTTGAGAGCATTATCTGAAGAAAGAAGAGTATCAGGATTTTTCCCCAGACATTCCTTTATCTGTTTTCAGGACTTTGAGTAACAAGCCATCACATTTATAATAGTACCTGTTGGCTACAGTAAGGATCATGATCTGGAACCAGACTGACCAGTGGTATGATCCTGTATAAACATGTAAATTCATCAGGTTGCCATTTGCTGTTCACTACATATAATGTCCACTTGCCTTTCGGCCCGAGTAGCTCGGAACAAGTTTAAATGATCTGATTTCATCTTTCAGGCTGGTGAACGAAAATGAAGTCAAGCAGTGGAGGGACCAGGCAGAGAAGTTTCGGAAAGGTGAGCACAAATTCTATGCTTGAATAGGCAAAGGAGGAGGTAAGACTGATCGTGATACAGGCACAGAGCAGCAAGCAGCAGAGCTGGGCACAACTTTTCCTTTTGTGGAGAAACTTGCTTTGTTCTCTCCAATATATTTTGTCTTATGGTGATCGGTTTGTTTCTTAGGATGGGGCTTCCCTCGGTCCTCACATGAAGTGATTTTACAGTCTAAGTGAAACTTGGACATTGCCGTCTTGATCACTGAAGATCACGGTCAAGACAGTCAGACTCTGTTTTCTTTTTCCTACTCTCATTATACATCCCCAGCTGAGCTGACAGATTTGTCAGCTTTGTTTCAGCGTAACCTGCATCTCTTTGGGGACTGTTGATGAGCTTGATTTCATCAGCTCTGCTTTCCTGTTCCCTCTAGATCATGCTGAGTTGATGAGCAGGTTAGAGAAGAAGGAGCGGGAATGTGAGACAAAGACCCAGGAGAAAGATGAAATGATGAAGACACTGAACAAAATGAAGGACAAGCTGCAGAAAGAATCCTTGGAGCTGCGCCAGACCCGGGACCAAATGAATGACCTGATGGCTCAACTTAATGAGTTCTCGGTATGAGATTGTAACTCTTCCCAATCTTGTTTAAAGCCTGTGAACTGGTTGAATGATGAACAAAAGCACGCGAGTGAAAAACTTTCTGTTGTCAATACAGAGAGTCTGTCTAGCCAGCTACAAAGAGGAGTACTTAAAAGCTGCTCAGTTTTTAGCTGAGACTGAAATCCCTGAGGCTGTTGTATAGAATCGATAATGCATGGGCTGCTCCATTCCTTCTTCTCTGCCGCCTTCCTTGCAGGAGCTGCTAAGGCATCCATGTCCTCCTCCAGCCATAATTTTTGCTACTGGGTTGGGTGGCCCTGGTTGTTGTTTCAGTGGAACAGAGAGAAATCTCCTACATATGAAAGTAAATTTAGTGAAGAAACAGGATTCCTGTCATGCCTCAAGAGCGTACTACCTTCGAGCTCTTGCAGAAATGATATTTGCAGTTGCTTCTTCGTTCTTGGTGTTCCTTCTGTTCCAGCAGTGTGCCTGAGCCTCAGCTCGCCAGGACATGGTCCTGAGAAGTCAGACACTGCAGGTCTCTCCTCCGCTTTCCTACTTTGCATTAGTGGGGCCTAATGACAGGTATTCAGTATTTCAAATCCTAAGGTTTAAAACTAAGGAGTTCAGAAGTTCATAAGATTTAACTTCTCTCTTTTTTTCATACACAAGGAGAAAATAATACATTTTGGCTTCTTTTACTAGCTTTCTGTTTTTCTGAGCCATTTATGGTTCCTTTTTTTAAGCTCTTCTCCACAGCTCCAGGGGCTTGAACCTTTCTTTTAAAAGAAAGCTGAGATTCCTCCCTTTATTGCATGGCTTTCAGTGCAGGAGTCTTTAAAGAAAACATCAAATATTTTGAGACTTGTAATAAAATCACATCAGTTGGCAACATGGAGTTATTGTGCCTTTTAAAATGTTTGCTTTCTTTTCTGTGTTTTTTATTTTCCAGCAAGGGGGCAGCATCTCCTTCCCACCCCCACCACCACCCCCTCCAGGTGGCCCATTAGCTTTGTCCTCTTCTCACATGTCTGAGAATTTGCCTCCGCTGCCACCTCCTCTGCCTTTCTCCAGCTGTCCCCCTCCTCCTGCTCCACCACCTCCTCCAGGAGGACCTCCTCCCCCACCAGGAGCACCACCTTTCTTCAGCATGGGGATACCACCGCCTTCAACAACCACCTTCAGCAGCAGTGGCACCAGCCTGAAGAAGAAATCAATCCCACAGCCTTCACACCCACTGAAATCCTTCAACTGGGCTAAGCTGAGTGAGGTAAGATGTTGCAGTAGTCTCAGCAATTAATTTACTTCCTTAGTGTAACTCAGTGTTGATTTATGCCTTTAACTGTCTTGGGGGATTCTCCACAGTTCTCCAGCAGTGCAGCGTATTTCTTGTGATGACTAAGGTGCTGATTAGCCTGAGTTGCAGTAGATCTGAGCATGCTATCATTTAGAGAAAGCTGCAGTGGGATTGAATACATAAGCCAGAGCTGGTCATCTCCAGGACTGGTGTGCCAGAGCTGCCCTCACTTGCACATCAAGGGAGAAGGATGGCCAAAGCCAGTGTGGGCAAAACATGGTGAGAAATAGCTCCAAAACCAGCCTCCTGTACCCTAGCAGGAGCTGTCACCAAGACAGCTAATTCATGGTGAAGAGTGAAGCTGCCCTTCTCCTTGCATGGTTACAACTCTCAATCTTGACAATAAAACTTCAAAATGGCAATAAAAAGAGAGGACTTTAATTATTCCTGTTGAACTCATTTTCTGCTACCTCGGCTGCCTTTCCTTCCTCTCCCCTTCTCTCTCTTACTTCTCTCTCTCTCTCTTTTTTCCCCCCTTCCCTTCTCTTTAGGTCTTAATTTTTTTATAACTGATTTAGAAAGAAAAAAAGTGTCTGTGTTGAGTTTGGATGGCTGCCTAGAAACCCAGGTTCTCTTTTAGACTGAAACTCACCCAGGGCCCAACTCTGGCATTTGGAATGAGTGTCCAGGGACCCCTGGAATGCCACAAGAATTCTCTCTCCCCCTCTCCCCTTTTCTTTAAAATAAAGTGAAGTGAAATATTTGCTGCACCGTCTGTGCTTGTCTGTCAAGGCCATGTGGGGGGGGTG
This sequence comes from Cuculus canorus, assembly GCF_017976375.1. Classification (NCBI taxonomy): domain Eukaryota; kingdom Metazoa; phylum Chordata; class Aves; order Cuculiformes; family Cuculidae; genus Cuculus; species Cuculus canorus. The sequence continues at coordinate 103,611,566 of NC_071403.1, forward strand.
GGAGAGAATGTAAGGATGGGGATTTATTTTCCTTTGCAGAACATGGAACTTAGTGTTCTGAAGAAAAGAAATAATAACTAATATATGTATATATATGAATGTATATGAAAAAGAGAGTCACAGGTGTTTCTGTTTAGTGTACAGTGGCTGTAGGCTTATCCTGCCCTCTGGTTAGGAGTGAATGCAGCTGTGCTAATAAAATTGAAGACTTGGGTGGTGAGGTGGGTAAAAGATGCTATTTTGAGAAAGGCAGAATAGTTGGAAAAAGGGGCGTAAGAGGGATGGGGGGTTCGCTTTCGGGTGTTTGCCAGTGCTGTGTTTTTAAGTAGTAAGATCTCTGCAAAACTGCAGAGGTCATGGTGCAGTCACAGGTGGTTAACCTTGTCATTTGGGGTGCACTTTGTTATGGAATTATTTAATTTCACTGGCTCCTAGAAGAGGCAATACATTTTGGCCATCACATTATCCTAGATTCCCTGCTTCACTACCAGATGCTTTCTTTGTGTTCACATGGATGTGAATCCTGTGAATGAAAAGTCATGGGTATGTTGGATGGCCTTGTCTTGGCTTTTATTACCATTGCAGTGCTTCTGCATTGTTCTCCTGAACTGTTAAGTAGCCATACATGAATGAATGAAGACTCACAGCAAGTACATTGGTGGGGAGCACCATATCTTGAATTTGTGAGCATGGGAAACTGAGGCCTGAAGGCATGCGTGGTATTCTCGTGGTTCATTCTAGTGTTTAACTTCTAGTTCACATGAATAGAAGTTTTCCCCATAAAAATATTTTGAGGAAAAATACATCTGGCACTATGTATGTTTTTGATTTTTGAAAGACCCGTCTAGTTAGCAAAGAGTACATGCATGTCTGCACCGCAATGCACCAGTATGTGGTGACACAGTGTTGGAAACATAGCTGTACACAAACTTAGGTCTGCAGCCAGCTCATAGATGTTATTTAGCTCTTGGGTATCTCCACATGCTGTTTAGACCATCCTTCTCTAAGCAGTTAGTACAGAGTCTCTATCCTAAGCCTTCTTAAGTAAGTGTGAACATGATGCCAGGACTGAGGCGGCTCATGTGAAAGCAAACCCCTTTTCATCCATGCCACCTGCCTCAAGGGAATGAGAGGAAGCCAACAGAGCTCCAGAGGAGTATGGACAGGCCTGGCTGGCTGAGAGATTTGTCTGTGATAAACTTTTTTAGTAGCAGAATCAAAGCTGTTCTCTAGGGCAATTTATATGACACCTTTTCTCCCAATGCTGATACGGTCTTTGGAAAGAAAAGACTAAGCTGTTGGGTGTTAGAAGACTAATCAAATATATTGAAACTTTTAGCAGTTGACAATAACAGATTGTCCACATATCCCATGGACACCATGAAAAAAGGTTTGACTGGAAAATATTCATGCTTCTAACAGGGAAACTCCAACAACGCACTAATTTCCTTTGAGAATTAAAGGTGTGCACTAGCTTTGGTGTGATCTGATGATCAGTGGCAAAGCCATCTACATGCATGGATGGGCTGAGTTCTGGTGAAGCCCTTCCACATCACAGCTTCATTCGTACAGTACTGAAGCATCGTCTGTGAATTCCATTCATACAGCACTACAGTACTGCTGGTGCCAAGGATCTCTGTTTTTCAAGAAAAAGATATTGCAATGTTACCACTGTAATGTCCTGGAAAGATTCTTTTCTCTTTTTCTGGACAACAAATGTAGTTTGCTTCTCCCACTCTGAATTTTACACAATACCTAAGGTCAAAAGGGGACCTGACATGTATGGTTAATCCAAATGATGCACCTGTTTCAAGCACACTGGTAGCCTGTATTAATATAATTAATGTTTTAATAATATAAATACATTGATCTGAAGTTATCAGAGTAAATTAAGTCATCCTTCAACTGTGCTGCTTGCTGTCTTATGCCTGGAGAAGCAGCTTCCCATTAAGGGTCAGGATGATAATGACTCAAGTCAGTAATCTGAAAGGGTCCTCCTTTATCCAGCCCTAAATAAACTTGGGTGAAATTCTTTGAATAAAGGTATTTGTTCTACATACCACATAGGATTTTAAAAAACCCACAAATATTATTAAACCCTCCCCCAAAAAAATCACATAAACAAGAAAATGTTCATTTTGATACTAACTTTTTAAAAGCCTGTTTCCGTAATGTTGTTCATTATTCTAATTTCTGGAACTTTCTTCCTTAAAGTAGCCTGAGGATCACAACAAACTATAATGCATAACTGCTGCCGGAGATTCAAAATTAATGGAAAGATTTCTACAAAATCTCAGTGTGAATCTACTCATGATAGCCTTGGTGGTGCCTAGTTCTACAGCGAGGTTAAACAGCTGTCTTAATTAACAGAGATACCAGAAATACAATTTTTGCTCCTAGTGTATATTTCTTACACTGAGGAAAGGGATCTGATATCAACAGAAAAATGTGAAAAATGCACTCTGTTCATATCATTTTATTCAGACTCATAGTGAAATTATGAATTAAAATTTTAAGTTACTTTACTTTTTGATGGTTAATATTTTACACATATTAATGAACAAATAAGCAGGATTGCCTGCTGTGGTATTCACAGGACCCTCATAGTTTCTATGGTTTCTCTGGACCTGCCAGACAGGTTCAGAGTAAAGGCATTCCCAAAGTACTGTAAGTTTTCAGCCATTCTGTGAGGTCATTGAGACATAATGGATTTTGGTGTCTTGCAGAGCATCACTATTTATCTTTCAGGGTAAATAAAATGATCTGTTAGATATAGCCAAGGAGAGCCTGATATGATTTGTAGTTCCATGTAACATTTGGTAGGTCTTTCAGCAAATCTGGCTTGATTACAAAGATGGAATGGCGTAAGTGCAGCTTCTATAGCAAGCAAATTGCTAGATGCAACATTCCAAAAACTCAGCTTGATGGAGCAAACGCCTTGTCTGATGATGTTTCCTTATGTAGTATGTACCACCATTGTGCCAGAGGACACTGGAAAATTTAGTGATTTAGGATTTGATTCTCAAGAGGTGCAAAACAGAGGAACCACAGATCGTGGAAGACTTGTAGAATGAATAAATAAATGCAAGGAGAAAAGCATGTTACCGGTGAAGTGATGTCTCTCCTTTTGTTTCTTTTCTTTTTTTTTTTTTTTAAGGAGAGAATAAAGGGAAAAAATAAAGTGTTTCTTTTTAAATTGTTATTTAGGGACCATAAATATTTTTTATGGTGCTGAGGGAATAATCTATCATAGCAACCACATTGTGCAAGTCCATTTTTCTTAAAATGCTCAATCTCTCTGGTTGATGACATGAAACTATCATCCAGTTAATCCATAACTGAGTAGCAAGAGCTCAGTGTAGGAAATTGTCTGGCAGCAACAAGAAAGTTCTGAAGGGCAAAGCTTAAAGTAGAAAGAGAAGGGACAGCCCCATTGCAAATGTTTTGTATAACAGAGGTTGTTTATACCTCTGCCTGCCTCTTCTTTTCTTTGACTCGATTAGCTCGTTTGGGTTTTAGGCGCTAAAATTAGTTTGTGTCAAAGGTCTGCTTGTGCACACCATTGCAATGAGTGCTGCTTTGGAATTTGTCTTTCTGGGACAAGTAACAAACAAATCATCTTGTACAGAACCAGATTCAACCTAGGTCTTAAAATAAATCTGAATTAAAATGAGAATAATTTTCCCTTCCTTGGGTTGTTTTTCTGGTAAAGTATGGATGAGAACTACTCTCTGCAATCCCTTTGTGAGTCTCAGAACTGCCTGTTCTGGTACCTCTGCAATCCATTCAGATTAGGCTGCTATGTAGCATGTAGTCACTGTTCTTGCCATGTGTAGGGAAAATTCGCTCCCATGAGAGTTTTGGAGCTGGACAGGTAGACGGGCAAGACTCTCATGAGTAGTTGCCTTGAGTCACATCCAGCCCTCTGCCAAACACGGCATATAGGTTTTTGGCATCCTCGCAGCTTTGTCCCAGTGATGACTCCTAGGACGGCTTCTGAAGTCATGTCCATGGGCTCCTGTCAAGAAATATTCTTCCTTTTCATTGTTTAATGAATCAATCTGAAACAGTGAGGAACCCTGAGAATTGCTCTGCTGTTTAAATACATCCCTCGGGATTTATATTTCATGGTTATAAAAGCAGCCTGGACATTGTGTGAGAATGAACACTTCCTGGATGCATTTGGCTGAGATTGGCAATAGAGCCCAGGGTTAGGATAAAAGGAAAATTAACTTTGTCACCTATTACTTTGTCTGGGATGAGTCTCCCAAACTTGTTCCTACTATGGAAACAAAAGCCACACTGATTGCAGGGAATGATACAATGAAATTGGGGAGCCTGTTCAGGATTGGGTGCTGCTTCTATCTAGTATATGCTTTGACTGTAAATAGCACTGCCAACACCCCTCCTTGCCCTCAGGCACTCACAGGCTGCCTCTGGAGAGAGGGTGTTGGTTTTTCCTCCCGTGCCTGCCCTGCCAGGAATTTCCTCCAGAACATTTCACACTTTTCATCCTCCCATCAGGTGTTTTTCCTTACTCCTTTTGAGCCTTGTGGCTTAGCGCATTTTCCTCATTTCTTTGATGACTCTGAATGGGAAGTAAAGCCTGTTCCTAATTAGTTCTGATAATGAAGTGTTAATGCACTTTACTGTGTAGGTAGAACTCGGGTACTTCAGAGCTGGAGCCTGTGTGAGGGTTTCACTGCCCTTGCCTGCTGTTCCTGGCTTTCACTACATCGCTTCTGCTGGCGCTTCCTCTCCTGGGGTTTGCTTAGGTCTCTTTACAGTCCCTTTTGTCCATTCTCGTTTCCTTTTAATCAACACATTTCTTATTCTTCCAGTTAACAAAGTACAATAAAGGTACACTTCATTAACTAAATGAACTGAAAGACTATGTTAGGTGTGAAGACCAAGTTTTCCTTTTCTGAAGAGGTAATTGCCTAAACTTTGTCCTACGCAACATGCATCTTAACAGTCAGTAGGAGGGAGGAGTTAATTCAGTCTTTGTGTCCTCTTTGCCAACAAGGACACCTGTCCTGAGAATTTCAGCAGGAGACCCTAAGGCCTTCTCATAGTTTAGGATGACTGCTGATTTGCTAGTTCATATTATGCAAGAACTTATTTGGCCTGGGGTTGGTCAGCAGCAAAGCTGGAGGAGTCTGTGCCTGTCTCTCTCCTCGATAATCATCTCTCAGGCAGCTAGGATCCCTTGGCATCCAGGATAAAGTATCACATGGGTTGTGAGCATTTCCAGTTAGTGTGGATGATGCTCTTCCAGAGATCTAGGTATAGTTTGCGTCTATCTGTGTCAACAAAGAACTCATGTAGACAGGGGAGATCATGTAATAAGAAACAATTATACTTCAAAGACTCAGAGCCTTGAAAGTAAAGGAAAACAAAATTTTAAACTACTTTCACAGGCAGAATGAGAACCACACACCCTCTGGGGTTTACAACAGAACCGGGCAAAATTTGTAGAAGGGAAGATGTATCTGGAGTTTTGTCATGCATCAGTGCCCTTCCTAAGCTTTTTCCTCGTGATGATAACACTTCTTTTATCATGACCACAATCATTGTGTTAGACAGATGGCCACTCTTGAAAGGAAATTTACTGTGGGTTCATGAATGTTGCTTGAGATGTGGTCTGCTAGTTTTGGAATGTGCCCTTTCATCAGAGGCTTGCTGTTATGAAAAATACAGAATACTTAGTGGTGTGTATTTTGGTTTTTTAAACATACTAATTTTTTCTCCTTTAACTCTTGAAACAAAGCGTGCTCTCTAAAATGACAACAACAGCACATAGGAATATGGCCAGTGATTGGGAAAGAGTGATCTATACAATCATATGTGATCTATATGGATGTTCTTAGCTAAAAACTTTGCCATCTCATTAAAATATGACCTTTTCTTTCAGGAGAGGATCCATGGCACAATCTGGAATGAGATTGATGATTTAAAGGCATTCAAGGTGTTGGACCTAGAAGATTTTGAAAAAATGTTCTCTGCGTATCAGAGACACCAGGTAGGGGTAAACACTTCCACAACTTGTTTTCTTGGATTTCTGGAGAATGAAAGAACACATGACAGTGATCTGAGCCCTTGTCCACTTGCAGTCAGGCTGCATCATTTGCTGCTTTGCTATTATTCAAAAAATCACAAGACCAAAAGAAGTGTGGAGGACATTTTGGGCAGAGTTTAACCTTCTATTATTGGCATACTTCATACTAATGGGCAGCTCTCAGAGGCAAGAGCTCCCAAAAGGTAATGATCTATTTGATCTCAGTAGCCACTGGCTTCCAAAGGATCCTAAGCTTTACATTTGTGTTTGATATCCATCTTACTCTTTCTCTCATTCATCCAGAGAAAAGGTCTGTAGTTGCCCGAGTACTGGGCAAGGTGACTGAATGAGCTGTGTTTTGCTTTGTCTATTTTTTTTTTAAAACAGCCAACTGACCCAACTGGCTAGATGACAGAAAATGTCTGAATTACAGATTGTAAAACAAACAGCATACTTTTAAACCAACCATTTATTAGAATGCCCTTTCTCCCCCACCTCTTTTTCTTGGAAAGCAAGTTACCTTCAATCTATCTATCTCTGCTATATGAGATTTATCAGGAGAGGGATTGTACTTGCACTCCCTGAAATCCCCCAGCTTTCCTTTGCTTTTGGAATATATTCGTAGAAATTTGATCTTTTGTACACTTCAGACTGGATCATTGCTCTGAAGTTTTTAGGAAAAGACACAGACATGTTTGCCATAAATAGCCTTTAAGATTAAGCCTTACAGCAATGATGACTATTGTCATTATAATTAACTTATTCAGTACCTTAAAATTAACAAACAAACAATTTGTCTTTGGACTTTCCATCTGTTCATTTCTCTCATTTTTCTATCTAATCCAATGAATAACTTCTGACTTACTATCTCGCAGCTACCTGGATAAGCATTCCAACTTGAACTGTGAAGAATGTGATGTTACCTATTGCATGATGAGATATCATTTCTCATTCTGGTCTTGCAAATAGCTGTTGCTGTTTCAGTGGGTCCCTTTCTCTTTCTGTGAACCCTTTTCCCTGAAACAAGAACTTAGTTCACAGACAGAAAGAAAGGTACATGAAGCTTCAGTGCTGTTTCAAGACTGGATTTAGACCCTGTACCAAAAGCTTAGCTATGAAGTTGAGCTACCAGCTGTCTTGCAAGTAGCAAGTGCACATTAGTAAACACAGCAGTATCAAGGTGCCATTCAAGTGTTTAGGGTGCAAACATTCCAGCTTAGTCACTAGAAATATCTATGCAAAGCCTTGCTTCCTTTGGACCCCAGAATCCAAAGCCAAAGGGTCTTGGTCTGCTGACTCTGTTAGAATTATAATATTTATGGCTGTGTTACCAATCACTGAAGAGCAGCCTGGCCTATTCAACTGTAAACAAACTTGACCCTTACCCCTGCCCACTGGAGTGGAGCCATCATCTCAGAGTGACCTTCATGGGTCTCAGAACAGTTGTCTTCCATCATCATTAAATACACTTTATGACAGCATCTTCAGTCACTAGACTATCCCTTACGTAATCTATTATTTTTCTTTTAGTTAGGTCCATTGTTGCCTTACCAGCTTTTGTTGAGGCTTTGGTGTCATATCCTCCTAAAAATATTCCATTATTATTATTACTTTACGTGATACTTTCTTTTTCGTCCATACTCACTCCAGTGTGAACTGAATTCCAATGAACAAATCCTCATTGGTTTTTCTTTTTTTTTGGTGGTTTTTTTTTGGTTTTTTTTTTTTTGTAAGACCGAGCAATCAAAATTGCTTTAGAATCAAAATCATATGAGAACGTAGTCTCTCCTCCTCTTTTATTTTTGGAATTACTCCACTGTGGCCATGTATGTATTTAACCTGAGTTTGTGACTTCTAAACTTTATCCAAATGTCAGTAATTAAAATGTTGATGAAAAACCCTGCTCTTTTGTGTCTGAAATGTTGAATGAGTACAGATAAAGACATCTCTTTCTTTGTTATTATTAACATGATCTTCATATTTTTTCCAGTTTAATTTACATTAAACAGCTTTTTTCTTCTTCTTTTTTTAATGAAAAAGGGTCTCTTCTCCTCTCTCTAAGTGTGTTGGTTCTGACGACTGTGAGGGAAAGCAGAATTGTCCAGTGTACAATGCTGGACTGAGAATTCTAACAGTTGTCTTTTGACCTTGCTCCAATCTTACTGCGTAATATTGACCTTTTAACTTAGTATATCTGGTGTTTTCCTGGAGTATGGAATATGTTGTGAAATTGTTGGTGTGTGTCACCCAGTAGCACTGTAAAGCTTCTTTAGTCGTTACAGAATGCTTTCAATATACTTGGCTGTAAGTTGTTAAAGGGTATAATGTGCTGTTAAAACAAGTTGTTAAACTAATAATGATAAACTGCCTGTGCATCAGGAGAGGAGAACTGACTCTCAAGTTTTAACCTTGGCAGTTCCTCCAGTAAGGTTCCGGAGTAGATTTTCAAAGGTATTTAAGCGTTATCCTAGTTAATATTTCAAGACCCAAGAGATTTATGCTATGGAGGCTGAATTTATTCTTTTCAGAAAAGACCTAGAACTCTTAGCTGCCCAACATCTACCAATTTAAAATGTGCAAAGAAATGCTGAAATACCTTTGAACCATCTGGGTCAGTGTTACTTGCTAAGCATTTTATTCTCTTAGAAAACAGTGTGTGTTCAGCTGCCTTGTTAAACTTGATATCTTTCTCTGTGACTAATTTTTTGCATGTTTCCTTCTTTGTTATTTGTGGCTGCTGCCTGCATAGGACCTGCTAACTAACCCCTCCTCCTGTAAGCAGGTGAGTATCATTTTCTGCCTCCTGGTCCTCTTGCAGTGTGTGGGAAGCTGAAGTCCTGCACTATGCCATTATGGAATCATGACTCATCTTATGCTACTCCTTCATATGCCCTTGCACCTCTGCTTTCTGTGACGGGAAGATGGTAAAAAAATTCTTTTACTTGTATTAGCTCTGCAATAGGAAGTAGTTCCTGTCTCACTGTGGTTTCTGCTGGTGTCTGTAATCCCTTTTTTGATGATCTTGAGGAAGAAGACAGGGACAAAAGAGAATTTGAATGTGAACTCTTCCTTAACCAAAGTAATAGTCTCTGTAGTGGAGAACAAAAGGGGCTCTAAGGGTGCCTTCACTCCCCCTGTTCCCATTAAAATCTTTCTTTCTGTGAAACTGGCAGGCACTTTGGTTGGGCAGAAGGATCTGTGCGAGGCGAGGAGCAGGAGGAATAGACTGGAGGAAGGCCTACTTCTTTTCAGACTGCTGAAGCCCTTAGAAAGCTCAGTGAAAGACAGAAATGGTGTTTAGACAAAGTAGAGGTATCAGACTGCTCACACATCTTCAAACTGACTACCTCTCAATTTATTCATCACCTTAAGCAAAATTCTTCACAACACTTTTGGGAAGAGCAATGCTTTCAGAAGAGGGTTGTTAGGTGTCATCATAAGTGTTTCTAGTGGCTTCAGAAGAAAGTAGTCCTCACCATGAGCGCTCAGGGAACTGTATTGGAAAGTCTAGTCAGGACCTCTGCAACCGAGTAAGCTAACACATGGCCCTGGGCCATTTACTGGCTTTCGTCATGGCAGTGCGTACCATGAAGCAAATCAATATGGTAGAAACAGTTCTCTGTAAGTATTGATAATTAGTTGAACCTAGGGTGCTGCTGTGGTACCAGACCACAAATTCCGCAGCTAACCAAAATCAAACTGTATTTGAAACAGGGCACCAATACGATGAACACATTCCACATATCTGCTCATCCCAGCACTGAAATTTTGGTTGATGTTTGAATTTACAATTAAAATCTTAAATCTAAAACACAATTTGAAGCACATAACATAATGTTATCCCAGATGGGAAGTTGGTAAAGATGGACCTGTCAGGTTCACAACAGCTCTAGCTATTCTGACTTTGTGTGCTTGTCCTGTCTCACAAAAGCTGGTTACTACTGCCCTCTTGCTCCTTTTTTTCTGTGTCTGAGAAAATGCAGATAGTCCATATGCAATCTGTTTTCCTTCAACTAATCTTGCAATCTGGTTTCAGTAAAACCTGAGGCTTCATCTGCTTTTGCTTACACACAACTCAAAGTATTTATAAATATCTCTCTCCTTAGTAAGAGCTGAAGGGAACATATTTTTAAATGGGACTAGGCCACTCTTTATGACCTAGGAGTGGGCCGTGTCTGAACAGTTCAAGTTATTCATCTGTGTTGAACCTTGTGGGCTGAGGAATTGGAAATAGCATGGAGACTATTATACCAACTACATGACTTAAGGGGAAACCATCTGAACCCCCACCCTACATATAGAGGCAAACCCTGAAAGAATTTGGTTTTGCCTTGGTATGGACGCTGGTTAACACTGTAACCAGGCGTCTGCAACCATTAGGTAGTGAGGGACAGTGAAGCTTTCAAAAATCAAGTGCACAGACCAAAAAGTACATGCCTTACCTTCAACAGCTGCCTGTCTCCCTATTCCCCTGTCTTCCTCCCAGCATATTGAGGAAACTCAGGAAAACTTTGGCATCTCTACATGCCAGATTATACTGGGGATGCCTGGCTTTTTGCCAGTGTTAGTTATTCTCTCAGAAACAATAAACTTGCCCAATACCCAATCTTTCCTTTTTTTTCCAGAAACACTAGTTGATGTATCGAGTAACATTGCAGTTTTTTTCTGCCAAGCTAGACACTTTGGGTACACCCATCAGAACTATTTAGTGCTTGTCTTCAGCTAGCTGGTGCATTGTACCTGCCTATGAATGGCACAACTCACAATATAAATCTGTGATTTACATTTAACTCTCAAATAGTTGGCTGTCAAAATCTTGTGGAGTGGATTACTCATGCTGATATAAGTAAGCCTTGAGCTGCAAAACCTTGATTCCTGTGAATGAATTCTGGAAGGCACAACTGTATGTTTGCCATGACCTTTCTCTGCATATCTTCTGTTGACCACTGTCAGGGACAGGATACTGGGGTAGATGGACCTCTTGATCTGACTCAGAATGCTTGCTGTTATATCCTAAGAAAAAAGTCACATTGCTATTTGAAGAGTGCATTCAAAGCTATATTATACTGATAAATCTCAAGGCATGACGATATGGATACCATGGAAAGGCATTTTTGAAGAGGTTCCAGCAGCACTTAGCTGAGAAAATTAAAACCCATCCTGTTTCTAATTCCACCTTCTCTGTTGGTAACTAGAAATCTGTTATCCAGAATTAACACCTTTTGGCATTACCTCTATCTCTACTCTTTAAGGCATAGTATTAAAAGATACTCAAAGTAACTAGAAAAAGCCAATCTCTGGAAGTGAAATAAATCTCATGATTGTGGTGTTTAGGCAGGACAAGGAGACAGAGACTTTTGGATGTTCAGACTGGGTTTGCAAATACATACCGTGACAAATATTTTGGATGGAGATTTTCCATTTTTTTCCCAATTATGAGGTTGGCAATAGGGATATACAGAGAACTTTGAAATGTGTTGATTTCTGTATGATTAAAGGTATTAATTAATTAAGTGTTGCTAGAGTGGGTCTAATAGGTGAGAATCAGGTCCAGTATTTGCAATCAAAGATGATCTCATAGGTGTTAATGAATGATTTCTGTTTGTCTAGTAGTACAGGATCTGCCTACTTGTTTTCTGCCCTTCTTGTCTCCTTTTCTCTCCATGTGGGTGGATTTTCCCAGGTTGGGATGGGTTTTGTTGATTACATTCAGCTAAGTCTATCAGTCTTGGGTGAGAAACATAATGCTGATTGTTTTCCCTTCCTTTTGAATTATTTGCAGAAAGAGATGGGTTCAACAGAAGACCTTTACCTCTCCACACGGAAGGTGAAAGAGCTCTCTGTGATTGATGGCCGGAGGGCCCAGAATTGTGTCATTCTCCTTTCCAAGTAAGTATGCTAAGCCTAAACACATAGGGTATGCTATGGTCAATGTAGAGGCAAGAGGGAATGGAATTAGACAAACAGATATGTTTCTTTTCCCAACAGACCTGCTGTCTAATACCTGCAGAGAATCGGAGAGAAATCTCTTGCAGTGTCATACAAACATGTATGTCTCTGAAGTATTAGCTCACTTAATAAACATACGCACACACACATTTTGTGTATGAAACAGATAGGTATCAGGATGTACCTGAAGACTCATCACTAGAAAACTATTAATACTCATAAATAGATGAAAGTAGCTCTTCGGCAATGCTTGCACTTCACTCTTAGGTGATGTATCCCCCAGGCTCTGTGTACGTCATTTGTCTGTTCTGTATGATTTTTTTGTAAATGTTGCCCTGAGCCTCTCCCTGGAATACAGAAGAGTTGAGAGTGGTGTTAATCTTTGTTATTTTTGACTCTCGGGGAGGGGAGTTGTAAGTGTAAAAAGAGATATTCAAGAATTAGGTCTTGTATTTGTAAGTTAGGTTTTAGAAGCCAGGAGTTGCCTTTGCATGCTCCTGCAATGACTCTAATGCCTTCTCGTGCTGTGACATCAGGGCCTTTTAAATGCTTTTCATGCCTTTCTACCAACATGAGTAGTGATCTGGATGTCTATCCCTAAATATTAAATTTGTGCAGACACTTATCCACCTGAGTAAGTTGCCTTTCCTGCCAAAGGAGGGACAGCAGGTCTGGAGATAGACCTTGAGAAAACTGTGGAAATACTGAGCAATAAAAGTGCTTCAATGATGAGGAGAAAAACGTGGGTTCATATGGATGTGATTGCTTGTCTGCTCTATCAAGCTAACAGTTAAAAGCAAAGTTGCAGCCAGACCACCAGGATCAGAGTGAGTTCTTTCCATTGCTCAGTGAAACCCACGGAGGCTCTCATTATGCTACTTATGTGGTGTTATCCTGTACATCATCAGGACCCCCACCATCCAAATCGGGAATGAGAGAAGGCTTACATTTCTCTCTGCAGCATTTGCCAACACATGTCTTTGCTGGTGTTGGCAGCTGACTGCAGGCTGGGGCAGAGGACTGGGGACGCATAGGGGCAACAGGATTTTCATACTGTTTGACAGGCCAGCTAAAGCATATCTGGAGTTCAGATTAACTCATGTAAGCACATTGAATATTTCCTAGCAGTGATGTGCAAGTGGCTGGGCTGAGGATAGTCCAGGAAGGTGGTCCATGACTTAGTATGACACTAGATGTTTATTTGTAAAAATATTCTATCTCCAAAACCAAAGCAATGTGGATGATAGCAGTACATTCATCTCTTCTGCCATGCAAGTCTGGCCTGTTCTTACCTGGAAGGAATTCTCTCTAAATGGTGAGAGAGAACAGTCTTTGTGATTTGCCTTCCCTTCGGCTGCCTCCAGTGAAGTGGCATTGAAGCATGAACATTGCACTTCAGGGTACATGGCGTGTGTTTTTTCCAGGTGTGCCATGAAGCCAGTCCACCTCAAGCTGCTAGTCTGTACTCAAAACAGAGATGAAAAGCTGTATTTTTGACTGTCAGTTTCTCCACTAGGAAACCCCCTGATCTTATTGTTAGCAGACCTGGCATGAATGACAGTTTTGGAAATTGAGCTCACTGTCCCTAAGGAACCTGCCAGTTTACGTTGTGCTCTGTTAACTTTGCTGTGCTACCCTGTGGGAAATGCCAGTCATCAGGGCTATACAGACTTAGAACATTTGATATTTGTAACAGATAGTGTTACACCCAGGACATCACAACTATCTTACAGCTTGTCCTGGGAATGCTGTTCCTCCTCAAACTTCCCTTTCAAAGACAACTAGAAACACAAAAATTTTGGGGAATTAAAATGGCATCTCTACATTCATGCCTATTTCTACACTTTGTGCTTATATGGTTCTGTTACTAAAGAGAGCAATTGGGGGGATTGGCTGCAGACAATAACTGAAGGAGGTTTATGACCCCTTTACAGGTTTTTTTCATTACCCCGTTTCTTCAGGGCTGAACCTAAAGGAGCTAGAGATACTCCCAGCCCAGCCATCCCTGTTTGCTGCCATGCCCCTGCTGTTCCTGTAGCACACCTTCCATATGTGTGGGTGTGCACACATGTGCAACAAGAGGGGATTTAAAATTGGTGACAAACAAAGAGAGTTTGTACAACCCTGAGCTTCAGCCCCAGCTTTCAGGTTGCCACGGTATCTGCCAACAGCTGTTTCCAATTGACTGTTACTGTGCATATATCCCTGTAGTTTATTCCCCCTTTGTTTACACTAAACTGTCCTGTCCTTTAAAGTAAAATAGCTGCATGGGTTGGATTTTCTTTCCCTCCACTACTCAAATGTTTTTGTTTTACTAACACTGTGTTAGAAGGGGTCAGGCAGAGCTCATATTTCATATGGTCCAACAAGCCAAAACCTAGCTAAAGTGAGAAATAGATGTCTCTTGCTTTCTTTTGCAGAGAGACTGGAGCATGGTTATACTGAAAAGAAAAGAAAATTTAATTGCTAGCTGATTTTTTTGCTGACAGTTAGCAGATTCATAAGCATTCACCTCATTCTCATCTCTGTTTTCATTTTAAAAAGCCCTATGTCAACTACTTGATAGCAGCATCTTCCAGTTTTCCTGTAGCGGAAGGGTATAATTGTCCTTGTTTAATGGAGTCTGGTGGATAAAAAGGAAAGCTCTGTCCCATAGGCCAACTGTAAAGGTTTGAATAGGCACAAGTTTATCTCAGTATTTCCAGTAGGCCATAATTCAACTAGGATATGGAACCATCTGTCTGTGGTGAGTCCAGGCGCCCACCGACTTCAAATCTGGCTTTCTTAATGGTGTTTCCAACATACAGTTATTTCTGTCACACTGGAAATCTGCTATTCCCCATGAATTTCCTGATGTCTTCAGCTTCCACCAGACTGAAGATTTACTGTCAGACTTGTGTGGTCTGGAAGAGTCATCCCAGATCCCTGTGTTTCCCTGCTTTCATCTAGCAGCTGGAAATTTCTCTGACCTCTCTCACCAGTATGGCTTCTCTCTGCCTCCATTACTTTAGTAATAGGTAGTATTTTCACTGCTCTAGTGTTTTTGTTGTAGCACGTCTTTAAATGTTCTTGCAGAATATTAAAAAGTTGTTGCAGAAATGTCTAAGACATTTACCTTTTGCTGTCTTGCTCTGTGAAATGCTCTGGAGAGGTCCAATCCTATGAAATGTGTTGCTCAGAAAAAGGCTGAACGTATACTTATGGAACTTTTTTGTGCAAGTTATTTTGCATTCCAGCAAAATAATTATGTTAGTGTTCTTCAAAGATGTTTGTTATTCCTGTGGCCCAGTTAGTCAGCAGCAAACCTCTGAAGAGGCTGCAAACAGTAGGAGTGCTAGCAAAATGTCATAGAACTAGTAGCAGCAGAAGGCAGAAACTGACTACACGAAAATAGTTTTAAATATTAATATGACAGTAGATAGATACTAGCAGGAAGTTTCACCAAATCTGTGTGGGTTTTGTTATCGTTAATTCAAATATCTTGTCAATAAGGATGAAGAAAAGGGACTTGTGCAGCGTTTCCAACCAGAATACTAAAGAGACTGAGTATTTTTCTCTCGTAGCTGTGCCTCCTCAGTGCTTTTAAACCCTTTCAGTTCAGACACTAACAGGACAAGCTATTCAGCCATCAGTCTCTGTGTACTGGCCCTTCTGTCACCCCAGGCCCTGTGTGCCTTCCTGCTATATGACTATACCCCTATTCACCCCTATTTCAAGCTAGATTCCAAGCAGTATGATATTTAGGGGTACAGATCTTGATACAGAAGCAGCTCATTTGACTCAGCAGTTCAGTTCATCAGTGTGCTGTTTTTTAAAACACTAGGCAATAAAAAGTGCCTCCTAGCTTCCCAGAGACATTTTCTGGTTTTAATTTAAGGTCTGCAATAAATGGTTTTATCTCCTATTCAGAGTATGATAAACTCCAAAGCTAAACTGAGCATGTCAATTGGTGTCATTCTGTCAGAGATCACAACTAGGAACTAGTAAGCAGGGTTGTAACAAAAGATGAACCACTGCCTCATCAATATGTGACTGTAATTTGGGGATTCTTGCCCATCCCCAGATCCATCTTGGTAAGAAATTGAGCGTATTTGGATGCAAAGTAGCTTGGTGATTCATGAGCTTTTGCTGAGGGAGAAAAGAAAAGAAAAGGAAAGGAAAGGAAAAGAAAAGGAAAGGGAAAGGGGAAGGAAAAAGGAAAGGAAAGGCTGTTTCTTTATGCATTTGGCAGAATTCTTTCACAGTGAAGTGCTGAAAAGACACTGGTGGGTTTTTTTCCCAACAGGTTGATATAATGGTGTAAGATGAGCCTGGTAAAATGTCCCAGCTGTTGTCCCCAAATGTTAAGGCACTATCTTCTTCATTGACAAGATGAGTTGGCAGCTGAGATATGAGGATGTGAAAAGAAAGATGTGGCTGCATCTTTCTGTCTTCTGGGTGGACATGTCATTAGACCAGCCTGACTCCTGAATGCTTCTTCTGAAAGCAGGGAAACATCTCTTTTTTCCTGCTTTTGCAGAGTAGTGACAGTGAGTATTCCCAAAACGTAGGTATTTAACAGCCTGAAGCTTGGCAGTTGTACAGAGCCTCAGGAAAGCTCAGAAATTAGAGAAGGCTTATGTCCCAGTCACAGACTTTGGGAGTGAATTGACTAGTAGCCTGTGCAAAATGAGTTGTGGAGATGGAGCAGTCTGCAGTCAGTAAAAGCTAAAATCTGGTGAGCTATACAAACTGGACTTAGAATGCAGCTAAGTATCTGTCAGTGCTTCTCACTGTCACAGCTGCTACTGCTGCCATCTTTTGGAAGCACTATGGTTCAGTTCGGTTTGAGGTAGCAAATGGCCTTGATACATGATAATTAGTCCAAGTCTTTTACAAAGTAAAAGGAAGAGTAGGATTTTGATCTCTCTGGTATGGGAGCTTAATGTAGCTGTAAGAAAACTCTGGGTTCTCTGTTAGTAGGCAAAAGTGCATCTTTCTCAAAAGCTAAGTGGGATCTAAGGAACAAGCCCGTGAAGTAACTTGCTTTTTCCTCTGAGGGGGGGAAGTGGTTAATGACCAACAAGTATTCTGCTTTGATCCATGGGAGGGAGGAATGAAGGGGGGAGGTTACTGTGAGTTAAATCAATGGGTATATTTAAGAAGTAAAAATGAGCAAGCACTGGATGTCCGTAGGGGAAGTTGATATAAAACTGCAACATGTCTCCCAGGCATGTTCAGAGTCAGGCTGCCAGCTTTCTCCAAGAGGACAAAACAATAAACCACTTGATGTCTGCAAGTGAAGCTGATGTTAAATCAGCCGAGGTGTCCTGGGGAGATTAGTGATGAATTACTCTGCAGAGTCAATAGAGATTATTTATGAAGCCGGAGGGGATAGAGGGAGGCAGACTAAGTACCATATCAGAAGTTATTTGGTACTTGTTGAGCTTTAACATTGCTTGAAGATGACTCAAGCAGTTGGACTTCCATATTCTGCCACCAGATGTATGGGTGATGGAAGAAGGAGGGAGCATTCTCAGTAAAGATTCTTTTCCTTCCTCATCTGTCCGTATCAAGCTGCTTTTGAACAAAAAGACTTAATATCTGCACTACAAATGAATTGCTGCAACTAAGGAGAAGAGCATTGTATTTACTTCTGGTCATGTTTATTTCCTGAGTTTTGATGCCAGGATTCATGTTTTGGTGAAGTGTAAGGCAGAGAGAATACAGCTTGAATCGTATTCTGTTATGAATTGAGTTGTCTCCAGCAGCTGGAGGAAGAGTGCCCGCGTCTGCGACTCTTGTAAGAAAGTCATTGCAGACTTTCCAATAGATGCTGAAATGCAATTTGTGTAGTGTAAAACTTTGGCCCATAATTACGCTTTAATTTGCTGTCTGTCCCATATGAGTTTTAGGCTTTGAGGGATGCCTCTATTCAGTTTTAAATGGAAAGATTTGACACATCTGCTTTAGGTTCCTTTTTAATCATTTCACCTGTTTCTGTTTAAAAGCAACGCATCTGTTTCACATAAATGCTGGCCATCTTTAAGATCTACTGCATGGCTGGGCATGAGTTTTGAAAATCCAAGAAGAATCACTTAATTAACAATTCTTTGGCCAGTTATTCAGCCAGTTTTTAATTGAGAAGATCCCTGTTGATGCTTACATCTCTTGAAACGCGTTCTGACTCAGAAGAGGAAGAAGCACATTTTGGAAGACTAAGATTGTTTTGTTGTAAATATTTCTGTACTTGTAATTGATTGATAATAATCTAGGATGCACACCTGCAGACACCGTGACCCCATTACAGGCCTGTAAGTGACTAAGTTAAACTGCATCTCAGCAAGGGGCTGGCAAGCCTTCTGTTTCTTTCTACTGTGGGCTAAACCGTTCCAGACAGATGTTTTTCTGCTGATGGCAGGGCACAGAATCATCCAAGCAATCCAAGTGTTTGTATAACTGTCTGTCCTTGGGGCTTTCAATTATTTTTGAACAGAAGATGTTTTAGAGTGTGTTTAGTGCTGATGAATGGCAGCAAACAGAGGAACTTGAAGTCTGAAGTCCTTGAGCTCTTGGACAGAACAAGATCAGAAATAATATGCACTACAACTTCTGTTGTGTTGAGGTAGCTCAAGCCTGTCTGTTTGGTCCTATTTTCTGCATCCCCAGACACACACAAAGGTACTTGCACTGTGTAATGGAGTGGTCAGCGTAGTAATTGCTCGAGTTAAGTGCATAGAAAATCATGAAGGTCAACCTCATTCTTTTTATCTTCAGTGAAAGTAGCAACAAAAAAAATCCCTCCACCCTGCAGTTCATGAGTGGGCTTATTTCATCTCCTCTGACAGACTGTGTGGCTGTGTCATAAGGCACGGCTTATATGCAGACTCCGAATTCAGGAAAATGTAAAGGTGCTCTCGAAAGGGGAAAAAAACCCAACAAAATGTAGCCCTTTAAAAACTGCAGGCACCAAATTGTCTAGGCATGTGACTGTTGGGAGCCAGGACCACACCCAACAATATGTTTCTCATCCCTCAGTGGTCACAGGGTTTGATCAGTTCAGGGTCACACAACCATGGGCTTTATAATTTATAATTATTAAAGCCAAAAGAAACTCTTCAGTTTTCTGAATGAGGCTGTAGATACTTTATGCAGAATCCCATGTACTGAGGTTTGCTGTTTTGATCCCGAGTCAAACTGATGACCTAAAGTAAAAAGTTTGCAGACTTTTCATTGTAAAACTTCTAATCCAAGCATGGCCCAATTATATAGCTTTTCTGGAAACTGAATAGCTTTATCTTACTCAGCTGCTATCAGTTTGCCCTCCTTCTCAAAAGCAGACAGGATGACCAGCTAGGAACAGAGTGAGTGCACTTAGTTCAGAGGTGTAATATTTAAAAGCTTTTGAATGTCTGCTGATTCATATTTTAGTTTCCAGCTGTTGGTTATATTGGGCAATATTAAAATGCTTTAAGTTTCTTAGATTCAGTAATATTTCCTGTCTATAAAAATAAAACTTTCTTTTGCTTTTACCTAGTTCCAAAAATATGATTCTATCCAAATGGCAATAGCAATGTGAAATTTCAACATGGAATTTCTTAGCACTGAAGACAAAAACATTCTGCCTCATGGTTCAGCCTGTGTTTCATTTGTATTTGCATTTTCTCTTTCTGCTTCTAATTAATTATATTGATTGTAGAAGGTCCATGGAGACTTCAGACTCACTCCTCAAATATTTCTGTTCACCCTTTCCTGTTGCAGTCCCCAAATGGAGATTTTCTTATAGATAGCTTTTCCTTTATGGTTCATTTGGTCCTCCCTCATCTCCTGAAATGACTGATGAGTGTGTCGTGTGTTAGGGGTGGTAGGGTAGAATTTATCACTTGTGCATTTCTTCTTTGACATCTGCACTGAGAACCACCAAGTTTATTTCATCTAATCTATCCAACAATCTCTCAATAAGCAAAATTTTGACCTCTCCTGGTCTGCCATGGATTTCAGGTGGAGACATTGAGAGAGTTTTTTTATTGGTTCTATGTTTTGTTGTGATGATGACTACTACTTATTGCACACAAATGGACAGGAGTAGATGGGAAGGCGAGTGTAATTTTAATATCTCAGATAGTATTAATATACTCTTCAGAACTTCTTTCATATTGGACATGAAACATGGATATATAGATACTGTTAATTCCTTCTTCAGTTGTGACTGCTGACAGAGTCCTCTTAAAAAAAAACCCTGATCCCAGATGTGTAGGGGAAAGATCAGTCCCATTACTTCCTACTCTGGGAGATGCTTTAATATTCACAAACTAGGGTGTTATAGGGACTTGCAGTCACTTAGTAGTCACATGGATCTGAAGTGTTTTACTGAAGCAAAAGAACGTGATGAAGGAGCTATCTGTTATGGAGACAGTTGGAGGCACTTCTGGTCTGTTGCTCTTAATCACTATCTAATTTTATATGTGTGTATGATTAGCTGAAAAGGATAAAAGTATATGATATATAAAATATCTTTCTTTTGAATTCCTTCATTCATCTTCCTGAATAGTCTAGAGTAGCTTCACAGTAGAGCTTCCCATGAGGGTTTTGTGCCTTTTTAGTACAGCTTTTCAGGCCTCCTACTTTCTGAACTGTTGGAGTCACTTAAACTTTGCACTAATGGTAGCATGTTGATACTCTTGAAAGGCTGAAGCTGTCTAATGAAGAAATCAGACAAGCCATCTTGAAGATGGATGAACAAGAAGACCTAGCGAAAGACATGCTTGAGCAGGTGAGAAAGATTACAGTCAGATATCTTATCCTTAAGTCCTTCACTACTTTTTCACATAAGTGGACATATGTACTGGTTCTGCTGGTATATCTGCAGATCTGAATTTGGCCCTATCATGGCAGTGAAGCTGCATACAGGAGCATGAGAAAAACATATTTTTCCAGTGTTGTCAGATATACCTCCCTCGTGTAACTCTGTTGTATCAGGTTGATTTTGTAGCAGTTTTCTTGATGCAAAATATGAGTGATTACAGTTGGTATGATATTTCCTTTCACATTTTCTCTTCTTACCTGTGACTTTCCCATCTCTTCTTTGTATTACAGATTATTTTTTCTTTGTTTTTCTTCTTTTTTTTCTTCTCTTTTTCTCAGTCTCCCTTCTCTGCCTGCAGCTTTTCCATTGGGAAATAATGTGAGTCAGGCCATGTAGGTCCATGGTTAGAGCCAGGACTAGGAAGGATCTCTTATTCTAACTAGAAAGGTTAGAAAGGGAGTCAGGGACTTTTCTGTCCCCTGCAGTTAGTTAACTATGTAGCTTATAAGGAAAAAACTCTTATGAGGAAAAAAACTGCCATTGCCCAATTTCCCCCGTTTATAGGGAGTGAAAGATGATACTTTGACTAAAGATACATATGATAAAATTCCTTAGGAGTGCACAAAATGTTATAATTCTGAACTGCCTGACAAATGTGATTTTCTTTGTGTGCAGTCACAGTATTTAATTGTGTACCAACAGGTTTCCTATTTTGGAAATTTATAGCCTACTTATGCTATCTGAATGCTCACGGCTGCTCTAGAAGTCACTGTAAGCTTCTGATGCTCTGCACCTTTGAATATTGCATTTTGGGGGACTGTGATAAAATAGTAAAAAGCAGTAAAAAGCGAAGCGCTTGATATGCCTTGTGAGCAGTTTTTGTGGGTGTGCACATGGCAATATTTATATCCATACTAAAGCACAAGTACAACCAGATATGTCAAAAATCTGTGAAAGTATGAGCTTTTAAGGTCAGCATATGAATAGCAGCCAGTGTCAGGCATATCCATTTGCTTGGCTATTGTTTATTGTTTCAGCAGAGTAGGGCAGACTGAAGAGAGAGATAGATCAGGCTTTGTATGTACTCTAGGATACGCACTGTGGGTACTTCACACTGAGTGTGACACATCCTGCTCTTGTTTGCATCAGTCTAAACTCTAAGTAATGCTGTGGGAATCAGAGTTCTCTCTGTACTTCCCTTTGGGTGAGCTGCAGTAGCACTTGGCCTTTAGGATTTGGAAATGGGAAATTCCCCATAGAATTAAAAATCAATCTACTGGGGTCATTGAGGGATAAAGGCAGAACAGCAAGCCAAGGCTTATAAAGGTCAGTTTTGTAGTCACAGCTGCACTTTTTTGAAGTTACAGTCACATGGCTGAGTCAACGTAATGTTTCCGTACGGTAGCAGGGAAGTCTGGAGGCTCTGCCTCTCCATCAGGGTTTGTGCCTCTCTGTCCCTCTCTCCCTTTCCCTGCATCTCTCATCTCGGTGTTTGGTTTGTGTTTGTCACTGTAGCTGCTGAAATTTGTTCCTGAAAAGAGTGATACCGACCTGTTGGAGGAGCATAAACATGAAATTGAGCGCATGGCCCGGGCGGATCGTTTCCTCTTTGAAATGAGCAGGTCTGTTTGATGCGTTATGGGAAAGTGCATGGAGGGCTTCTTGCAATCAGCTGTAACTGTTATTGAAAATGGATCATCTGGCACTGAGGGGGAACGTGCAAGAGATTGTGAGCCAGCATTATGCCCTGCATTTGCCAGAAGCCCACAAATGTTACAAATATTTCCGTTCATTACACAAACTTTTTATTGACAATAAGCACACTCGGTGCTGTCATTTAAGGACCAGTCCCCTGTTGACAAACAGAAATCTGCATTCTCTGCTTAATGTTGTTTACACCAAAAGGGATTCAGATCCAGCTATCAGATATAGTGTAGCCATGTCTCAGAATTTCGTATAGATCCCTTCTTCCATTCAGCTATCTCATCTCCTCATCCTCTGACCCTTCTCGTTCCAACTTTGCTACACCCCTAGTTAAGATTAACATCTTGTTCTGCTAATTGAGATGCAGCTGGCATTCTACCATTACTCTCATATTTTCAGAGTAATGGGAAGTCTTCCAGCTCCTTTTCAGATGTGATCAAAACATACCTTGAGGTCCTCCATCTTCATAACAGGGTTGATTATGTAGTGTTAGATGTTTAAACTATGTCCATAATCACATGCATAGGCGTTGTCGGACTCAACATCCAACCATTAAGATTATGCAGGCAGCATATTGGCCTGGGCTTCAAAATACAGTTCCAGTTCAGTGTTGGGTTTCCTCTACCCTTCATGCAGGATTGACCACTATCAGCAGCGGCTGCAAGCATTATTCTTTAAGAAGAAATTTCCAGAGAGGCTGGCAGAAGCAAAACCAAAAGTGGAAGGTATGGTTAAACTTTTGCTAAGAGTTGGGTAGAGGGACAGGAAAGGTCCAGAGAGGCTTGTCTTCGGAGAGGTGCTGTTACATGCATGTTATGGTTGTAGAGGCAGTGAGTCCAAGGCATGTCATGTGTTAACAAATTAATTCTCTCTGACACTCTTGCACCCATTGACTTAATAAGTCAATTTCACAATTGTTATACTGCGAATATGACCTGACAGATGTGACAGGGTGCTACCAGGCTGTGCTGAGCTGCCAAAAGCTTCCATGGCTTTTATGTGCAGATCAGCCTTCCCTTCTCACCCTCAAGTCCTTGCACCTTCCATCTTTGTGGAGCAGTTAGAATAGATGCCTTTGGATGGTGGTATTCTGGGAATGTGTAACTTACAAGGAGGGGGATGGTGTATGGCTTCTGTGCCACATCCATGTAGCACGATGCGTCACAGAGAAGAGGTGAGTGTATTTTACTCTGTATTTTTTTTAATAGCTCAAGCCTTGGCCCTGTTCTTGCTCGCTGTATTTTAGAGTGTGAGGTCCAGAACAGCCATGCACCTGGGTTCAGAGGAGCATCCTGCAGGCTAGAAGTAGTTCATCTTCCTTCCAGTTGTCCTGCTTCTGGTCATGTAGATGCAGGAAGAGCAGTACACACAGACTGTTGCAACATTTGCTGGGCAATAGATGGGCATTTTAGGGTACTTCAAATTATAGGCCCAAACATATTTTGAAGACAGCCACTGTGCAATAAACTGTTCATTTTATTTTTCTCTTTTCAAGCTATTCTTCTGGCATCCAAAGAACTCATCCGAAGCAAGCGTTTGAGGCAACTCCTGGAGGTAGTTCTGGCCTTTGGGAATTATATGAACAAGGGCCAAAGGGGAAGTGCTTATGGCTTCAAAGTCTCCAGTCTCAACAAAATTGCAGACACCAAATCCAGCATAGACAGGTAGGCTAGAAGGCCATGTATAAGTTAGTTACTGTGCTGCTGCTTCTTTTATCATCATAATGAAAGTGGGGGTTGGGTTTTTATAGCCATATAGACCATTTAAAGAATGTCTTCTTTGCTATTTAAGTAGTGCTTTTCACTCTAAAAGATCCTGCAGCAACCGAGACCAGCTATTAACACAGCACTCGAATTCTGCTGTTTCTTCACATAATGCACTTATGTTATTCACAAATAAGTGAAATAAACTGGGGACAAGGGGGAATATTTGTGGAATTTGCTCTTTATATCAAAGTTTTATGGCCATTGTTTCGCAAAAAAAAAAACCCAAAACAAAAAACTCTGACCACGGTTTTATGTCTCCTGTGAAACATGGCGTATGTTTCTGATGCAGGACTGCTATAAAGTGGCTCTCTACCTACACCAGTAAAGGAATCAAAAGGATTGGCTGAGAAAGACTAAGCCTGTTTGTTTCTAGAGCAGTTAAGGAAAACAGCTCATTTTGGGAAGGCAGAGCTTACTGTTTGTGGACATGAGCTGCAGGTCTTCATAGTCTTACCCCATGTTTTGCCTCATATTGCCTTACTGGTTCTGCAGATTAATCCAGCTGTAAATGGGTAGACGACACCACTTCTGGGCTTCAGTAACACTAAGGTTTTCTTTGGAGATCTCCTATACTGGTTCTTGCTAACTCGCACCTTCCTTGACTTGTGAGACCTGCTGAGACCATAATTGCGATGAAATGAATTCAGGCTGTGACAGAATTAATAATGGCAGTAAGAAGACATAGGAAATTCATCCCTACCTAATAGAGTTTTAACTAGCAGAGTTCTGTTTTGACTACCACAATGTCCTTTCCATTTTCCAAGGCTAACACTTGTGTAGCTAGTGTTGAACATGTTTTTGCTTTAATGTAGCTTGGCTTGATTTTTCCATATATGAACTGTCCTGTGCAGACTGTTCTCTTGCCAGTTCCCAGCTCCCAGGCTCGAGTCTGTGTGAAGTGGTGGCCATCTGCTGTCTTACTGTCAGTTTACCACAAAACACGCGCCTCAAGTAGCTGTTATGGCTGGCTGTTCTATGTGCAAAATTAATCATTTACTTTACAAATTTTATTAAACCTTGTCCTGCATCTCTCATTTCTATCCACTCCTACTTCAGCTGTCATTGCTTTTGCACTGGTGAGCCTGACCACTACTCATAAGTATAGCCGTTACATTACTGTAGGAGTTCTCTTTGCAGCTTCTTCAGTCTTCAAAAACCTGCTCCTCTTTGTAGTTAACTCTCAGGTTTTTTTTCTGCATTGCCTCTGAGAACAACTCATTTCTCCCTTACAAGATAACATCACTTTTAGTACTAGGAGTTGTTTATTCTCTGAAGTATCTGGAGACAAACATATTGTATACGTATACTGTGTTAAATAATTATCTTTTCTGTTATACCATCTACACAGCTGGATGGAAGCATACTGGTGCTTCTGGAATAAACCAAGACGCAATATATTTCTTGAGGTTTTAGGAAGGATGGTTCATAAAGGGCTAATTCATTTCAGTCTGTGTTACTTTTCTTTAAATAACAGGGCTGCTAACTACTGATGTATTGGATTTTTTGTTCATTCAAGTACATTTCCTAACCAAATATTTTTCACTGATTCGTCACAATCCTTACACCATGCTTTTCCCTCTCACCACCATCTTCCTTCTCATTTCTCCCTTCTTTTTTTTTTTTCTTTAGGAACATTACACTGTTGCACTACTTAATTATGATCTTTGAAAAGAATTATCCAGATATCCTAGATATTCAGTCTGAATTGCAGCATCTTCCAGAAGCAGCAAAAGTCAAGTAAGTCCAGTGCTATTACTTGTCCCCAGAGCTCGAGTTCCCAGTGACTTTTTCTAAAGTCATGGCCAGCCTTACAGCTAAAATGCCTGTGCTCGCTTCCTTGATGGTATTCAGCTGTACCTCACCAGAGAATTTTGGTCCAAAAACATTTGTAGATAGCTAAACTGACAACTTCACTCAGATATGCCTTTATCTACTGTATTTCTCAATCAAACGTTGTTAACTATGCTGATAGTTGTTTGTAACTCACTCACCATATTCTATGATTATTCTCTAAGTTACATGCTATTTTTTCTGGATAATTGAAGATTTGTTTCTAAGGTAGAGTCAATTAGGCAGAGAGGCTGTAGCAAGCCCTTTTCAAGAAGGTCATTCAGACTTTTGCACGAATCAGTCCTACACAGAATTGTGGAGGGTATCATGCTTTCTGCACAAATTTTGGTGCTGTTTTTTCTATTTCTGTTGGTGTTTGTGGAAAATGAAAACACAAGCCATCTCCCAAAATACTACAATTTTTTTTCTTTCTTTCTTTTCAAAAAAACTACTTTGCATATTATTTGCCCAGCCATGATTCTTTATATAGGGAACTACTCCAGCTAATGAAAGACAAGTAAAAAATAAGTGTGGATTCACACTTGAAGGTACTTTTTAAGATTTTAGTGCTGGTTTTGAGATATAAACTACTAGTCACCAAATACTTGGACGGGATAGCTGTTGAGTCACTAATAGATACTAAGTAGTTACCTATGAAAAGTCATTTTTTTCATGCAAGTCCTAGGAAAAAACTCTTCTTTTTATATGATGAGCAGAAATTCAGCACAATACTTGTGTCTAGGGAAGCATGTATTAACATTGACAAGTTTGCTCAGTTACAAGGCAAGCTTGCAAGGACTACCATGTAGTGGAAATGCAGATGGGGAAAAAAACCCAGTGTTTGGATTGTGCGTAAGACAAAAATCACATGCAAATGTGCTGCTAGTGGGATTTAGTGAAGTCTTCAAGGATCTTATGTAGAGATAATCTGAGACCCCAGTAATGTGTGTGCTACAGCTTTATATCGGCTGATTATTGCAAGGTGGCCATGTGGCATACGCTCTTTGCTGGAGGGTCATGCTCAGCTCACAGGGTAGGTGTTCCAAGGGCAAGCCTCCTCTTCTTCCTAGGAAAATCCTGGTCTTCAGTATGACCACAGGCGATCAGGATCTGCCTCATCTGACATCTCGTACAAAAAGCAGCACAGAGCATTAACAGATCCCCTTCCCCTCATTTCTAGTCATCTGGCATGGCTGGTGCCAGAGGCTGGATACAAGATTTGATGAGCCAAGGGTCTGTCCTGCTGCACAGTTCCCATATTCCCGTGTAACACTGCTCTTTTTGTTTTATCTGCTCTGTCTGTTTCCTGTGCAGCCTGGTAGAGCTGGAGAAGGAAGTCAACAACATAAAGACTGGATTGAAAGCTGTTGAAGCTGTAAGTATCTGAAGGTTCCCAAAGTGCCACACTTAAAACATCTCACTCAGAATCAGGGGCACTATATATTTTATAATAAAAGAAAGTGGCTTGATTTTTTCCGTTCCTTCCCATTCCATTCCAGAATGCTTTAACCAAGAAAAAACAAATAAAACTTCTCATGTGGAGCTCCTGCTGATGATCTTAGCAGACTTAAGCCTAATGAAAAGTGTGTTTGATCTCGGCCTGAAAAGTAAAAGGACAGTTTGACAAATGGCATGAAAGAAGAAAAAATTCTTGCTCTATCTTACTGAGAGATGGCTGGCTGATGAGCAAGTGTTTCACTGGCTCTTGGAGTGGAAGTAAACATGTAGTGCACTATTATATGCAACCCTAACCTATACTAAGCACTCCTTAGGGAGGCAAAGGAGGAGGTAGACTAACTAAAGATGAGGGAACTGAGCTGGCAAGAAAAACAATAAGAGTGTTTGTTTTCCTGCTACTAAAGAAAGCCTTTTAATCTGGACATAGGTTGCTCGTGTTCAATTTGTACATAGATAGTGCAGAGCCTTCCATCTCAACAGAGACCTGTGCAAAATGGATGCAGTTTTGTGTAATGAGTTATAAGAGTTAGAAATGAGAGATGGGCCTAAATGGGCTCCCTGGGAGTCACAAGTTCATGTGTCAACTGTGGGTCTCCTACCTGAAAGCCTGCTTTAGCTAACATATGGAGTTTGTTCCTGGGGAAAGACTCCAGCCTTCCTCAGGCAGGAGAGAACAGAGCAGGACATTATATTCAGTGGCATGAAATAGGAACTCTTGTATTTGCCTCTTGCTTATTCCACTGATGTTTGTTTATGGCTTTGACCGACCCCATGTGTTTGTCTCCTTTCTATGAAATGGCAGCTACAAATACCTCAAAGTTAAGTATTTGCACAGCAGCTGAAAACATAAAGATTAAAGGGTATTAAAGTGTCCCTCTCTGTCACTCTGTTGTTGCCATCCCTTAACGTCTCCCATCATCTGCACAGACAAATATAAATCTGTCTGTAAGAACATTGTTCTCTTTTTGCAAGTATAGAAACAAAATCATATGTTCAGGTTGGTGCTGGCATTTCTTGCCTGTTGGATAAACTAAGGCAAGAGCAGAGCTAAGAGACAAGGCAGAGGTCTTCAGAACTCAAGAAGGTCCCTGCTGTGCTTAACTGTTCTTTTCCCTTTCAAACAGAGTTTTATTAGCCACACTTTTCACTGTCTTCGGGATTTCACCTGTCTTTTTCAACTCGTGTCAGTTTTATACTAGTGGAGCATTTCAAATGAGGAGCATTCTGCACTGGGACTGCTGGCAAAGGGACCAGTTTTTGGGAATTTGCATTGGGTGGTTTCTGTTCAAGGATTACCTGTCTATAAGGAACTAACACAGAACCCTCCAATCCTTCTCATCCACTATGACACAGACAGTGATGTCTTTTTCTTTCACCTGGCCTGAGTTTGGTTTGGCTCTGGGGGTAGAGAAAGGGATCTTTGTTCTATCAGCATCCCCCAGGCTGTCTGGCTGTCTCAAGCAGTTTATCGCATAATTAGCCAATGATCCTTCCATGAAAAAAACAAGCTTTCCAAGCCTTATTTCTGGATTGTTGGGGTGAGGGAGAACACAGCAATGAGAGGACATACTGCTGCATACATGGAGTGCAGTGGTTAGGATTTAACAGCACCTCTAAAAGGAAGGCTAGTGTGGAGTTCATGACATGAAGAGAGGTGCAGTTTGGGCTGGGACAGAGAATTCCCTCCATTGAAATGTCAGTACCTACTTCTGTTTTGCTTTCTGTGACTGGATTATTTGTCCATTTATCTTTACAGTCAACTCTTCTCCTTTTTCCCATGCATGGGTTCCATGGGCAACCTCTCCTTCCCATTCAACAACCATCATCTTCCCTCCTCAGTGTTTTCCCTGCTATGGTATTTTTCATCTGGGGCTGCCAGCACCTCCCAGTCTGCTTGCTCAATTTGTGGTTTTCTAGCATTCAAAAAGCAGCACTATAGCAACAATAGAAGATCACTGTCAGGTGGAAGGGGGAGGAGGGGAAGGTGTGATTCTTGACTCCATTCCAGTGTGTTCTCACCACAGCCTTGGCTCCAGTAACTGAGAAGTTTCTTCAAGGCCCCTTAAGAATAGAAAGCTAAAAATAGTTTAACAGTCAGATGTTCTTAAAGGTACTGCTGATGCTATGCTTTCCTGGACTTGCAGCTTTTTGTGAAAATAAGACATATTCCTTTGTCAAGACACCTGCCGCTATTGCCTTTGTGTAAGATGCTTCCAGATGGACAGCTAAGTAGTTATGTGTCTTCTACGAATCAGGAAATTAATTCTGTCAGCAGAGCCCTTCTCTCACGCAGTGAAGAGATGACAACCACCACTTCAAAAACCACTGCCATGGCTGAATCATTTAATCCCTCTGGAGAACCAGCAGCCCAGCCCACCAGGGGCAGTGCTAGCTTCTGCTATAGTGCTGTTATGACTAGCATGGACCATTTCTAGAATATACAGAGGAGTTTCTTTTTCTCTGGCATCACTCTTGGGTTGATTGCATAGTCATGCTGGTTACATGTATGTGATTTTTTTATTATTTTGGAAGAATTATTCTGCAGGGAAGAACTGCATTTGAAATTGACAGGCAGACCACCTAATCTTAATTTTACTTTGAAAAACATTGTTCTCTAGTAATAATCCCAAATGCTGTAACTTTCAACTGTGAGTAACGTGACAGAACTGTTATACTTTCTTGGTTGGGGAAGGGGGCAAGGAGGAGAGAGAGCAACTTTCAGCTAAATAGTAGCTTAAAAATTAGAATGGGGAAGAGTGGCTGAAAAAATATGTATGATTTTAGAAGCACGTGAAGTGATTTTTCCTGTTCTTGTAAGGTCCAATTCAAGGTGACTGTAACATAAAGACAGTTCATTGCAAAGTGGTGTAACTGAGTAGTGCTCCCAGGACTGTCCCTTCTCTTGTATTAGGAAAACCAGTGGAGGAGAGGATGTAATGTAAAACAGGGGAAGTTGCACTTCTTTAATGTGGACTTTCCTGTGGCCACTTACTTATTGCTTTTCCTACCCCTTTTCTGCTTAGTGGTCTCTCCTTGTAGTGGTTATATTGTCTTTCCAACTCACACCAGACCAGAAGATATATCACATGCGATTTTAGATTGTTGATGGCCATAGTCATCCTTTGCATTCAGCAACACTGTGGAGCAAATCCCGAGGAGTTCCTCAGCATAGATGCTTATAAACCTATCCATTTGGCTCTGTGAACCAGTATTTTGATGACCAGTAACAGGAAGCACAAAAATGCGTGTAGCTGGACTTAGGGCCAGAACAAAAATATTTTTTTCTGAAGGGAACAGAGGGTCAGATCGTAACTTGACCTGCTGTTTCATGCTGCTTTCTCTACAGAGATAATAAGGCTTTATCATTTCCACTGATTATTCAGCTGAGAATAAAGATGAGGCCCAGATTACTATCTCATTGGCCCCATGAGACTGTCAAACTGTATACAAGCCAAGTACAGGAATTGGACACTGCCAATCTTCTTCTTAACTTAATCATTTTGAGGAGCTCCATGGCTCTTTCAGTGCCATAACCATAGCTAATAGAGTAAGGAAAGAGGTAGCATAGGTAATCTTGGCCTAAAACTAAAAAAGTTGAGCCAGCAACAAAGAATCTTACTTCTTTTGACTTCTTTCTGTAGGTAGCAGACAAATAAAGCTTAGTTTATGTCTTTTATTTTCTTTGTTTCTTTCCCCATAAATCTTCATATCACAATAGCCCCAGTTTATAACTCTGAGTTTTATGACATCCAATCTAATGCTTACTAGTTGCACAGTGGTAGCAAATGTTGTACCTGACTTTTTCTGCTTATTCTTCAGCAGGAGAACCAGTTTTGGTGTCTTTTTGCTATCTACCTAGTGCTTTTCAGAGATCTAAAGGGGAGATTTGAAGCTAGGCACTATATAGATTTTTCACACATGTACAGATTTCCCCAAGTGTACAGCATTTTGAGCCACCCTGGAAAGAGAAGATGGAGGGAAACTCACTATTAAAAATTGCAAATTCACTTACTACACAATCCAAGTTCTCTATTATTTGTCACTCTGCTTAGGAAAAAAAATGCAGCATTTTGTGTACTTGATGCTTAAATTATGAAGTTGCTTTAGAAATTCACCATGTTGATGGATTTCTTGAGAGTAATGGTTGTTTGAGGATATAAGGGGAACTGTAACTGAGACCTTCCTTTATCCCACTTTAACCTTCCTTCTCATGCTGAAAAGGCAAAACCTTTCACTTAGTGAGAAAGTGGTTTCAGAGTTACGGCTCTGGATGAATGTGTGCAAAGTGGGAGGATACCCTGCACTGAGTGAAATAGATGGTCTTCCCTGCTCCCTTCCTTGTCATCAAGGAGGGTTTGACACTTGCCTGTCTACATCTCTTACATCTTCTTTCAGGAGCTGGATTATCAGAAGAGACGTGTGCGGGAACCAGGGGACAGGTTTGTTCCTGTCATGAGTGATTTCATCACTGTGGCCAGTTTCAGCTTCTCAGAGTTAGAAGACCTTCTCAACGAGACAAGAGACAAGGTATGAATACATTTTGAAGTGTTTGGGGTATCACTGGTTCAGTCAAAAGCATGAATCAAAATAGAAGCAGCAATTTTAGACGCTGGGACTGTATTGAAAACTCTAGTAGACACTGAAAGTAGTTTGAAGTTTTCTGACTTTTACTAGTCTGGTGTATAGTAATTCAGAATATATTTTGGAATCAAAAGAAGGGTCAATGCTTTTGCCTGCTTCTTGCTGATCTTTCTTAACATTACCCGCGTGGCATAGAATTGCCACAATGATGTCTGTACCAGGTACCACACTCAACTGTGGTGCTGAAAGGTCTATCTTTTAAGCAACCTCTCAAAAAGAGGTCACTTGGTTATTGTGACCTCATATCTTTTACCTTCTCCTTCTGACTTTATCCCACTCTACTTGTTTAGCTGGGGACATTTGTGCTTCATTTCTTTCCTTTTAAAATGCACCTCTGGGTAGTTTGGTAACCCTGAATTCTTCATCTTTTATGGTCATCCTTCTCTGTTACTGCTTGTGTTTCAGTACAAGGATAGAAATCCCAAACTTACATGGTTTGTCTGACATTCTTGGATCCTTGTCACACAGCCAGCACTATGTGTGTTATTCTTCAGGTGCTGCTGTGATCGTTTTGTCCTTTCAGTGTCTGCACCTCCATTACCAGATTTGTACAACTTAGGAGGTGCTTGTTCCTTGCTGATGATTGGAGCCTGACACTAATCCCTCTGTCTCTCAGCTAAATGAGGAAGAATTTTTATGAAAAGATCGTAAGCATATTAAAATGTTTAGAGAAGAGCAAGGTCTAAAGTAAATTACGTGTAATGGCAAATCTGCCCTTGTTGGCTGGCGTGTTAAAAGTGCTTGGCTTTATGATGCAAATGCCTTATTTCTTTTGGACTGAATTATTTCCGGTGGTGGTGTCAATCCTTGCAGCATTAAGGGACCTATTGTTTTATTGATGAAACCTGTGCCATTAGATTTAGGTAGGCTTTACATTTTCAAGTATAGGCAAAATGCAGGCTGAGGAACTGAACAGTAAGGCCTCACTCATCCAGTTGCTCTACGTTGATATAATTCTGTAATTCAAAAGCATTTCCCTTGCAGTGGAGATAATATTTATAATACTGACTTGCAGCTGTGAACACCAGTGGCTACTCACTGTCAGCTAGAGCTAGCTGCCCTAGCAAATGCCACTGAGGCTGTAGTTATTACAATACTCAGAAGGCAAAGCCGGGCAGTCCAACTCTCGTTAATGTTGTAAGGAAATTTTGTGGAGGATAATGTGCCTATTATTTTTTGTCATGTTGCGTCAGAAGATGCAGACTGCTTCCAACATAGTAATGTTCACACCATACTGGCTTTATAATCGCAAACCCAATATTTTACATTCCACGCTTCCACTAGATTTACTGAAAAAAGTTTAGTTTTCTATGGTTTAGGGGCTTCTGTTTTATAACTGGGTAAAATTTGCAACTTCATTGTAGTTGGCTCACATTTCTGGAAGCAAATTCACTCTGTCCTTGGCTTAGACCGCCCACTTTTGGTTTGGTGTTACAGATGGTGGTGGTCCTTTCTTTTGGCACACTAGGACAAAAGTCCAATGTAGATTCTTTTCAAAGTCAGTCAAGAGTTAAAAACCAGCAAGTGGTACATGTCCTGAACAGCAATGCAATGTTTCTTGATCAGGCACTTGCAGGAAAAATGCTGTTCTTCTACTTTAAGAATAACCAGAGAATCTCCCGGCAGACAGACCAATATGTCTGGAAGTTGTTGCATGCTTTTTTAGACACAGCCAACATAAAGCACTCAATGTAGAGAGATGTTTTTATTTTAATGACTATAACATGCTTAGAAAATGCTTCTCTACCTTCTCCTCACACACCCTTACTATGTTTGAACACATGCCATTCCAACTTTTGCTCAACTCATGGCTTTGGTTCTTCCACTGGCGAAAAGCCTTTTTTGGACTCCTAAAAGGGAACTGCCTGTCCTTACCAGTGCTGAGCTATTTTTCATGTTTGCCTTGTATTATTTTTCCTCTCTCTTCTTCCTCTTTTTCCCCTTTTTCTTAAGAAAGAAAGTGAAGAAAAGAAAAAAGTGGGAGGGAGAAGAAAGCTGGAAATTTTCAGCAAACCAGATGTGCTTATAACATCTTCCAACCTCAATGGGCTCTCTGTGTTTGTTGAATCACAAGCTTTTTTCTTACCATGGAAACCTATTATAACTAGCCAATTGAAGGAAGAGAGGGACGAAGACATCTGATTATCCTGTTCTTTTTTTGATTTCTCAAAGCAAATTGAAAAAAAAGGTAGTAGGAGAGGGAGGACTTTTAAAAATATCCTCGTGAGCCCAGGAAGAGTTAGTGTGCTTCACAGACTTATTACTAATAATGAAGCCTAGTTGTAACAGCCGGAGTTGGATATCCTTCTAAATATAGATTTGGCTAATTGATTGCCATGAGTTAATCAAAACCATGTTTCCTCAGCTGGGATTTAAAACAATACATATTATCTTTTCAAACCTGGGAAGTTTTTTAGTTTTTCTAAATGTTTTTAGTATTAGCAAAAGTAACTTCTTAAAGGAATAAAGTTATAGAAACAATCCATTACCAAGGTGTGGTGCTGACCTTCTCTGTAGAGGATATTTTTCACAATGTCGTGTAGTACTTCTCTTTTTTTGGCGTTACTGGTTAAACAGGACCATTTACAGTTAGTGACTGTGTGGAGAAAGTAATATTTTGAAGTTAAAGGGCCAGGTTGTCAGATGCCGGCATCCATGTTTACAGTTATAAGGCTTTCTCTGCTCTTATCTTCATGCAGTAAACAGATGGCTTGGTTAAGAATTGATTGAAAACTTAGACTTACTCTTTAAACAGCCTCCTCAGCACAGCTGGTTCTTGTTCTTCTTGTGTTTTTCTCACTTTCAATACCACTTTATAAGGGAATATATAGATAAGATCAAGGGATAATGTTTTCTGCCGTTTCCTATAAACTGGAACGTGGAGGCAGGAGAAAGTGAAATTCTGCCCTGGAATCCTCCACCAGATTTTACGTGTTCGGACAGATGAAAATTTGACTTTTTTCACATCAGAATGAACAGAATGGGGTTGAATTTTATTTGTGGTTTGTTTTTTTTTTTCACTTTTTTTCCTGTGGGGAAAGAGTGAAAATGCCCAGGCAGAGGTACAGTGACCTCCCATGGTATGAACCTTTGAAAAGGTGACATTTGCCCTACATGAAGACTTACAATGTACTTAAATGTTGACTGGTATGAACTTAGATCTCTAGGCTGCTTCATAAATGTTCTGCTTTGTGCCTGCTTTATAACAACTCAATTTTTAAAATGTTTTGGATCTTCGTAGAAGAAAAAAGTCTGATTAGTCAGATTTTGCCATCTCTTTGATGAATAGCAAACTTAAGTCTCTCTAGAAGCAGAAAAGCCACTGCCTGGGCGAGGCTGATGAGGAGGGTAGGAACAGTGTCCATCCCCAGTATTTGTCATCACATCTCCTCTCAAGCAGGGCTTATATATTTATCATCATGGAGACTGGAGTTCAGACTGTGCATGTGTATTTAGTAAGCTCAGCACACATAGTAACTGTTTTGAAGAACAGAAAGGCAGAGAAAGCCAAAATCCATTTAAGAAAATAGTAATTAATGGCAGAATGTGATTAAGCGTATGGAAATACTGTAGTCCAAGGGCCAGTTACGGGCTGGCCACATCAGTCATTCATTTTTGGGGACTGGTATTTTCTGTCAACCACTGGGGCTAATGAATAAGGAAAGGATCAGGACAGCCAAGACGGGGTGTGTTAGAAAGGACATGGACTGACACCATAGTCTGCTGTCAGAAACAGCCATTTGTTAAATAAATTATGTATGCGTTGTACCTGAGCTTAGAACTGCAGATGCTTCAGGGTAGGTTGGCATATAATGTCTCAGAAATGTTTGCATCACCTGTATCTTGATTCTTGGGGCTGCCAAAGTCACTTTCCTGGGATAATCCTGTAAGAACATTTAGGCACAGTGAGAGCTGGGCCCAGCCCTATTTGAAATCGGCCACACTCTGAACCTGTCCCATAAAGAGAACAGACATTTATTTGAACTGCCTCGGTACAAGATTGGAGTCTTCATAACAGCAAATTCAAGATTACTTCTCTGGGGAAGATGGTTCATGTTGCATGGCTACATGGTATAATTCATTTGTATATTATCTTCTCTCGCAAGAGGCAACAGAAAAGTTTTATTGTGGCTGTTTTCACTTCTCCTCGTAGAGCCCCATTCCTGCCATTTCCAGAGCTCTTCTGCCACTGTTTAACATTTTGTTGGCAAGCACAGCAGAGAGTGTGCGCGCTGCTGTCCTGCTTTCACTCTCCTTGCTAAAATGGCTTTTTAAAATAAACAACTGTCTAAATGATTTGCTTTGGCAAGAGGATGAATTCAGTGGAAAGTTTGGCAGAGGAAGCGGAGCTGGCACTGAGCTCGTGGACCTGTTATATCATGGAGCCTTAGGGGCCCTTATGATGTAGAAGTGAATTTTGTAATGAAAAGAAGAGATACCGTCCTGTATTACAGTGGGAAACCTGCTGAAACACAGCTTTCTATCTTGCTTTTGCCCATGTTATCTGTCCCCAAATGACTTCAGGCATAAGGGAGTTTCAGCCTTTCTTCCATGATATTACAGCACATTGCAAAATTTTGGGAATTCTTGCACGCATGAGGACTTTTCACAATTGTGCACAGTAGCAGGTACTGTTTGACAGGGAATCAGCCCACGAAGCAGTCGAGTGATTTGTACAGGGTAACACAAACGGTGCAGCAGAGAGCAGAAGAGAGGACTGGAATCCAGAGCCCCTCAGTCTGCATCACGCTGCCTCTTACACCCTGAGTGAGGCAGGCAGTGTGGTTTTAGCCACTGGGCACAAGTAGGAGCTTGGGCTCCGTTCCAGGTTTAGGGAAGCTGCCTCCAGCATCTCACTGCCCTTAGTCATAGCACTGGTGCTTTGAAAAAGCACGTGTGATCACAGAACCAGAGTCATAGGGAAACAAAAGTTAACAGAGGAGTCTGTTGCATTTTATACAGTGGAAAGGTAGCATGGTTCTCTTTTAAGTATTGACACTGATGTCGTGCCCTGTAGATGTGAACAACTGATTATTTTTTTTTTGTCATTTCCTATATCCGGTTAGTGGAGCAACACTTTATATTCTGTAATGAATGCAGAAAGGAAGGCTCAAAGAGGGAGCATGAGTTTCCAAGCCACATCTTGGGCAGAGTTGGCAGCCAAGGCTGGATCTCCTGACTTGCCTTTCTCTGCTCAGTCAGCTTTTTTCCAGAAGGGGTAGAGGAAGAAGGAAACTGTTTACTTCAGTGAACCATGGGTTTCCCTTTTGTAATTACTTTAGTACATCTAGCTCACAGAATTTTTCTTTTTATCTTTCACTGCTTTACAGTGAGTGACTGTGACCTACTAAGCCACGTTACGGGACACCAAAGACAGGCTGTTTTAAGCCTCCTCCTTGTTGCTGCTTAGAGACCACAACACCTTATACTCATGAGTGTCTCTGGAAGGCTCCCAGGCTGCTGGATCTTTCCAGCACAGCAACACTGTTCCTTCTCTGAGTGGCAGTGAGGAGGCAGTGGCAAAAGCCTCTCTGCCAGTGTGACTGGTGCTGGTTGATAGGTCATGTGCAGAACATTTGCAGACAACACCACCCTCTAATGGAGACTTCCTTGTATGTAGGATCCAAGAGCTCCAGGCAAGGACCCCCTCCTTTTCAACCCTCGGCATCCCTAAGAGAACAGGGCATTCATGGGCATCAAACAAGCTCGGTTCC
Source organism: Cuculus canorus (assembly GCF_017976375.1). Lineage (NCBI taxonomy): Eukaryota > Metazoa > Chordata > Aves > Cuculiformes > Cuculidae > Cuculus > Cuculus canorus. The sequence continues at coordinate 103,649,471 of NC_071403.1, forward strand.
TGTGTGCCCCCTCACTCACCTTTGCTGTCAACAGGAGGAATGCAGGGTTCAGAGGCAGCGCATTGCTAGGTACAATAGCCATCTCCTGTGCTCTGCCCCTTGACTTCGGGCTTCACAGGAGGCGGACAAGCCTTCATTCTATCTGGCAGCTCTAGCCACCCCTCTTAATTTCTGCCTTATTTTCAGTTTTCACTGGAGTTAAGCACAAATTAAGTGGGAAGAGATTTCAGGTAGCACATCTCCTGTGAGCAGTGAGCTTCAGGCACTCAATGTGTTCGAGCGACATGGCGATGCCAGTGCTGAATTCTTTCTCTGGCACATCTGCTCCCCTGGCTGATGGGAGTGCTGTAGCAGAGAAGCCAAGAAAGTATATCACATGGAGATGCTTTCTCTCCCTCTGCAGTATCGACAGCCTGTATTCCTTCTGCTGAAGAGCTAGTCTGTGTGGATTACTGGGAGACTTCTGCTCTTTCTTATTAATCAAGCAGACTAATTGTATATTACAGAGAAAATACATATATACAGAGAGGGGTGGGAAGAGGAAGTAGATGTACATACTTGTGTGTATGTGTTTTCAAAGATTTCAGAGAAAACTAGTTAAAACACAGAAGTAATGTGTTGCTTTTTCCATACTCTGAAGTCCCTCCATGACTTGCTGCTGTAGTGCTTCCTACAATTCCTGCCGTGTTTGGTAGCTCAAAGCAACTTGCATTTCTTCCAGCACTTTTTTTTTTTTAATTCTCCAGATACTTTGGGTTTCTTTGTTTGCTTCTGGCTGAGAACACAGCCTTTTTAAACAAAAAAGAAGCTATTGCTTCAAACTGCTTTGTGGGCCTGGCAGGAAAACCAGAGGAGGGTAGATGCCGAATCTCTCAGGCTGTGCCAGAAGGAAGCTGCTTTCCTTGGAGTTTTCTTCCCCCTGCAGTTGACTGGGAGACGTTGTTTATGCTTCACCTTGTACAGGGCCAGAGGGATTTATAAGACCTGCTTCCAAACTAACCTTATGCTTGGAATTGGCACCTGAACTGTTCTTACTGTTTTGTCCATTTGCAAGAGCACGCACCTAAGAGAAGGGAAGCTGGGCTGTTGGTATGAGCTGAATACATGCACAAGAGCCTTTGAAAGCAGTCCTTAGCCTGGGAGAGTGAGTTTGGTTTGTAAATGCTGAGGTCTGTAAGGATGCTCTGTTGTTTGGGGGTGGTGTGTTAAAGTGCAAGCAGAGAATACTATGGGAGCTGTGCATCAGGCCACCAGTGCCATCAGGAGCTTGTTGCTCATGCTGCCTGTCGTGATACAGAGGTGTATGAGTGATGGTGGCTGGACAATGACACAGCTTTTGGATGTTATACAAGGCTTAGTGGATGTGTGTCCATGCTGTTGACAGACTATACGTGCATGCACTGAGTGTGGTTTGTTTAGTACAGAGGCATGATTGTGAGTGTGAGAGAGCAAAGAACAGAGTACAACTACTAAAGGACTGATGTCCAAGAGTCAGGGGTTGCTGTGAATTTACCATATCCCAATCAGAACTGCCCTGTGACTGAAGTGCTGCCAGTTGGCTGCCTCCACTTGCATCCTGCAGCCTCAACATTTGCCTTTTAAAATAAAAGCCACTTGTGATGTTTTCACTCTCTTTTAAGTCTGCCCGGGAGCCCTGGCTGCTTTCCTTGCCCCTCTCTCTTGTCATGTCTGTCCATTAGTCTCCTCTCTCTCAGGCAACACGCTGACTTAGAGGGCTCCAGAGTGATGGATGACATAGCAAGACTCCTGAGAGGACAGACCGTAAAGTTATTGGAAAGGAAACCCCTCTAGCTCCAGCCATTTTAAAAGTGGATTTGAGGTGTGGGTGGAAGGGAAAAGAATGGGCTAAACTTACTTGTTTGGTTGTTAGGGTGGGCTAAAACTACTTGTTTCCCCAGCTAGCTCACTGTCTTCTGTGCCCCTGCTGTCCCACAGCTGTAGCTAAGATGTGGCCAGACAGTCATCCTCTGAAATTATCACACTCAGACACTGAATGTGGGGTTTTTTGTGTAAGTGGACAGCTAGTGCTCTCCAGCTCTGTTGCCCCATGCTGCCCAAAGTATATCCAGGAGAGCAGATTCTTCAGGGGCAGAGGCACCTGCCTTGAAGAGAGGCACTTTTGTTGCCAGGGGTAGTTTCTGCTCTCACTGCATGAATGCTCGGGAGGTATTGAATTACATGTGTGATTACTCATAAGCTTTCCACACTGTCTTCACCAAGCTGCCTGCCTAATTGTTGCTCTTGTGTTTTCTGCCCTCCTGACAGTACGCCAAGGCACTGAAGCATTTTGGAGAGAGCGAGGGCAAGATGCAGCCAGATGAATTTTTTGGCATCTTCGACACTTTCTTACAGTCATTTGCAGAGGCCAAACAAGATCTCGAGAATATGAGGAAGAAAAAGGAAGAAGAGGAGCGCAGGGCACGCATGGAGGCCATGGTGAGAGACTGGGCACAGGAGGGCATTTCTTTCCATCCCCTTTTAATGTCCCAAGAGAAAAGTTGAGAGAACGAATTCCAGTGCTCATGTCTTGTCTGTGTCCTCCCTGCCACCTCTCTTTGGTGCTGTTCTCTTCGCAAATGATGACGTTTTTCCTGCTGACCATCCTGTCAGATCTCTCTGCTATTAGGCTCCTAAATTACCCTCTTTTGGGTTCAGATGCCAAATCTAGCTGTGTCTGTTATGCCCTGTCACTTTGCAGAATGGTGTTCCCCCTGCCCAGTGCTAGACTATCCTGCTTTTGAGCTGCAGGCTCTGTGCAAAAGCTCTGGGAGCCAGAACTCCCTTGGTCCTGCCAGCTGGTCAGCTTCCACTTAGACTCCATCATCAGCTGCTGGCATGCATGTTGCCTGACAGGGTACAGTGACACAGCGAATGCCCTGGCACCCACTGCAGTCCACTCTGGCAGTATTTCTCTCTGGCCAGCCTTAACGCCTTGATTACTGGGGCCACGTCTGGCCTTGACGTGGCAAGAGAGCTTTTGTGCATCGTTGATTTTGCTGCTGGGACACAGACATGTTTGTCCCCAGGGGTTCGTGTGAACCAGCCTCCCCCTCTAACCTCAGCTTTTCCTGAGGCCTGAGAACCGCTCAGCAGTCCCCTGCCTCCTTCCCCCCTGCCAGTGCTTTGACCCTGGCTGCCACCATGGCCCCAGGTCTCACTGTGGGGAGTTGCTGCTTTAAATGTTTGCTGAGCCAAAAGCACCGGTTTGTGCCTTTCACAAGAGGGGAGAGGTAAAACGACAGGATGCCAGCAGTTTTTCTGTTGAACACAGATGAAATGCCAGGGCTCGGGCTCAAATTTCCTCTCAGTCAGCCTGTAAAGTGCAGAAATCTGCTCTCAAAGTACTAGGATGGGTTTGTGGGCCTAATATGCCACAAAGGAGGTTGCAGTTTGCTTACGGAAAGAGTCTTCCTGCAACATGGGGCTAGTGCCTAGAGTGAGTGGCCTGCTTCGGTGCATCCATCCCTTGCCATTTCCTCTAACCTTGGAGCTGAACAGTGGGGAGGGATAACCAAGCTCCCTGGAGCTACTCTAGGGAGACCAGGGGCAGCACATTGGCAAGTGGACTTATCCAGTGGTTTGTAAAATAAGTAGTTCTATTTGACTGCTCTTTGTGTTTGTAATGTTTCTCTTTCTGGAGTTAAGGCAACGTGCCTTCCTCTTCCCATCACAGCAACACACTGCCTCCATCCAAACGTAAGCTGTCTGGTGGACAGAATTTCTGTTGATGTTTTAATATCTTACATAATTTTTGTTCTCCGGTGTGTTTAGCTTGTGGCTTTCTGGTTTTTTTTCCTTTCTTCTTTTCTTCCTTCTGCAGGACTGCAGCCTTTCTGCCTGTCAATTTAACTAGCAATGCCTGAAGCACAAAGCTGCTTGGGACTGTTGTAGTAACAGTTTGTATAGAATCATCCAAACTAACTTTAAACTCACTAGGCTAGGGACTGTCAGCACAGTAGGTACTGCCACACTAAGATCATTGTGAGTCTGGTCCCAAAAGCTGGGTAATTACCTATACCAGCATCACTTGTAGACTGTCATTTGGCACAGCTATTTTGCTGGCACTGCCTGAAGGTAAAATTAGTGTAAAAGAGCAGCAGCACAGACAGATCCCATGTGTACTCTTTGCTCCTGGGTAGTAGTGCTTTGTGAGGCAAATGTACAGTGCTATTCATTCCTCAGCTCTCCTGCTTTTGGCTTGCCTGTGAAGAAGAGAAGCCCAGTATGGTTGCCTGTTGCCCTTGGCATAGGTGATGGCCTTGTGGATAAGGTCCTAATCTATTTTTGCTCTAAACTATGCTGGCACATCTTAGCTGCCTCTTGGCAGTGTACCTAGTGATCTAACATCTCTGTTTAGTAATCCTAAAACTGTGTGTCTTTCTCCACAGCTAAAAGAGCAGAGGGAAAAAGAGAGGCGACAGAAGAAAGCAAAAGCTGGAAGCATATCTGAAGAGAGTGGGGAGTTTGATGACCTGGTGTCTGCTTTAAGGTCAGGTGAAGTCTTCGACAAAGACTTATCGAAGCTCAAGCGTAACCGCAAGCGTTCGGGGAACCAAGGCTTAGAGACAAGCCGTGAGCGGGTGGTGACAAAGCTAAATTATTAATTACAAGGGGAAGAAAAATAATCAACCGAAAGAAGATCATGCAAAAGTGCAAAACAAGGAAAATGAATGTGTGCGACAGTGCCTGGCTAACAGCTGCCCCAAAGGATTTCTTTGGTCTGTGGCTAGAGACATTACCTTTCCATGATCAGCTTGCCTCTCATCCCTCTTCTGTGCTCCTAATTTGAACCATTATAAAAGTGCCTCTATGGACGCAGCAGGGCTTGTGACTGGGCTATGCAGAGCTGACAGATTTTCTTCTGGGAATTTATTGTGTCATCAAAGGCCTCATGGTGATGACAGAAAGTACTTGGGCTTTGCAAACTGCCTCACAGCTGGAGAAAGATAATTTTTCTGTGTGCCAAAGTGAACACTAGTCACGATCCCCATCTTGCTGATAATAAGCAAGACTAATTTCCGAGCAGCTCTATAATCACCTGTCACTTCTTCAAAATCTAGACTGGCCTTCAGGGGCTTGTCAAATGTGGCTCTCGAGGTTTCCAATTTCCCTACAAAATTGGATTTTATAAACCATTGATTAGCACCTGAAAAATGCTTTTCATCTTATGTTCCATGTAATATTTTTATGCGGCTTACACTGTCCAAAGCAAGTGATGCTCAGATGGAAGTAATCTGGTTCTGGAACAAACTAAAATTCAAGACTCAGATCAACGTAAAATACTTTGCAAGTCTTTTGGATTCTGCTTTTCTAGAAGCAGCTTTCTGGATTTTGTTGATGGTTCAGCCTCAAAGCTATGAAATGCATCTTCTAGGAAAGACACTCTGGCTTTTCTTTAGAAGCCGCTGCCATGTTGGGATTACAAGTAGATGACTTTGGAGCCTGTTGTCATTGCTGGAGGGTTGGAGGGAAACAGCGGAACATTTCTTACCCGTTTGTGCAAGATTTCTTAATGCAGCCTGATGGAAATTGGGAGCTTCCTAGTATCATCCACAGGTCACAAATTGCAAAAGGCAAATGAGGTCACCGGATGCAAGAAAT